>NC_080041.1:84197307-84509947 GCF_012489685.1 Lotus japonicus
GGCAGGAGGTTCAGTCCTTCTGACCACTGCAGCAGCTGGTTCCACCCGAGTAGGCTTCACCACGATTCTGACCTTCTTCTGCTTCTTCTTTGGAGGACCATCCTCACTATCATCATCATCACCATCATCAGGCTTTCTCTTTGTCTTCTTGACCAGAGGGACATCAGAGTCTTCAGAGGATTCTTCCAGAACCATCTTCCTCTGAGCTTTCTTCTTTGGAGGAGAAGAATACTCTGGAGCTGGCGGTAGTCTGCTGATGAAATCATCAAGGTCAATTTCGAAACCTTGAGCCCTGAGGTCTTCAACATAGCATCTGATGGCTTCAGGATGGTCTGCTTGAGTCCACAGAGGGTAGTCATTCAGAGGCATTCTTCTTCCTCTGATCTCAGAAGATGAGTCTTCATGAGCAGGAGCAATCTTCTTCTGGATTAAGCCCATCTTCTTCAAGGAGTTTGCAGTGAAGACATCACTGACAATTGTGCTCAAATCCTCTGTGCAACCAGCATCGATCAAATCTTGCACCAAGTTGCTTTCAATGAGAAAGTCTGAGAGCAGCCTCCCAAAAGGGATATATTGATTGCAGACTTGATGGAGGCGGTGGTGCGAGACTTCCGGATGCATTCCTTTAAGTAGGAGAACAGGAAGTAGGGAAGGCAGATCTTCTCCTTGTTCTGAATGAAGAACAGCATCGCCTTCTGGTTGAAGTTGATGTAGTCTGGAGAACTGCCCTTCGGTCTCTGGTTTATACAGTTGAGCAGGATCTTGTGCCAGATTCTGAGTTTGGGGTGAAGATCCATCACCTTGTAACTCGTCTTGCCCGGTTTGAAGGTGGTGTACAGAGCCTGGTTGACTATGTCCTTGGTGCTGGGTTTCAGCTTCGATTCCGTCAGTTGGAACCGATACCCATAAGCAGTTTCTGCTCCTAGCAGATTCACGAATGACTTCTCCGTGATGATGATCTTCCTGCCAAGAATGTGAGAGACCACCTGAGTGTCATCGCAGTCTGCGTGCTTCCAGAATTCCTTTACCAATTTCTCATACACCGGTCCTCGAAGTCGATTGAAATAGTTTCCCCAACCTTGAGCTTGGACTTCAGGACGAAGATCAAACCCATTTGCAGCCAAGTTATCGAGGTTGAATCTCCATTCTGCCAGGACTTGGAGTTCCTCAGGAGCAAATACGCAGTGAACGGCACAGCCCCGTTCTGCAATAGGAACAATCTGCTCTTGAACTTGAGCTTGTTCTTGTGCCGGGTTCTCAGAGCCCCTTTGACCCGTTGCCAAACCAACTTCCATGTGAGGGAACTGAGGTGCATCTGCAGTATATCTTCTGGTTTGTCTCACCATTTTGAAGAGGTTGAAGGTTTGAGGTAGAAGATGAAGTTTGAAGGATGAAGAGAGATCGAGAGAGAAATCAAGAAAGAGGCGGTTTTGAAAAGCAGAGAGTGCGAGAGTGAAAACCGGAAGTGAACGAGAACGTGTGTGTATAGTGGGTTTTATCAAATAACCGTTGTTGATTCAAAACGCACTTTAAGATCAACGGTTGAAAATTAAAGATTGATAGTAACAGTAAAATACACGATCACACACAGGAGATAAGCATATCTACACGCACTCATAACAGACTGTCACATGGGCACAAGGAACTATGCATCAGAAATTCTGACACACGTGTTGTTGTCTCAGCTTCAGAGTCAGCACCAGTGGGCACACACACTCTGATTGAGTTACCTTCTGGACTAGACATCTTCTGATCAAGAAGTATCATAGTCAGAGGTTCTGATCCATCTTCACTCTGGACAAAAGTCCATGTTTAGATTTTTCAGAATAAAATTAAATCTATCTTCAGCTAAGGGCTTTGTAAAGATATCTGCCCATTGATGGTCAGTATCAACAAACTTCAGAAGAAGTACGCCCTTCTGCACATAATCTCTAATGAAGTGATACTTTACCTCAATGTGCTTTGCCCTTGAATGCAAGATAGGATTCTTGCTCAACGAGATTGCAGCAGTGTTATCACAATAAATTGGGATATTGCTCTCAAGGATCTGATAATCCTCCAGCTGATGTTTCATCCAGAGCATCTGAGTGCTGCATATTGCTGCTGAGATATATTCTGCCTCTGCAGTTGATAGTGCAATGGTTGATTGCCTCTTGCTTGCCCATGAGACTAGATTGCTTCCCAGAAATTGACAATTTCCAGAAGTACTTTTTCTCTCTGTTCTATCTCCAGCATAATCAGCATCACAATAACCTGAAAGCTTATACTCTGATGTTTTCTTATACATCAAGCCAAGGTTAGTGGTGCCTTTCAAATACCTTAGGATCCTCTTAACAGCAGTTAAGTGGGTTTCCCTTGGATCTGATTGGAAACGAGCACATAAGTGAACACTAAATAATATGTCTGGCCTAGATGCAGTTAAGTATAGAAGTGAACCTATCATTCCACGATAGAGCTTCTGACATACTTTACCACTTTTATCTTCTTTCTCCAAAATGCATGTAGGATGCATTGGAGTCTTGGCCACTGTAGATTCCAGCATATTGAACTTCTTCAGAAGTTCTTTAGTGTACTTGCTCTGATGGATATATGTTCCTTCTGGTGTTTGATCAACTTGTATTCCCAGAAAGTACTTTAATTCTCCCATCATACTCATCTCAAATTCAGCCTGCATCATCTCAGAAAATTCTTTGCATAGAGATTGATTAGCAGAACCAAATATAATATCATCAACATAAATTTGCACAATTAAGATATCATCTTTATAAGTCTTGCAAAAAAGAGTTGTATCTACTTTACCCCTTACAAACTCATTCTCCAGAAGGAATGAGCTAAGTCTCTCATACCATGCTCTGGGAGCTTGCTTCAGACCGTAGAGTGATTTCTTCAATTTGAACACATGGTCTGGTTTCTTTTCATCTTCAAAACCTGGGGGTTGATGAACATAGACTTCCTCTGAGATATAACCATTTAGGAAGACACTCTTTACGTCCATCTGATGTAGAACTATGTTGTGATTTACTGAGAAGGAGATCAACAGTCTAATTGCCTCCAGTCTTGCTACCGGAGCAAATGTTTCAGTGTAGTCTATTCCTTCCTGCTGGCTGTAGCCTTGAGCAACTAGCCTTGCCTTGTTTCTGACTACTTCTCCTTTCTCATTTAGCTTGTTTCTGAATACCCATTTCGTTCCAATAACATGGACACTCTCAGGCTTCTTCACTAAGCTCCAAACATCGTTCTTGGAGAATTGATTCAGTTCTTCTTCCATGGCCAGAATCCAATCCTTGTCCTGAAGAGCTTCATCTATGGACTTGGGTTCAATTAAGGACACCAATCCTTTCAGACTCAGCAAGGTCTCTTCAGAGGGTCTGAAGGCAGATCTGGTTCTGACTGGTTCATCTTTGTTGCCCAGAATCAATTCCTTAGGGTGAGCTACAGTGATTCTGCTCTTCTTCAGAGTTTGTGAGTTAGAGGGACCAGCTTCTTCCTCTGGTTCATCTTCCTCTGGCTCAACTTCCTCTGGAGCTTTGCCTTTGTCAGAAACATTAATGCTTAAATCTGCAAACTTTTCAACTAGCTTTGACTGGTCAGAGTCAAGCTTATCATCAAATCTAACATGAATAGATTCTTCAATAGTCTTAGCATCAGTATTATAAAATCTAAAACCTTTAGATCTATCAGAATAACCAAGTAATAGACACTTAGAAGACTTAGCATCAAATTTATGCAATCTATCCTTAGTATTGAGAACATAACAAACACAGCCAAAAGGATGAAAATAAGAAATGTTGGGTTTTATGTTCTTCCACAATTCATAAGGAGTCTTATTCAGAATTGGTCTCACAGAGATTCTGTTCTGAATGTAACATGTTGTATTTACTGCCTCTGCCCAAAAGTGCTTAGCCATGCCAGTTTCTTGGAGCATGGTTCTAGCCATCTCCTGAAGAGTTCTGTTCTTCCTCTCAACAACACCATTTTGTTGAGGAGTTCTGGGACAAGAGAAATCATGTGCAATTCCATAGGAATCAAACAGACTCTCAAACTTGTCATTCTCAAACTCTCCACCATGGTCACTTCTGACACGCACAATCCTACAAGCCTTCTCGTTTTGCACTTGAGCAATGAAGGTAGAGAACACAGCATGAGACTCATCCTTGCGGGTTAGAAACTTTACCCATGTCCAGCGGCTATAGTCATCAACGATAACCATCCCATATCTCTTGCCACCTATAGACTCAGTTTTCACTGGTCCAAAAAGGTCGATATGCAGAAGTTCCAACGGCCTTGAGGTTGAGACAACATTCTTTGCCTTGAAAGGGACTTTTGTGAATTTGCCTTTCTGACATGCTTCACAAAGAGCGTCTGAAGCGAACTTCAGATTGGGTAAGCCCCTGACAAGGTTTAGCTTGCTCAGCTGAGAAATCTTTCTCATACTGGCATGCCCTAACCGTCTATGCCATACCCACTGCTCTTCATTAACAGACAGAAGGCACTTCACATTCTGAGCCTCCAACTCAGATAATCTGATCTTATAAATGTTGTTCTTCCTCTTGCTGTTAAACAGAATAGAGCCATCGATCTGACTTACAGCCCGGCAGGACTTTTGATTGAATATAACATCATAACCCTTGTCAGCTAATTGACTTATAGACAATAAGTTATGTGTTAAACCGTCTACCAATAAAACATTATCAATGCATGGACTACTATCTACACAAATAGTACCAGTACCAACAATTTTACCCTTTTCATTTCCTCCGAAGCCAACTTCGCCTCCAGGCTTAAGTTTCAGCTCTCGGAACATACGCTTTTCTCCCGTCATGTGACGCGAGCATCCACTGTCCAGATACCATGATTGGTGTTTCAGTGGAGCTATCAAGGATATCTGCAACATAGATGATCTTGTCCTTAGGTACCCACTTTCTGGGTCCTCTTTTGTTAGTTACCCCAGAGGTTCTGATCACCTTGGGTGTCTCAACATAATATTTTAAAGGAATATTTGCATGATATTTAGTCATAGAGAAAGATCCCTTTTTAAGAGGATGTTTAGCAACTTTAGCAGGTACAGGATCAGGCAATATGGTACCAGAGGGAACAAAGCATTCATACAAGGATTTAGCTTTAGACACAAAAGGCTCATTTCTAATTGGTTTAGAATAGCCAATGCCATGCATTCCATTTCTGCTTACGCCATAGATCATTGAAGCCATCAAGCTTCTATCTACGCTTTTAGCCAGGAATCTTTGAAAAGATTTTTCATACTTAGATTCATGCTTACTATCAGAGGCATCGCAGGCAATAACTTCTTCTAACTTAGCAATTTGATTCTTAAGCACAGAGTTAGAATTAACTAAAGCATGGTTATCATTTTTCAAATCAGATATGATTTTCTCATGTTCAGAAGGAGTTTTAGAAACAGCAGATAAGTTCTTTTTCAGCTTCTTATGCTTAGACAACAAAGAGTTATACTTATCCATGATATCAGACAAAGCATGTTTCAGTTCAGAGGTTGAGAAAGAAGCGAATACCTCATTTTCATCGTCAGAGTCTGGATCTCCTTCTGATTCTGAGTCAGAGTCAACAGCTTCCTTTGACTCTGCTCCTTTGTCTTTGACAATGGCCATGAGTCCTTGGACTTCACCATCAGAGTCAACATCCTCTGACTCTGATTCATCGAATGTCACCATCAGACTCTTCTTGGTCTTGAAGTGCTTCTTTGGCTTCTTGTCTTTCTTCAACTTTGGACAATCACTTTTGTAGTGCCCAGATTCTTTGCACTCAAAGCATGTGACTTCCCTGATTGAAGACTTCTTCTGGCCTGAGGACTCATACTTGCCTTTTGCCTTTCCAGAGCCTTTGAACTTGCTCTGCCTGTGCTTCCAGATGCGGTTGAGTCTCTTGGAGATCAGAGTCAGCTCATCTTCATCAGAATCTTCTGATGCTTCTTCAGATTCTTCTTCTTCAGCTTGAAGAGCCTTTGACTTCTCAACCTTAGCCTTTTCAGATTTGGATTTCAAGGCTATGGACTTTTTCCTCAGATCTTGCATCTCTGAGCGCTTCAGCTCATGGCATTTCAAAATGCTGATGAGTTCTTCTAAACTCATATTCTCAACGTCTCTCGTGAGCTCTATTGAAGTCACCAAAGGCATCCAGCTTTCAGGAAGACACCTGATGACCCTTATGACATGATCTTTTGTTGTGTAGCTCTTGTTGAGAGGTCGTATGCCAGCTACAAGCAATTGAAATCTGGAGAACATTTCTTCAATGGACTCATTTGGCTCCATGATGAAGGATTCATACTTTTGGATCAAAGACAATGTCTCTGATTCTTTGACTTTCTTGTTTCCTTCATGAGACATCTTCAGAGAATCAAAAATGCCTTTAGCAAACTCACGATCTGTAATCTTCTGGTACTCTTCATAGGAAATAGCACTTAGAAGAATTGCTCTTGCTTTGTGATGTTGTGAGTACAGCTTCTTTTGATCTGCAGTCATCTCTGACCTTGGGATCTTCTTGCCATCTGCATCAACTGGACGCTCATAGCCATCCACAATAATATCCCAGAGATCTGCATCGAAACCCAGAAAGAAACTTTCCAGTCTATCTTTCCAATATTCGAACCTTTGACCATCGAACATAGGAGGCTTTGCGTTGTAACCATCTCTTTGAGTTTCACTGGTGGTGGCAGCCATTGTTTTTCACACCGGCCCGGATCACTGAACACTGTTAGGTGTGGTAATCAGAACTTGCGCTCTGATACCAATTGAAGGTATGAAAAACGGTAGAAAGGGGGGGTTTGAATAACGTTTTCAGTACAAAACTTCCACCTTAAAGATTTTGGCAAATCTTTCGAGAACTCAAGTGCAAAAGATAAGAGATAAAAAAACACACAAGGATTTTATCCTGGTTCACTTGATAAATCACTCAAGCTACTCCAGTCCACCCGTTAAGGTGATTTCTTCCTTCTTAGAATGAAGGCAATCCACTAATCAGGTAAGAGTTACAACTGCACTTGAAACCTACAAGTGACTAACAATTACACTGACTTAGCTCACACTAAGATTCACTCTCTTAGTCTTCTCTAGGATCCGATCAACCTTGATCTCCTAAAGGAACTACCACTAAGATTCACTCTCTTAGTCTTCTTAAGGATACTGACCTACCCGGTCCCTTAAGGAAAATCAAACAACTGTTTGAGGTTGGTGTTTACAAAGGTTTGCTTCTAAATAAGCTGAGTGTAAACTAAATAAATTACAAGATGAAAGAAAGCTTAGAATATTTTTGAATATGTCTTGCGCGTGTGTATTGCTTCTTGCTAGTTTCTTCTAGCCGCTTCTTTCAATCTTCAGCCTTTATATATACTCCAAGGATTAGGGTTGAGCGTTGCATGGGAAATGCTACCGTTGGAGGGCAGTTCTGGAAAATCCAGCTTCTGCTGTGGCTGAGAACGTTAGGTAAGTCGTCAGGAAGGTACACTTGCTTTTGTACTTGGATAGCGACTTGACCTTTTAACCTAGGAGACTTCTGATCAGAGGAATACTTCAGATTGGAACTTGTGAAGCCGGTTGATCAGAGTCAGAGGGAAAGCACAGATCCTCTGACCATTGTATCTTCTGATTCTGAACTCAGAGGGAAGAACATGGCCTTCAGAGTTTCTTGCTTCTGGACTTCAGAGTTTCCACTATTCAGCTTCTGGATCTTCAGAGTCTTCTACACCATCAGAACATCTGAACCTTCAGTGTTTCTTGGTTATCAGAACTTCTGGATCTTCAGAGCTTCTAGCGACTGAGTCCACATCAGAGTTTGTACAGCTTCAGAACTTCTGAAGCTTTTCCACTGTTCATACTGAACATGGTGAATGCGAAAGCGTTGCTTGGGTCACTCTTTATACACAGTGCTTCTGATTTGTGTGAGATTGAGTTGAGGTCAGAGCCTGTAAATAGCACACTCAGAAAAACACGTTAGAGTACCACAATTGTTCATATCAAAAGGTTAACTTGTAATCATCAAAACATAGAGTTGTACTACTAGATCAAAACTTGATCTTACAGTTGCAGCGATGAAAGAGGACTTCAAGAGGCTTACTGCTAGGAAGGTTTTAATCGCAGATGAGCTTTCTGATGTCGATATCAAACTTGAGGAGCTGCGCCGAGAGATTGCCAAGTTGGAGAGGAAACGAGCTGATTTGGTCGAGGAAGGTCCTGCTGTGAAGACCCAGTTAGATGCGCTCACTAAGGAATCCAAGGCTCTGATCATCTCGACAAAAGAGGTTATCAAGGATTTGGAGGTGGACCAGGCTATGAAGAAGGATCTCGATGCTAAGATTGCTACCTTTGCTAACCGCTTGAATTCTTTTAAATCTCTGCTTTAAGATTTCCTTTTGTCAATGTGTAATGATGGCACTATTTCAATCATGGCCTTTGATGCCAAGTTTCATGTAATTTTTCGACAATGTTTCTGGCACTTAGGCCATATAATTTGACATTTAATTTGCCAAGTCTTTTCAGTTTCCACTATGCATTTATTCTGACGGCTATTTACTATTGTTGCGCCGTTCAAACTCCAATCGCACCCTTTATGTAGTCGTCGCTTGGTTTCTGGGAAATAGGTCAATTTATTGCAAACCTATACCACGTTTTCTTGATTCAATGAAACTCTTTGTCCATTAAAGGTCAAAGTTATTTACGATGGTAGTGGTAATTTACGTGGCCTGTAACCATAAGATGAAGAGTTGGCAACTGATTGCCATTAATTAACGCAATCCTTTGTTGTTATACTATAAATAGAGCATTCTTTGTTACTTCTCTTCAGTAACTTCTTCAAACTCCTTCTTCCTTTCTTTCAATAACTGCTCCAGAATTTCCAGAAACTCCTCCTTCCTAACTCCTTTACCTATGGCCAGTCATCGTCTTCTCAACCAAATCCGGAGCTTGGCCTTTGACCAAGATTTGTTTTGGGAGCTACATTCTTCTCTTTCTTTGGCTGAAGAGCTTACTGGGCTCGTCAACCAACTTCTGGAACGGAATATCATTGCCTCTGTGAAAACTCCTCTCCTAGAGTTCCTGGGACTCCTGAATGAAGCGGTGCCTATGTATGAAGAACACCGAGAATTCACTGCTCGAGTGTTCTTTGCTGAACACCAAATTAATGAGAAGATGGAGGAGTTCGACGAGTTGAGGGCTGCTCTGAATCAAGTGGGACCTGAGGGGAGTGTGGGAGCTCTGAAAGCCTTGGTTGACAAGCTTTCCACTACCGCCCGCGAGGAACTGGATCTTCGACAGGAGAAATCGCGACTGGAAGCCCAACAAGAAGATGTATTGAGGCGCATGGAGCCTCTAAGGGCTAGATATAATAGTTATAGGGCCAACCCTCCCTTTTAGAGTTTTTACCATATTTGTAATGTTTCACTTCAATTAATAAAACATTCGCTTTTGGCAAATTTTTTCTTATTCCTTATTCGATGTTTATTTCATGCAACATTGGCTTATACGCTTTTAAGTATTTGCCATTTATTGTCATTTGTCGATGTCGACCTCCTAATTCCTTGATCGAATAAGCGTTACTTAACAGCCCTTTCTCGACTGTGAAAGGGCCTTCCCAGTTTGGAGCCCACTTTCCGTAACGTTTATCTTTTTTGTCGACTGGTAAGACAACCTTCCATACGTAATCACCAGGCATAAAAGATTTAACTCTAACCTTCTTATTGTAAGCTCTAGCAATGCGATCCTTTTGCCTGGTTAGGGTATCTAATGCCAATAACCTTTCTTCGTCGAGATTGACTAACTCATCGAGCATCATATTCCAATAGTCTTCACTTGGAAGTTCTTCTTGCCTTTGGATTCTACATGACTGCAAATACACTTCTGCTGGCAGCACCGCTTCTTGGCCATACGCCAGTCGAAATGGTGTTGCCCCGGTAGCTTCCTTAGGTGAATTCCTGTAAGCCCAAAGCACTTGGCCCAAAGTTTGATGTCAGCTTTTAGGTTTTCGACCAACGTGTTTCTTAATCAAGGAGATTAATGTTTTGTTGGCTGCTTCTACCTGGCCATTCGCTTGAGCATAATAAGGAGTCGAAGTTAGGAGTTTTATACCCCAAGATTCCGCGAATGATGTCACTTTCTGACCTACAAATACTGTGCCTTGGTCTGTAGTGAGGGATTCAGGTAACCCAAAGCGGTACACTATGTGATTCTGAATGAAATCGATCACCGTGTCTTGGGTAACGTTTTGTAGGGGAATTGCCTCTACCCACTTGGTAAAGTAGTCTATAGCCACTATTATATACTTATGCTGCTTAGAAGAGGATGGGTTAATCTCACCGATTAGGTCTAAAGCCCAACCCCTGAATGGCCATGGTTTGATGATTGAATGCAATTCACTTGCTGGCACATGTTGTATCCCTGCATGCCTCTGGCAAACTTGGCATCCTTTAGCATACTCCATGCAATCCTTCATGATAGTAGGCCAATACATCCCTTGTCGAAATAAGATCCATTTCATCTTGATTCCTGCCTGGTGGGAACCGCATAATCCATCATGGACAGCTGAGGTTGCTATGAATGCCTCATCTTCGCTTAAACACTTTAGTAGTGTTCCGTCGACATTTTCCTTGAATAGTTCGTTGCCTATGATGACATAATTCATAGCCCTATACTTGACTTTTCTATCAGTGGTACCCACAGGGTTTTGCAAATACTCGACGATTGGCTTTCTCCAATCATTAGGTGCCATATTGTTGATGACTAAGATGTCGAGATCAGAGTGATTTAATTTTTCTTTGACTTCAATGAGTTCTTTCAGCCTAAATTTATCAACCATGTACCCTGATGCAATCTGCGCCAATTCATTGGCTTCTTGGTTGTCTATCCTAGGAACATGACCTATTCCAACATCGTCGAATTTAGCCAACAAATTATTCGCTTTTACGTAATATCTGGCTAGATTTTCGCTAACACACTTGTATTCCTTGGTGAGTTGCTTTATCACCAACTCAGAATCCCCTTTTACGACCACGTTCTTGGCCCCAAGGGCTATCAAGATCTCGAGGCCTGATATTAACGCCTCATACTCAGCCTCATTGTTCGAGCAATTACTCTTAATTCTAAATTTGAATTTTGTGGGGATGCCCTCTGGGGACACTATGAACATCCTGATTCCGGTTCCATTTTTATGGCTGGAACCGTCGAAGAATAGTTTCCAAGGTTGGATGCCCACATAAGTCACGATTTCTTCAGACAAAGTGTGATCTGCCAAGAAATCGGCAACTGCCTGCCCCTTAATTGCCTTTAATGGAGCATAAGTTAGTGAATATTCGGTTAGGGCTGAAGCCCATTTTCCAATTCGACTGTGCAAGATAGGTTTGGATAACATGTGCTTTATTATATCATAATGAGAAAAAACCATTACATCGATTGGCTTTATATAATATTTCAGCTTTACACAAGAGAAGTACAAGCATAAGCACAGTTTCTCGATCATGGTGTATCGAGTTTCTACATCATTCAACACCCTACTTAAGTAAAATATGGCTCTTTCTTTGCCACCTTCATCTTCTTGAGCTAACATACTTCCAATGGTTTCATCTGTGGCAGAGATATACAGCTTCATTGGCCTTCCTCCTATGGGTGGTGCCATCACAGGTGGGTTGGACAAGTACTTTTTGATTTCATCAAATGCTTTTTGATGTTCTGCCACCCAGCGGAACACATCTTCTTTCTTAAGTCGAAGAAGTGGGGAAAATGATTTGGTCTTCTCGCTGAGGTTGGCAATGAATCTCCTTAGGAAGTTAATCTTTTCCAATAACGACTGCAGTTGTTTCTTGCTAGTTGGTGGACTTGTGTCGAGAATGGCTTTGGCTTTGTTTTTGTTGACCTCGATGCCCTTTTTATGTACCACAAACCCCAAAAAGTCACCTGCAATAACACCAAAGGCACATTTAAGGGGATTCATCTTTAAGCCATATTTTCTCATCCTAGCAAAGGATTTCCTTAGATGCAATAAATGGTCATCCCTTGATGGGGATTTCACCACAATATCGTCAATGTAAATCTGCATGAAAGTTTCAATAAAATCATGAAATATGGTATTCATTACCCTTTGGTAGGTCGCGCCAGCGTTTTTCAACCCAAATGGCATGACCACCCACTCATATGTCCCCAAGGCACCAGGACATCGAAAAGCTGTCTTCGACACATCCTCTTCTGCTATGAAGATCTGGTTGTAGCCTAAATAACCATCCAGCAGGCTTAAATATTCGTGACCCGCAGCTGAATCCACCATCATCTCAGCAATGGGCATGTGATACTCGTCTTTTGGAGTGGCAGCATTAAGATCTCAAAAGTCAATGCAAACTCTCATCTTTCTATTCTTCTTGATCACTGGGACCACGTTGGCTAACCAATCCACATATCAAGCTGTTCTGATAAATTTGCACCTGAGGAGCCTTTCGATTTCTTCCTTGATTTTTACCAATACATCTGGATGAAACCTCCTGGGTAATTGCTTGACTGGTTTCTTGTCTTCTTTGATGGGTAACTGCAATTCTACCAGTTCTCGACTAAGTCCTGGCATCTCATCATAATCCCAAGCGAAACAGTCTTTGAATTCTTTGAGTAGTTTCACCATCCTATCCTTTAACTCTGGGTCAATAAGAGCACTGATGTATGTTGGCTTCTTCTCTGAGCCATCACCCAAGTCCACTTCTTCTAACGGGTCCTGTGCTTCCATTTTCTTGGAAATGTCGACCGCTGGCTTCTCGAAACCCAATGGGCTATCGTCATAGATGCAATCCAGCCTCAAATTGCGGAGATCGTCGAATTCTTTGACACTCTGCTCGTCTTCTTCCAAGCACGTGTTATCCTTATTTGTTGTTGCCTCCTCCTGAGGTGTTACTTCGACAGGCAAAATTGAGACATTAGCTTCCTCAATAGCCATTTCTTTGGCCATTCTTTCGGCCTCTAAGGCCGTTCTTATTTTGTTTTCGGCTGCGTAAGCCGAAATTCGAGCTATGCTCGCATTAATCATCTTTACCGTTATTTTGCCACTCAGTAGTGGCATCCTTTTCTTCATCGTTGTGCCATCCACTCATGGCATCAGGTTTGCATGCTTCATTGAGGTTTAGCCCCCGAATGGGATCCAATGTCACTGAATACTCTGAGTATGGATTGAAATATTGATTGGCCACTGTGTCCAAAGGAGCAATTGTGGCTAAGCTTTTCTCGAAATTCTTCTTGCCAGCGTAACCTGTCTCCGCCAAGTAGTAGCTTTGGTCTGCTTGCACATTTTCGACAACCCCATCTGATTTCCAAATGGATATACGTTGGTGCAAAGTCGAGGGCACTGCTCCCACGCCATGAATCCATTCTCTCCCTAGCAGCAAATTGTAATTGGCCTTTGAAGGGACCACGATGAACAATGTGGAGCGGGCCACCGTACCTACAGTTATGTTCAGCATAATTGCCCCCAAGGAAGAGCCTGTCTTTCCTTCATAATCGGAAAGTACCATATCATGGGGAATTAGGTCTGCTTCAGTTTTGCCCAACTTTTTAAGCATAAACCTAGGCATCAGATTGATTGCAGCTCCTCCATCGACAAGGACTTTGTTAACTCCTTTCTCTTCGACTTTAGCCCAAACGAAAAGTGGCTTTATGTGGCTCTTCATTTGTTCTGTTGGCCTTTGGAAAATAGCTCTCTCATCTTCGACAGACCCTTTTTGCATTACGTAGTAACACAAAGGATTATCATCTGGCTCTTCTTCGACGTAGTAGTCTTCCTCGCTTTCTGTAACCTCTGAGATCCTATCGAATTCAGCAGGTAAGATAGACACTATGCAGATGATGTTGAGGTCTTCTCCATCACTGTCATCGAAATCTTCGAGCATGTCTTCATCTTCGTCTTCAACAACATCCTTCCCCTTCTCCTTGGATGGGTTTGGTGGCACAGTTGTTCCCTATTTGATAGCATGGTCCAGCTGATTGATAATCGACGCCACGCTAGGTTCATTGCTAGGGTTGTCTTCTGGCTTTATGTCCCATTGTGAACGGAACTTGCCACCTCTTTCCCTTTCAGCTTTCCTTTTCCTCAAGAAACTTCTAAACTGAGTTCTGGTCATTTGCTCAGGAGCATAGTAGTTCCCAGAGCCATAGGAGTAGCTTCGCGACACGCGAGAGTTATTGATGTAAGAAGATCCCTGGCCCAAGTCGATTCTCTGCCACTTGTGGTGCTGTTTTGGCCTTGGAGGTGCTGGCCTGAACCATTGGTTTTTTGGTAATCCAGCATCAGGGACGTAAGTCTTGTCTTTACTTCTCGACTTCTGGCCTTTATGGTCATCGAGTTCCTGGCCTCTCTCAACCCACTCCTCATGGGGATATTTCAGCCTTCTAGACACAGGCACTTTGTTCTGATAATGTCTTTTCATTTCAGAATCTTGGTAGGCTTTGGCTGCAGACTTGTCGAAGACTGCGCTGCATCGAGGGCACAGCATGACTTCTTTCTCGCCATCTTTGCTCCGGGATAAAAACTCAACAAGAGTTTCTCCGGCCTTGGGGTAAACTTCTTCTAAGCTCACTTCTTTCTCGACCTCTAGTTCTCCGTCAGCAATGTTTTCCTCCTTTGCCTCCCCGAGTGTCAGGCCCAGATCTAACTTTTCAGAAATGTCGACCATGCCAATGTAGAAAGGTTCCACATAGTTGGCCTCAGCTACCTGCAACGGATCAGAGTCGATCTTCATTTGGCCTTTGGCTTTTTCATCATACTTGAGTCTTCCTGAATCCAATGCCCCCTGCACAAGATCCCTGAAACGAACACACTGTGAGGTCCAATGACCAAAAAAGTTGTGATATTTGCAATATTTCTTCCCTTTCCTTTGTTCAGGAGAAGGAAGCTTTTGGTCTTTAGGGACCACAAGTAAACCATCAGACACAAGTATATCATAAATTGCATCACATTTGGTCACATCAAAAGTATAAGTTTTCACAGCAGGAATCGTGTTTTTGGGGTTTTCTTCCCCAAGTTTGTTTTCATGTGGTTTCAATGCTTTACAAACATAAGGATCGCCTGGCTGGAGTTCAGCCAGATTGACATCATTTATGTCGACGTCTGTAGGGACTTCTCGATAAACGCATGGACTTTGACACACTGGGTCGGTGTCTATGTACGCTACTTTTTCCTTCTTTGGCCACTTAGTAGTTTTGGCCCTTTCTTTAGACTTTTCAGCCTTTAGCAATTCGATGTGCCTTACTCTATCTGCGAGCAGAGACATATCTCGAATATATTGAGTATCGATTTTCTTTCTAATATAATACTCTAGACCACCAGCGGCTAAGACAACTAGCTCGTGTTCAGGGACATGAGTGAAACATCGAGATTTAAGCATCCTAAACCTTTTTAGATAATCATCAATGGACTCTGCTGGCTTTCTTTTAACACTAGCCAAATCTTTCAAACTCACTTTGCACTCTCCCCTAAAGAATTGCTCATGGAAAATTCTTTCCAATTGGGCCCATGTATGAACTGACCTCGGGGCGAGGGTGGTGAACCAGGTAAACGCATTCTTAGTTAAAGAACTCGGGAAGTACTTCATTTTTAAATTTTCATTGATGGCTAAATCCCCTGCTTCGATTTGGTACCTGGCTATGTGTTCTACAGTGGACTCTCCTGAATCCCCAGAGAACTTAGTGAATTTGGGGACCTTCCAGCCTCGAGGAAGTTCGGATTCGAGAACCTCTTCTGTGAAGGCCGACACAAAATGGGGTCTATTCGCGAAACCCACGTCGAAGCCATGTTGGTTCAACAATTGTTCCACTACAGCAGCAACATTTTGTTGCCCCCCAGCGTTTTGGTGTCGAATTCTTTCTAGCACACCATCAGCATGTTCTTCCCTGTTCACCATATACACATTTTGCAATGGTGGTTGCGCTGCCTCGTTCCCCCTAAACAAAGGGTTTGCCCCCATATCTTGGTGTTGTGGCGCTTGATAGCGAACAGGAGCAGAGACATGGTTAGGCAATGGGATTTGGTTAACCCCTGGTGCCGGTTGAATCTCGACTGGTGCCCCCAGGGCCGTAGCCAAGCGATCCATCTGACGTGCCAAATGCTGATTATTGGCATTATTGTTTTGGAGCACAGGGTTAATTATTTCGCCTATCTGACGAGATAGCATGTTAACCATTTCATGGTTACTATCATCGACTTGCTGCCTAATGGCTTGAAGTGAACCAGTGTTCATACCTGTAGACAAATAAATTTGTGAACTAGACCCAGGAATAGGGCCAGGAGGACTAACTCGACTCCCTAAGTTCAACATTGTTCCATTTTCCCCAAAGGGGGGTATGCTGAATGGGGGAACATTCTCAGGGAACGTCGAATACGTGCCTTGTATGCCTTGCATCACAGATATAGGCATACCATAAGGCATGTCTCCTCTTGTAACCGTTGGAACAAGTTGTGCCTGCACTGATGTAGATACAGGCATTTCTGCAACTGCAGAAATTGCCACGTTCTGGCTTGGCATAGTGGTGCCAGGTCCCATCCCAGTAGACACTTCTTCATTATTGTTACCGCTACTTCCCCCGGGGCTGCTCTGATTGCCCACGTTTGACCCTTGGGGGGAGGTTCTTCCTCGATTGCTTGCCATACTCACAGTCTTACCACTTCTTAGGTGCATATAAAACGTAAATCACAATCAAGGCAAGTAACAAATACCAAATAGCATGCAATAAACCAAACACACAAAACGCTTCTGTAAAACTTAGTTTTCACAAAAACGGTCCCACTGGGCGTGCCAATTTGTTTACACTGATTTTTGGTAAACAAATATCCTCTTAGTTCGACTAAAGGAAGTTTAGATTCAGGGCCCTATTGAGAAAACGCTTTGCCAAAGTGTTGTGTGTGGTTAGGTGTTTTTCGACAACAACAAGCAAATCAGGAAACACTGGATTTCATTAAACACGGATCAATTACAAGGAAGTCAAATAAATCAAAATAACATGAAAACTATAAGAAACGTAGAATTCGACAAGAAACTGCACAGAGGAACTGGAAATTGACAAGCTTAATGCAAGAAAACTAAAATGCTGGTTCTGCAACGTACTCCTCCATCATCACGTCTTGCTCCTTGAGCCTCATTGACGCGGACATTAGAGCTTTCTGGTGAGTTTTTCAGAGTTTGAGTTGGGAACCTCTTTCCTGACGCTGCTTCTTCTATTTATAGTGTTCTCCTTTTCTCCACGTTCTTGGCGGTTTTTCTTCAATGTGTATGGGCTTAGTGGGTTTGAATTTTGGCGCCTTACCCCACGTTCAACCGGAGATTCTGAGCACGTGATTTTAATTGCCACGTGGGTGGTCTTGAGTCGTGGGTAACCGTTGCCATTCGTGGCATCGTGGGTACACGCACGTGCTCGTAATTGCCCATCACTCGGTAACTGCCTCTTCCGTTAAGCTTATCGAAGTTTCTTCATCTGCTGAGTTTGTCGAGATGTGGCCTTCACTAACTTGCCCTTGGGGGACGTCACGTGCTGAGCCACCAGTTTTACCATAGTCCTTTCTGTCGAGCAACCGCCGTCGAGAATCGTGGTGTTAATGATTTTAGCTCAACAACTAGTCTATTTTTTAAATATGGATTAAAGCATCCCTCCATAGTGCTTCATGATCTCAATTCATTTTTGGCTTATTAGTAAAACTTTTGGCAGTAATTGGCACTAACCTGCCACCTTTCCCACCTAAATATCCACGTTTTTCTTTTTCGGAACCCCCTATTCATCTTTGATTATAGTATAGGTGATATTGGGTGTAAAGTACTTATGATAAAATATAACTAAAATTAATTAACGGTGAGATTTGAGACATTAAGTTTGCCTCTCGTATATATGTGAACAGAATAAAATTTAGGGTGGCGTCCATGAAATCTATGAAAGCTTTCTTTTACGTACATATGAATATTCGCAATTTACATAATCACAAACGTCGTGTGGACAAAGGTTATAAGATTAGTTTCAAAATAAAGGTTATAAGATTCTAAATTTCTAATGTGTTAAGCAGAATGAGAATGTGCTTCATTTACGTCAAAAAAGAAAAGAAAAGAATGAGCTTCATTTATTTTATTTTTAAAAAAGAAAAAGGACAAGTCAATCATGGGAAAAGCCTTTGGTGGTAGCCCAAAGCGAGCACTCGTGCTATTGGTAGTCAAAGCCCAATCCTTTTGAACATTAAATCTTATCACATTAATTTATATTTTAGAATGATTACTTTTTTTTTATATAAGCAAAAGAATGAAACATGATAAAAATAAACTACTATAATATATTTTTCTCTTGTAACTAAAAAAAATAAACTACTATAATATGTTTTATGTTTTTCATGTGCCTTTTATTAAACCCATAAACGGATAGTTTATTCAAGTAGTACATGTTTGATTTCTCTTGAGCAAGATTTTGAGTTCGAGCCTTGTGGATGAAAAAAAATCTCGCGCTGGGAGAGTTAGCCCCACCATGATGTGGATGTTTTCGGCTCGAACAAGATTGCCTCCAAAAGAGGATACCTATCTTACACAAAAAAAAGACACGTAAATAAAATTATATAATGGATAAATTGGGATTAAAATTATTGTAATCATTTTTTTTTCCACCAAGGTATTCATATCTAGTTGGTAGTAGTTCTAAGACTAATCTTCTCGATACCTTAAAATTATATTAAGTGAATATGTCTCTCAATAAATCGCTCAGAAATCGAACTTTAAACTAAATGTTTAATGAGTTTTTTATTTATCAACTGTGCTAAATTTTATTGGTATATAATATTTTAATCTTCTACTAAATAGTAACTTTTATATACAACATCAACTAACTCAAGCTAGGAATATAATTGAGATAGTAACATATTACAAATAATGGAAATGTTCACACATTTATTCCTCAAGTAAAATCTCTAAGATTGAGTTATGTGTATGGAAAAATTACTGTTAGAAGAGATAGTTCCGCTAGAATGTGAATGTTTTGTGTTGAAATAAATAAAACCTGTTCTTAATAATATATATATCTTTAAAGAGCACTAGTATCATTGGTTGCTTAATAAAATATGAGTCCTCCTCATAGAGGCACAAACTGACCTTCTAGCCAATCATATAAATCCATAAGTCCGGCCTCCCATCACTCTCCAATATCCAATATATTCTTCCATCTCACATCTTCCTCCTCATTATATATGTAGCGCACACAATTACAAGATTGCAAGCAACATACTTGGCCAGTTCAGGACATTCATCTCATCACAATACAAATTAAACCATGGTTGGTTTTGATAACTCTATCCCAGGCCTTCGACTTGGTCTTGGTCTTGGCCATTGCATGATGAAAACTGATCATGAACACAGGAAGAAGAAAAAGGAGGATCAGGATCCATGTAACAAGTTAGCATACCCATCTCTTAAGTTAGGACTCCCTGATCATGATGATGTTGATCTAACTACAAATAACAATGATCAATTAATACTAGCTACAAAGACTGAATCTGAGGATTGGTTTCATCATCCACATACCTCTAATTCTCCAAGCGCGGTTTCTTCATTAATCTCCAACTCTTGTAGCATCAAGAGGGAGAGAGATCAGTTCTCAGGTGATGAAGAATTGGAGCTAGATGTAGAGAATACTCACTCAAAGGCCGTTGATGTTGAAGAAAATGGTAGTCCCAGGAAGAAACTCAGGCTCACCAAACAACAATCCCTGCTCTTAGAAGATATCTTCAAGCAGCATTCTACTCTCAATCTGGTACATATCTTAAAGTTCTTAACTAATTAAGCTGTTAATTTATAAGTACATGATATGATTTTTGTTCTCGTTAATTCTCAAATGATTGTTGGTTTTAAGGAAGGTTTTAATTTTCATTATTAGACAATAGATACAGAAGAATTAGATAGGAGCTGAGTACTTAACTCTTCTCCTATTCTGTTTTTCCCTACTTAGTTAGATAGCAGATTAGCTTGTACATATAAATAGCTTACTGATACTGTACACTCATTCAATTCATTCAATAAAATCATTTTTCTTATTCTGGTAAGATTCATTTTCCTTGACACATTCTCCAGAAACAAAAGCAAGAGTTAGCAAGGAAGCTGAATCTGCGGACGAGACAAGTGGAGGTGTGGTTTCAGAACAGAAGAGCCAGGTTACTTCTCCCACTACTACCTAGCATGTTGGGTTCCCATTGTTTAACAGAACTAGAATTGATTTCAGCTCTTAAATCAATCATGGAATGAAGCTACAAATCATAGATTCTGCAGTGAACATTATCAATTGTGAAATTTATAACCGGATTTCACAGCATTATCTTACAAAAAAACACTTTAATCTTCAATTCACTTTTACTGTGATCAAATTTATTAAAATCTATTCGATCCGCAATCAATTTTAATAATGCTGATTCAATTAGACATTAAATGTATCCACAAAAATGATAAACCTATGCAGGATATGATGCTCAATTAACTAATTCATTGTCAGTGTACTAACTAGTAATGTTCTTGTTATGCAGGACAAAACTGAAACAAACAGAATCCAACTGTGAGTTATTGAAGAAGTGCTGTGAAACTCTAACTGAGGAGAACAAGAGGCTGCAAAAGGAGCTGCAAGAGATTAAATCAATGATGAAAAGTACAAAGCCAGATCAAACTTTGTATATGCAGCTTCCACTTACAAGCCTCACCATTTGTTCTTCTTGTAAGCGAATTCGCAGTGGCGAGAGCAATAATGGCTCTGCTTCTTCTTCTACTACTACCACAGCCTTTACTATTAGTCCAAAGAGGTCCATCATCACTTCTATAGGTGCTAGCTACTCATGATGAGGCCAAATATAGAACTTCATTTTCTGGCAAACCGTGGCTTTTGTTAATCCACCTTCCATCTTTTCTCAGAATTATAAGCTAGTCTCAAAAGTTTCTGTCAATATTCCATTTTAGTTTTAGAATTTATTCTTGAAGATTTCCAAATGCACTCCACCTTATCATATATATGGACTCATCAAAGTTGTACATGAATTTTCTGGCTCTAGAATTGTTTTGACTTTCCATGTCAAGTTGTCAGCCCATTGGATATGATTTAATTTTGTTGAAAAGAGAAGTCTCACATCTTACAACAAAAATCCCACTATATAATTGAGAATTAAGTTTCATTAAAGCAGAAAAAAGAAAGAGATGAGAAGATTAGAGAGAGAAAAATAAAAGATTTAATAAGCCATATGATTGAAAGAAAAGAAAAAGATAGATGGCAAAAGAATATGAAAATGAAGTTGGAGCACAAATGAATCACAACTAATAATTGAGTATGTACAGGTCCAAAAATGTTTTCAGACATTTTTAACTCCAACCTTACTCACACTTAACCCATCACATTCACCCCGTTCTAAAGCAATATTATGAGTACGCGCTTCTATATTTAACAAGCGTTATCAAAGCTTAAATGTCTAATGGCCCATGATTTAAAAAGCTAGAAAAAATACATAAATCACATGGGTCATTTTGACAACCTCAATAAGTGAGAATGGGCTCTATGAATTTTTTTATCCACTACATAATGAGGAGAAACTAACACAAAGGGCCTCTTGCACTCCGTTTAAATATAAGCGCATTTAAACTTGAGAGAGTATTAAAAACAGAAATCCAACATCAATAGAGTTTACCACCAAAATTATAGTATATAATTGGGCACACCATATAATTGAGTGTGTAGAAGTCCTAAAATGTGATCTTAAGGCATTTTTACACCCATCACACTTAAGCCTAACCTCCTCACCCTAACTTAGAGTAATTTTGGACCGTGTTTCCAAGTAACATGTTTTGTAAAGGAATAAAAGATTCCCTGATCAGTAATGTTTCATTCTCAATCATATTTCATATTTCAGAATCGATTCTAACTAAATGATCAATGCATGTTACTCCTCAAGTATAAATTATCCGTTGGACATTCCCCAAGTTTGTCTTTCTTCAGGATCTTTCTAAGGAACTAGATGAAAGTCTTGTAACAGATTCCACAGTGACTTTTTGGGAGTTAATTTTCCTCTATGTTATTTTTTCTTCTTTCTTTTGTTTATTTGGGGCGTAACCCCATTCTTGAAAAAAAGAAGTTTTGTTAAATAGATGATCAAAGTCTTGTAACAGATTCTACCCTAGAATAAACTTAACTTTATCTGTAAAATGATAATATGATTTTCTGGCAATTTTCATGGAACATGTCAATTTGTACGGGTGGGACAGTCCCAGCATTGATAAGTACTAGGATGCTACCCGTGCGATGCACGGGAGGCTTTGATATATGTGATCCATAAAATGTGTTTTTTAGTGGCCTTCCATGATAAATATGAGATGTTCCTAAATATAGCATATTCATTCCTTTAAAAAAAATATTCATTCCTTTTGCTTGTTTACCAAACTTAATCATGAAGCACTAAACACTAAAGTGTATACTGGGATTTCCGTTGAACTCAATGGCGATTCACGTTTGAGTTAACACTAGTATTAAACTCGTGTGATGCAAGGACCCTTAATACGTAATTTTAACAGGTGTTATCACTACTTGAATTTTATACGATCTATAGCAACATAGGAACTATGACAAAAATAACGTTAAAATACGCAAAAGATGAATTAGATGGCAAAAATCAATACTCATCCTACATCAAGTCAAAAGTCATTTTATAAGATCCGTAATGCACAAACTCGTAATACGTAATTAATATACCACGTGGCAGGTAAAAAAAATATTAAAAAAAAAACAAATCAGCTCATTCCGTTAGTTTTTTAACGTTTGACTGACGGAGGGGTAGATGGTGCACTGTTTGAAAACATGAGGGGTAGAAACATCGACAAAAATAGAGTAGGGGCAGAATTTGCACAAACTTAAAACATCAGGGGCCAAAAGTGATTTTTAGCCTTTATATTTCAATTATTATATAAGTAGATGTAAAAAAAATTATTATATAAGTAGACAAATAATTTTTAAATAATAGATATGAAAATATTAAATTAGACTACGCCTACCCAAAATTATTCATCTGTGGTTTCTTTTTGAGTTTATGCCCACCCAAAATTTATAGCAACTAAATGGGTGTGTTTGGCTAAATTCCTTTTTCACCTATACTTTTTTAATTTTATAGAAAAGAAATAGTAAAAAATAATTCTTATACAATTTCATGTCACTTGGCAACAACAACACTTGAAAATTAACATGCACTACCCAAAGGTAGTGTTATCTGGTATTATAAAAAAGAGCAATTCATCCCCAACGCGAAATCCCTGCGTCCGACAAAATTGATATTAGCCTGTATCGAAAACACTCTGCTGAGGCTTGCCTGGGGCCCATTTGATTGTCCATTCATCTACAGTCTCATCAGGCAGTATCATGTTCACTGATTGAGGACGGTGCTGCTGGAGAAAATGAGTAACAACACCATAAGGAATATGCTACAAAAAATAAAATAAAAATACTCCGTAAGGGAAATATTAGATCCGTTATAGATAGAAAAAGGATGTGAACAAACTAATACCAATGACTGGTCTCCAGTTCTGAGTGCAAAAGTAAGAAGAATATACCATAACGCTTCTTAAGAAGACAGTGCTTTAGGATTTCATTTGTAAACGATAATTTATTTTTGGTGAATCTATTAGTGTGGTTTTATCTATTGATATTAATAACACCAAGTATGATATTGGATGATCACATGATTACTTAGAAAAAAAAATTGTGGTAAAGAGTATCAATAGCATTCAAAGTTCAAGTGATCAAGGACACCATGTATTGAAAATGGACCTTGTTTCTCTGTTCCACTTTAAATGGTTCCAATATAATTCAAAGTTCAAGTGATGAAGGACACCATATGTGGCAAATGGACCTTAATACTAAAATAACATAGGGGAAAAAAGGATAAACTGTTTATATTCTTCACAAAAATATACATGAATCCCAATATATACTTGGCTCGCAATTCTTTTACATTTCTTCCATTCTCTCACAAACGAAAAAATGCTGAATTAGGTGAGGCTATTAGAAGGTACTATTATTACTTTGCAAAAGAAACCATTTAGATTAGATCAAAAGGTATTATTAGCATGAACAGTGCCATCAAGTACCTTGAAATAATAGGCTTTAGATTAGATTCTTAAATATGAACTCCTTTATATCATTAAAATGCTTGACTCTCGCATGGGAGCACCTCTGGTGATCTGTACTCTACACACTCTGAGAGTTAACACACAAAGATCAAGAACCACAAACTACAATGCCTTCCTAAACTATCACGGAAGCAAATTAACGCTCCTTCTGCAACCCGCCTGACACTTGTCCAGCTGAAGATCACGTGGACTCTTAAAGATGGTTGCTCCCAACACCTAGTTGTTTGTTACCCTCAAAAGCTCTACATTGTAAACTTCAGAATATTTCCGCTTTCACTTATGATCTAAGGTATGTCCTGAAAAGGTGAAAACAAATATACATTTATAAGAACAAAAAATGCAGTATCATTACTCATTAACAATAAGAGCATGATGTATATAAAATTAAATGGCCCAATTAAATAGGAATAGTCCATATTAAAGGCTTGTTCCTGACAGCAAAGAGAAGGATAAAGCATAACTCAGAAAAATAGGGAAAATTAGGATGCAGGATATATCAGGTGAGGAAAATCTGAGTGCATCAACAAAATCATTAGAAACTTAGAGTGAGCATTACCTAAAGCAGAACAAAGACAAAAAAAAAAGGTGTATATTTAAGGATTATATCTCTTTTATCACTAAAATGAAATATATCAAGTATAGACTTGTATCTGAATCAGCCTTGGAAAGATCAAGTATGTCATTTGTAAGTTGAAGAACCAAATATCCTAAAATTAGCATGAGATCAAAGACATGTCTTCATTCTAGATCAAGTTATGCGGTAGAAAGAATTACAACGATGCTAACAACCCCAGATAGTGGAATTCTTATCTCATGAGACATGTTTGCCAACATTTGTTTGTTTCCCAACATTTGTTTGTTTCCCCTATTAAAAGATTTCTCGCGGCAAACACAGATTTGAACATGTAATGTGAATGATTTATGCAGTTTTATTTCCTTGAACAGTTACATCCATTCCCATGTAATTTATTCTAAACAATGCTTAACCATATAAATGAGCTTGGTTGAGAGTAGATATATCAAAAAAGAAATAAAAAAATCCATGGTGAGGCCCCCTCCCGATAGAGTCATGCACAAAACCATATAAATGAGCTCGATTAAGAGTAGATATATCAAAAAAGAGAAAGAAATACATGGTCAGGCCCTCACACGCAAGAATCCTGCAAAAACCCAGCAAGAAATCACACCAAAATATCCTTGAGAATCCTACAACAAAGACGGGAGCAAAGCCCTTTCTTTTCCTGTCGTACAACTCAAAAATATGGTGCAATTTGAACCTGCATCCAAACCAAGTAGGCACGTATGCGAAGAATTGAAAATAATGCATAAAAGCTATAAGAATTATAAAATTAACCATCTTTCTCATCACTTCTCTGATCATTCCACAAATTCTGCATATCTTTAAATTGAAGAAATTTGATATCACTTTGAGTAATCACTCCATAAAATGAGCTATTTAAACAAAATGCATATCATTTAATTTGTTGTCATATGAATGTGTGTTTACCATTTAGAAAGAAGAAAAATAATTAGGAGTGGATTAGTGGTTAGTGCTTTATAAAATTTGTAAATTTGCAAGAAAATTTAGGTACTACGTTAAAGTATCGAGTATAAAGTTAAAGTAAATATAACTGATTAGTATAAGGATGCAACTATGAGTACAACTAATACCTATGGATCTGACTTGGATAAGGATGCAGCTCCCGAACCATAACTCCATCAGTTTGTGTTCCAGGTGAAAACCTGAAAAAGAAATTATAACTTATGAGTACATAGAATAATGAGAAAATCATTTAAAACTTAAAATTCCATAAGATTGACTCACTCTTTTGCCTTTCATAAAAGCTGTCCATTAACTTCTCGAGTTACATAAAGGGAGGAACATACAGGCAGCTGCTTCAAAAACAAATTCAATCAGTTTTTAACGATCCATTCTTCTGAGCCTCTTGGACCGGTGTATGATCTCAAACTCTGGCTACAAATAAACCCCACAAAAGAGGTTTCAGTTTTGATGCATTGTAAAACTAACCGGGAAAAAAAAAGATGGGATCAGCTTTAAACAAAAACTTTAAAAATCTTGCCTGAGACATACTTTCCATTGTTGCACCCTGAAAAGAAGGTCCATCAAGTAGAGTGTCAGAAAATGAAAAATTCTACATCTACCTCCAGGCACTCAACAACAGAGAGAATGATGCATAAGCACTAAAATTCGCTCATGTTAATGCACATCAAGAAGGTCATGCTTTCATAAACACTGATCTGAAATACAACTATAGTTCTTCACATGAAATTAATCAGTACTTGTTACTTATATAGCTAAACTACTTATAAACTACATTGTACCACTACCAACAAGCAATGCACTTGGACTTAACACAACCAAACCAATAAAAGCATAATCAATTAAAAAAACCTACAACCTGTAATTTCATATAAATCAGACTTCAGATCATGCTCAAAAGAAATGGTGCTTATGTTTACATGAATAAAGAAATGCTGCAATTAGTATTGTGTTGCCACATCTGTAGTTGAGGGTCTTACTTTTTTCTTAACAACTGTTGAAGAGCATGAAAGGTCAAAAAGGAAAGTCATATTGAAATAATGTTAGACACATTTTTCCTATAGAGAATGATCTCAAATGGAAGGTGCAGATTCAACATAAATTTATATTAAACATCATAAAGAATCAGTCAATGTAGTTAAATAGCACCTAAAATCAACCCCAGGCATTTACCTCTCATGAGTTCACTATTTCAGAAATCACATAGTGTATTACTCACAAGAGTTCATCGACTACGATAATGAGAAATAGAGAATATCTTGCTCTGAAATGTATAAAACTCAGTTTGTTACACAAATCAAATCACCAACAAAAGCTTACTTATTTTATCAACTGAATCTGCTAACTTCTGTAGTTCATCAGGGCAGATATTTGGGCAGTGAGTAAATCCAAAATACGTCACTGTCCACTTCCCCAAGAAGTCCTTTTCAGTAACGTGCTTCCCATGATGGTTGGTAAGGTGAAATGGGCCTTTCCCGCATAAGGTTCCTTCGAAACATTATGTATGTCTACAGAAAATAAACTAATCAGTAAATGAAGAAAATATCGATGATACTTCAGAATCAGAATCAAATGCAACAGGAAATGGAGCTATTTGATGCTTGATCTGATTTGTTTTCATACTACTCCTGAGAAACAAAGATGTGACATGATATATCTTGCATCCTAACTTCATGCTGCTAAGGTTTTATAAAATCAAATACGTTAGAATCCCTTCAAAATAAACATATCATAATATAAGCAAACCATGCCTGATCTAGAATCCAAAAAAAAACAACCATGACATGACTCTCAGGTAACCTCCACATGCATAATCACAAAATGCTCAACTCAACATAGTAATCTACCTTCAATATGTCATTTCTTTTCTCTGTCATACTAAAATACCAATCCTGCTCCAGTTAAAACCAGCAAAACAAAGCTCAACCACGAAACAGGCTGCAGGAGACAAGGCAGAATCAGCTCATGAGTCTATGCTAAAAGAAGTAGAACCCCATTGCTATAGTAACAACTTCAGATACACACCGATCCGCAAATCGGTTTCCCAGCATCACTTTTATGATCCTGTTCTCCACCATACTCTTTTCCTTGATTAGAATCATCCTTTGAAGAGTCATCTGAAAATACAGGTTTTTCTTGATTAGTTTTGGCCGCAGCATTACCATTATAATGAAAGATAAATTTACAATAAATCTGATGATGCACAGTCATGCATATAACTTTAATAAAGTTACTTTCAAGCTAGGTTCCAGTATTCTGTCTATCAATGTACTCCCAAAGTTCAACTATATACCAGACCCAGAGTAGTCACTATCCACATATGGAGTCAAAATATCCACCAGAGTTGGTATGTTAAACTTAAACTGGTTGGAATCAAATTAGTTTGATTTCAAATCTAAAACAAAATCAATTGAATGAAAGACAACCAAACCATATATATCTCGAATGGCTTTTGTATCCATGATGGAATCAATCTAAGCTAATTCAAGGCCTAGCTCCTTGCCCTTTCTATCTTGACTCCTCTGTTTAACCAAAATAAGATAAAAGCTATATAACTACTGTTTGCAAAGTGTATGAAGATTGCCAGGCGAAAGCCTACCACGAATTAAATTTATATGGGGACTTGGATCACAGAATGAATTATAAAAATTTATAATTGGCCATACTCTCATCAATCATAGAATGAATTTTTTTAAAATAAAAAATTAAGGGCAGACGGTGTAAGTTACCTCATCAGAAAAGTGCTGCAAATGCAATCGTTGCAAGCAACACAAATGTAGTGCGAAAATCACTTTCCTCACAGCAGCGAAGAATATGCCTCCTCCTGCCTGAAAGCCATGGCCACCACTTTCCAACTCCGAGCAAGCTCTGTTTAAAAATCTGGAAAAAGAAGAAGAAAGCAGGTGGTGAGCCATTGTTTGTCTAATGCTTGCTTCAATCTTCTAACCCTGCAAACAATAATAAACTTGGGAATAAACAATAACTTCAAAAGTTTGCAAAAATAGCTAGTCATTCAAGTGATAAAAGATAAAAACCCCAGCATCAATGAGAACCAGCTAAATTGCAAATGGCCTAGATGGTTCACCTACTGGACACATATGCCACATCCAATCATACTAACTAACCTTCCATGTATCTCTCCCAGAACACAAGCTCCTAATAGGATTTTCAGGTCCATACAATTCAGTCATTGCTATAACTCAAACAACAAATTCAAAACAATAGAACCACACCAAGTTGAAAGATCTTTTCAAAATTCACAACATACAACCATAAAAAATCGCTATTTATAGAGAACTAATCAAACTTCACAACACATAAAACCAGAAATATCACCCAACTTGACTTAGAAAGACAGGACAATGCAGAATCACTTCACAAAAGCAATAAAAGGGATCTGAATTCCAGTTAAAGTCTCTAGTGTGCCTGTATGAATAACAATGACATCATCAGAGAATACCAATATCCAAAATCTCAGCACCAAAGAGCTTATTGAGGCGATTAAGCTTGT
Organism: Lotus japonicus; assembly: GCF_012489685.1. Classification (NCBI taxonomy): domain Eukaryota; kingdom Viridiplantae; phylum Streptophyta; class Magnoliopsida; order Fabales; family Fabaceae; genus Lotus; species Lotus japonicus. Next base: position 84,226,534 of record NC_080041.1, read on the forward strand.
TTATCACCTGAATAGAATATTTCCAAAACTAAACATGGTTTTTATCTCCTTATTTTTTTTCTATAAAATGAACTTTACAAATACAACACATACCGGACGAAGAAAGTTACAATAGGTTCTGGCAATTCAAGAAGCCAGAAGTTGTACTGGGAAACTGAGAAATCGGACGAAGATAAAAACAATGTTCCTAGTACATTATAATCAATCATCAGGATGCAAAACTATCAAAAGAAAAACAATAAATTAAAATACATTAAGTAACTTGTGTGCAATCTCTAATGGAAATCTGTCTCCTTCTCTAGAGCATGGAAAAAAACGTTGATCATTTACTAATAGAACAATGGAAATCTGTCTACTTCTCTATTTTTTCCCAACCGTTTAGCAATCTCTAATTAGAGAGGGAAGATATACCTTGATTAATTCCTACATTTTTCCCATCCACTGTACGTGAAGGCCAAACACCCATTTTCTTTCAACAGGGAACTATGGTCTAATGCCTGGAATAAATAACAAAAATAAAAGAATCGCATATTATGCCTTTCTCCAGAGAAATTGAAAAATACTCAAGTTGTTAAATCATTTAGAATCTTACCAACTTTAACTTCATGATGCTGCTTCACATTTACCTTCGTGTCAAAATCTATTGAGGTTCTGGAAAAACATGTAAATATCTAAAACATTGACCTGGCCATGAAAGAACTCAGCAAACTTGAAAACACCATTAGGGTACTTGTCAATACATGCTCAGGAATATCTCTGATGCTTGCGACTGCAAATATAACAAAGATACCAAGAATTCATAAACCCCATTCCTTCTTTTTTTTGGATTAACAAACCCTATTCCTTCAAATTGGGAACGCAACGCAGTAATCAATTATGATTGATGAAAAAGGAAGAAGAGAAAGAGGGGTTACAGAACCTAGTGTTGCCGGGGCGGAAAGAGAACCAATTTGTAGCGAGAAGCGAAGCTGTTGTATTATAGAACGCTGCCATCTATTTCCCCTGTAACCCTAAACGTACGAACTGAAAGGAGCAGGCATAGAGTGACAGGCTTTTGAACGCTACAGAGAGTAATAGGGTACAGATCATAGCTGAAAAGGACATGAAACAGCTGGAATTCGCGAGTTGAAGAGGAGGAATAGGGAGAGATTAAGAGGAATAGGCGGAAAAAGGGTTAAAGAGGAGGAATAGTTTCAACAATAGCTTCGGATGTAGGCACAGATGTAGGGAGAAGGTTCTGGAACAGCTAACAGAGAGAGCCTATGAAACCACCGTTAGAATGATATCAGACTGAGGAATGATGAAAGGGAAACAGGGAGAATATAATAGGGAGTATAGCATAATAAGGCCCAGCCCATCCATCTCTCCCGTCCAAAAAAAAAAGTTGGTGCATGAACAGTAGAATCCAATCCTTCCTTTGTAAGGTAGTTTATGCCTTATTTAAAATCATGCATGCCACAAAATGCGTGACATAAATGCTTACGACATTATTAATCGGCTTAATCCTCATATTAGTCTCTGTCTTTGTGTCGCCATCTGAACTAGGTCCCTGACCGGAAAAATTTGTGGATTAAATCCCTCTCTTTTAAAAACGTATGGAGCGGAGCTCCGGCGAGTGATGAAATGGCACTAAAATAAAAATAATAATAAGTAACCTAATTTGATTAAAATTGATGTGGCATTAAAAAAAATAAAAAATTAAAATTAAAATTACACATCATAAAATTAAATTAAATTAAAAATAATAATAATACAAAGTAACCTAATTTGATTAATAAAAACAAATTAGGTTACTTATTATTTTTTTCAAAGTAACCTAATTTTTTTCAATTTTAATCAAATTAGGTTACTTATTATTATTTTTATTTTAGTGTCATTTCATCACTCGCCGGAGCTCGGAGCTCCGGCGAGGACTGGTTCCATACGTTTTTAAAATAGAGGATTTAATCCACAAATCTTTGAGGTCAGGGACCTGGTTCAGACGGCGACACAAAGACAGGGACTAATATGAGGATTAAGCCTTATTAATCTAATGCTGTGTTTGCTCTGTTATAAATACAAAATCTGTGATTATTCCATGTCGTTCATCAAGCATGCTTTCAGCAGGCTATCAATTATATAAATGATTTTTAAAATGATAAAAATGTCACATTGCATGATTGAACAACAGTGACTAAACAAGCACAAGAACAAATTTAAATAACAGTAACAATTAGCATCAAGATTAGTCCCTCCCCGTTTTGTTTTTCGACACGCGTGGGATTGTATTGGAAGATTTATGATTGATTGCATCAATATATTGATAATTATTGATTATAGTATTAGTGTTGATCAAGTTCAATTATAATGATTGCGGTCGATCATTATCGGCATTCTGATGGCACCAATTTGTTTGTATCTGTCGGCGGCTGAGACCCAATCAGCTACTGAGGAAAAACATGCATGGCCGTGACAATGATGATCAATAAAACTAAGTAGTTATGCTTCTTTCTATTTGATGCAGCAAACTAGTTGCTGCTTTGAAGTAGGATTGTATGCTTCCTGACAACAAAAATTAATTCGGTGACCTTTCCACGTATGATGTCCACATACACGCCTACATCAAGCATTGATCTTTACTCTTTAGATAAGGATCGATTCAGAATATTCCATCCACACACCATTCTGCTAGTGAAAATGAAAAAAAAAAAATAAAGAGAAGAGAAAAAAGAGATGTGTGATGAATAATTTTGAATGAGAAGAGAAAAATAAAAAGAAAATTGAGTGATTTTTTTTAATTGCGAACAGTGAAAATTAATTAAATTGGTGTGAATTAATCATATAGCTCATAAAAATACGTTTATGTGCCAGCCATAATATATTTTATATACTCACGTAAAATTTAAAATTGTGTAGACATTTGTTTCAAAAAAAAAGTTGTGTAGACATTTGATAGTTCGCATCAACATAAAATAATATGATTTAAAAAGAAAACATAAAATAATATGATTCATTAATAATTTTAATTTTTTTTTGATACATCGGAAAATTACCAACAACATAACAAACTACGGAACTGAAACCGAGTCCTTCAACAGAAGGTACTCTACATCAGAATCTACTGAAGTAATGATCCACATCCCAAAAAAACTAGCAGCTGCATCTCTCTTGGCTAAATGATCTGCTACACTGTTACCTCTCAAGGGTCAATGATGTATCATTTTTTTGAAATGAATGATGTATCATTAGCAACAAGTGGTGTCAAATGGAGCTTTGTGATTCATTAATAATTTAATGCTAATACTTTTCAAAAATATGTGGGAGTTTGTCAAGTTGGCGTGAGTGGTTTTTTTTTTTTTGTCTATTCATGAGTGGGTTTTTAATTTTCCGAAGGAACGAAAATAATGAGTGGGTTTTTGTAGAGAGAGCCTCTTTCTCTCTGCAGTTTGGACCTGGGCCACTATTCCGTATTGGTCTGGATTTGATGGCTACTTACTCAATAATGAACCTCTAAATAGTATGAATTGTTTTGGGATGAACATGAACAGTGCAAAGGAATAGTAAGTGAGGGGTGGAATGAGCCAGTTAGAGATGAGGATAAGTGGAAGGATGTCATGTCCAGATTGAGAGCAAGCAGGGGGAAACTTACAGCTTGGCATAGGAGGACTTTTAAGGCTGCTGATAAAGAAATACTGAAGATTAAGGGACAAATTCAACAAGAGCAAAACAAACACTCAAACCTTATTGATTGGAGAGCTATCAGCTTGATGAAACAACAAATAGCAGACCTCTGGAAGCAAGAGGAACAATTCTGGGGCCAACGCTCGAGACTTAACTGGATCAAATATGGGGACAGGAACTCAAAATTATTTCATGCCACAACCATACAGAGAAGAGGCAGAAACAGACTGGAACGTATTCAGAATGATGCAGGGGAGTGGATTGGCAACCAACCTGATATCACAGAAGCCTTTGTCCAACACTACAAGGCAATTTATAAGGCTGGAGATTGTGTGCGCATAGAGGACTGCTTGCAGTGTGTGCCTAAGATGATCACTGAAGAACTGAATATGGAGCTTTGTAGTGAAGTGACCAACCAGGAGGTTGTAGATGCCCTTAATCACCTAGGGAGCCACAAGGCCCCTGGCCCGGATGGATACAATGGTGTCTTTTTCAAAACCCATTGGGAAACTGTTGGAGAACACATCACTGTGGCAGTACAAGAATTTTTCAAAACAGGGGAAGTTCCACGAGAGTTAAATGAAACTCTAGTTGCACTGGTGCCGAAAGTCCCAAGACCTGAGAATGTGGCCCACTTTAGGCCCATTAGCTGCTGCAATTTTCTCCTAAAGATGATAACTAGAATAGTAGTCACAAGACTCAAAGGTGCCCTGAAGGACATTATTACTCCAAACCAAAGTGCTTTCATTGGAGGTAGGGCTATACAGGACAACATAATCATTGCACAGGAAGTTTTCCATGGGTTGAAAAACAAAGGGAAGGACCTTAAGGACTGTGTGGCCATTAAACTAGACTTGAGTAAAGCCTATGACCGATTGGAATGGCAGTTTCTAGAAAAGACCCTCCTAGCCTATGGCTTTCGTAGTAGCTGGGTTGTTCTTGTGATGAACTTGGTGAGGGGAGTAAGCTACAGGTACAAGGTTAATGGCTTTCTAAGTCAGAAACTACTCCCTGAAAGAGGCCTGAGGCAAGGGGATCCCCTATCCCCTTACCTCTTTGTTCTAGCAGCTGATGTTCTCTCTCACATGCTTCTACAGGCACAAAGAGATGGAAGGATAGAAGGAATCCAACTAGCACCCTCTGCCCCTAAGATTACCCATTTGTTCTTCGCAGATGACTCCTTGTTGTTTGCTAAAGCGACTGAATATGAGGCCTTCCAACTCCAGGACATACTCAATAGATTTTCACTGGCTTCTGGACAACACATAAACACTTCAAAGTCTGGGATTATCAGCAGCAGAGCAACTGCAGGGAACACTTTATTGAAAATCTCCAATACTCTGAAGATGAGAATTTGGGACAATCCGGGGAATTACTTGGGACTTCCAGCAATTTGGGGAAGGAGCAAAAGAAACTCCCTGAACTGGATTAAAGAAAGAATTGAAGGGAAAATGGAAGGCTGGAAAGAAGTGCTGCTCAATCAAGCCGGAAAAGAGACACTTATCAAGTCAGTTATACAGTCCATTCCTACATATGCCATGGCAGTTGTAAAATTTCCTAAGACCTTCAACACTGAACTCAATGCGCTGGTAGATAAATTCTGGTGGAAGGGTAACAAAAAGGAAAGGGGAATTCACTGGAATAGATGGGAAATGTTAACTCAGAGGAAGAGGGAAGGTGGGTTAGGTTTTCGTGATTTTATCTACCAAAACTTAGCCCATCTTGCTAAACAATCCTGGAGGCTACTAACTGAGCCCTCATCCCTTTGGGCACGCATCATCAAAGCTATATATTTTCCACAAGGGGGATTGCTGGGAGCTTCAAGGGGAGCTAAAGCATCGTGGATATGGTCAAGCTTACTAGAAGGCCGGGATTTCATTAAGAGACAGAGTCGGTTGGCTGTGGGGGATGGAGAATCAATACATATTGAGGGTGACAAGTGGCTATGGACAGGAGAAGTCCTACCTGTGTCAGTGTTGCAACAGGGCACCAAAGTTAAGGACCTAATTGAGCATGACTGTGGGGGATGGAACCAGAGAAAGGTTAGAGAAACCTTTGATGCACACACTGCACTGAAGATCTTGTAGACCCCAGTGGGGCTTACAGGAGGTGCAGATACTCTGGTATGGCCTCACACTTTAAATGAAGAACTCAGCATCAAATCTGCCTACCATGCTGCGAGAACTGAAACTCTGCGAGGGGTCCAGGGCACGAATTCATCTCCTCAGATACCAGAAGCCTACTAGAATACCATTTGGAATTGTGTTGTACCACAGAAGATTAAGACCTTCTAATGGAAGATAAGCCATAACTCAGTCCCTGTCATGGGTAATCTAGTGAGGAAAAGGGTTGCGAGGAGCGGAACTTGCTGTATTTGTCACAATGAAGTGGAAACAGTGGAACATTCACTGCTTTTATGCCCATGGACAAGGGTTGTCTGGTTTGGGAGTCCATTCCAGTGGGCAATCAACCCAAATGGTTTGACCTCTATTGATAGATGGTTACTCGACAGATTCACATTAATTCAGTCAACCTCTTTGGATAAAGAAGGAGACTTAGCCAGAATTGCTTGCATTCTATGGGCCATATGGAAGGAGAGATGCAAGGCGGTTTACAGGATGGATACACCAAATCCAAGGGTAGTTTTAAGAAACATTCAAACCACCCACCAGGAGTACATGCATAACAGAAACGCAAATATTGCTTCAGAAGCAGATAATGAGAGAGAGTTACCTGCTGAAGAAAAGTGGAGCCCCCCCCCTAGGTAACGTGCTCAAACTCAATGTTGACGCGAGTTGGATCAAGGGAAATCCGTTTAGCTCCATTGGCTGTGTCGTGAGAGATTCTCAAGCCAGTGTTGTGATGAGCTCGTACAGGAAGGTCCTTGCTCCCTCGCCACTTGTAGCTGAGGCCATAGCCCTCAGGGAGGGAACCCTTATTGCTCACAACATGGGGTGGACTAATGTACAGATAGAGTCAGATTGCAAAATCTTGATCCAAGTCTGCATGCAAGGCAAACCAGTGGGTGAAATCAGATCTATAGTCCATGAAATTGGTATCTTACAAAAAAGACTCACCCACTGTGAGATCAGCTGGATCTCTAGAAGCAGAAATAGTGTGGCTAACCTCATTGCCCAGCTTGGTCTCCGCAACCAACTTCCCCCTGGATGGCTCTGGAATCCCTCAAAGATCATCAAGGAAGCCCTGATGGAGGATGCCAGATGCATTCCCCCAAGAGACGAAGGCAGACCAGAGCAACACTGACCCACCAAGTGGACAAGGTGTACCTCAGCCATGGGAGATGAAAGGATCTTTGATCTCCTTGCAGTATCTTTGCTTCTCTCTCAGGTCTGGGTTTGGAACGAAGGAAATGAAGTAATGGTTGAGTCTTCCAATCTGATGCTTGTATTGGAGTCTACATTCTGAGGTGGTTGGAGCTCAATAATGGAGTAATGGACTAGTGGCTTTGGAGGGTGTGGCATTTACGTGTTGCTCGAAGTAGTGGAATGATGACTCATCCTTGTCAACACATGCATCCCCTCCCGTTCTGTCTTTCCTTTGTTTCTTTTGTCCTTTTTTTCGTTTCTCTTGTCTCTTGGTTTGTTGCTTTGCTTTCTCTTCTGGCCCGCCAGCTCTTTGTTTGAGCTTATGGCTTGGGCCCTTGTATCCTGCGTTTTTTTGGGCTTTGTCCCATCCTTTATGAAATATCAATCATTGACCAAAAAAAAAGAGTTTAAGTGTTTAACACATGCATATCTAATCACAACTTTTATTTTTCAATTTTAAATATTTTTAAATTCAAATTTACTCTTTTAAAAAAATTTCAAATTGAATCATATGACATGACAAATAAATAAATTCTATGGTCTATCAAAGGCTTTTTTTCGAACCTGGCCTGGGCCTTCCGAAAGCCCGGCTTGGCCTGGTAGCCTGTTTAAAGGCCCGTTTCACAACAAGAGTTTTGCGTTTGTTAACAAATTTATCTGTAAAGAAGTTATCAAACTTATGAGCTAACCGCTAACGGGTTAAATTATACTAAAATAATCTTTTCAACAATCAGACTTATAATATTATTAGCTAATAGGTAGTGGTGAAACTAAACGAGATTATGTTGGTTTCTTAGAGTTGGAGAGCCAATTTAAAATGACACGTCATATTAAGATATTTAAATACGTCATATATTTATTGTTAAATAGACTTATAACTTTGAATCGTTATATAAGTCAATTTTGCTTAAATATATACAAATCTCAATAAGTATATAATATCAAGATATTATTATAAATTTCTAATATATAGACATCATCAAGGGTAAAATATATTTATACTTATCATATTTACGATTTACCAAAAAAAAAATAATCATATTTACTTAAATAGGCTAGCTTGTAAGGCTTACAAGGCTTGTTGAATGGCCTGAGCCTGACCTTTTTAACTAAATAGGCTTTTCAAAAAGCCTAAGCCTTGCCTATTTACCAATTTGGTCTGGCCTGGCCTGGGCCTGTGGTAGGCTAGGCCATAGGCCCCTACGAACGGCCTGGCCTATTCTCACCCCTACCTGCGGCTTAGCACCTTCATTCTTAAATTTTGCTTGATAGTCAACCTACATTGATTGATCGGAGATGTTATGAATATAATATAAAATCATTCATGTGGTATTTACATAATAATTTAAGCTTTTAGAAAAGAAGTTAAATTTCTGCACATTGGTGTTGCCTGTTCATGTGAGTCTAAAATCTAGAAAGAAAAAAATCAGTAAATTTGTCTTTGAAATAAGTGAATAATATCATATTTTAATTTGATATAAAGTGCATTATAATCATAATCTCACTTAGTGGGATAGCAATATTTTTGTTGTTGTTATATCACTAATCACAACCAATGTTCATTTTAAAGAGTCAAAGTAGAGTTAAAAATGAGTAATTTAAAAAGCAACCATAAAAATGTGTAGAAAACCTTAACATTTTTGGAGATCTAGAACATCTAGAAATCCTTAACATCACATTACCATGAATGTTGTGATAAGAATAAAGAGATAGGTTGAAACCAGATATGAATGCATTATTACATTACATCAAAATCATAAAAATTACATCACCATTCACCAACTTGTTATTTCAGCAAACCACATTAAAAAAAAAAAACCCTTAAAACCATATGAATGAATGATATTACAACCAAGAAACACAAGTTCCTGAATGAAGCTTTTTGGACATGACTTATAATTCAATTGACACAACAATTGACGATTCACCCTTGTCAACAACAAATGTCTTACAAATTTTCTCTCCTAATGTCACAACTTCCACTTCATATGTCCCACTAAATCCTCTAAAACTGAATTCTCCTTGCTCATCAATATGTCCATGTGTGTGACACAACCACTCTTGTTTAAGAGCAAGGAACCTTTTCCCAGCTTCATTGATCTCACCTTCAGCATTCACTAAGTGTGAATTTTCCCTGCTCATAAACAATTCCCAAAACCCCCATAGCATTACACCATCCACAGCAGGGTGTGCAAAAGCTTCCCTCATCATAACTTCAAGATCATCACCTCTAACATATTCATTAGTGGAAGACGCATCAAGCTCAGTGAACCAGATTGGAAGACCAAGAGTTCCCAATTTGTCAAGTGCAGAACAAACAATAGGCCCAACAGGACTATCTATGTGACCTTGAATTCCAATTCCACCAACTGGGGCACCTTGATCTTGCAGACCAATTGTTTGTTGAATGTACTTTTCTGGAGATGATCTTGTGTCACCTCCATCTTCAACATGGTAATCATTCAAAAAAAGGGTAGCAGATGGATCTAATTGGTGTGCAGTTTTGAACATGATTGCTCTGATATCTTTGCCTAGTCTATCCTGATAAAATGAACCATGCAACATCTCATTGTTGACATCATAGTGTCTGAACTTTCCTTTGTAGCGATTCAATAAGCTAGTTAAGCGATTTTGGACAGCTATCATCAAATCATTTTTATTCAGTGCTTTGATCCATGGTTGAACAGTTCCATCCACTTCCCAGAATATGCAATGACCACGAGTTTCTATGTTGTGCTTCTGACACAAGTCTAACATGTCATCAGCATCCTTGTAGTTTAATTTTCCTTGTTGTGGTTCAGTCCAATACCACTTCAACTCGTTGCCAAACACAGCCCAGTTGAAATGTTTCACAAAGAAGTCAACGAAGTCTTCATTGTCAATATTTGTTCTGTTGATGCATGATCCAATTGGAAAATCGTTCTGTGTTTGTCTAACTTTCACAAAGGTGTACCCACAAGAGTCTAGCCCGGAGAATTTTAGAGTAACATCACGCTTACGAATCTGCATAGCAGCAAGTGATAATGTTTGGAATTAGAAACATAAAATTTACAAACTATCACATATCCTATCAATTCAGAATGGATATATAATAAAAAGATCAGACATAACTGTCAAAGAGTGTGTTTGGTTATCCGTTTGGGGATTTCATAATCAATTATGATAGAGTATCAAGGTTTGGATGGCAATATAGATGTTTACGAGACATTTTGGATATTTGATTTCACTCTTTAGTTTTGGTAGGCCAGGTGTGTTATCCATATATTACTCATTTATATCAGTTCAAGACATCTTTGATAAGTTTCCACTTTCCATGTCTTTATGCTGAAAAATTAAACTAGGTATAATATAAATAAACCTAGATGTTACCTTGTCTGTTTGCCTCCTTAAGTATGCAAACCTTGCCTCTCTATTCACAGGAAAAATTTGAAGTCCAGCAACCATTAGATCAACACCAGAAGCAGGACCTTGAATATAAACCATAACCTTAGATGGTTGTTTTTCAAGTCTAAAGGACCCACCAATTTCATGCCACCTGCTATCAGCAACCTCAGTTTGTCCTCCATTCACCCACTGGTTGTCAACACTGAGGGAAATACCCACATTTTGAGGCCCACTTGATCCTGAGCTTATCCTGACCCAAGCAGAAACTTGATAAGTTAAGAAGAGTTTCAACTTCTCAGTGATCATTTGAGCAGGACCCATCCATGTTTGTGTGCGGTTGGTTACAAGGATGTAGCGTCCACTTAAGGACTCATGGGGGCCAAGAGAGTCTCTTGCCATTGGTGGAATTATACGAGGCGAACCAGTTGCAACACTCAAAGTGCAGTTACCAAGGGGAAACCAGCCATTGGTGCCATCAGCGAGATCACTGTTCTCAATTATGTTAGCACCAAAAGCAGCATTCTGCAAAACAACATCAATGTTCAGGGCATTGAAACATACAAAATTGGCAATACAATTAACATAAAATATGTTGAAAGCAAAACCTCAAAATCTGGGGGCGATGAAGGTGGTGTTTTAGCTGCATGCTTTACAACCAAAGTATTGAGAAGAATGTCAATTCCTGGTGGGGGACCTTCTAAATAAAGAACAACTTTTGAAGGGGAGCCATTGAGAAGGAACTTTCCCTGCATTTCAACCCAATCTTTATCTGTTGCCTGCACACTTTAGTAAGCACAACATTCTTTCAGCAATAAAAACAGTTTTTTAGAGAACATTCTTAAGTTTTAGATTCTAAAACTTTGACAATAAACATGGCTTAATGATATGATATTACAATGAGTTTCAATTCATACAAGCAATCTCATCAAATGGGAAAAGACTATATTGTGTTAACTTTGGCACATCAACATTTCTTGCAACTTTCCTTCGTAACATATAGCACGACCGAAGACATAAGATAGACACTTACTTGGCAATGCCTATGTACTGCTCTCGAAGATCCGGTGTTTGAACCCACAATGTAGCTCGCACATCAGAAGTAGTGACATTGTTCCCAAATATCCTAACCAAAGCAGTGATCTCATATGCTAGCTTGCGCTGCACTCTTCCGGTGATCTCCTGCTGAATTCCATTCCAGGTTTGCGTGCGTTCTGTTGCAGCTACAAAGAATTTCCCAACTTTTGGAAGTATTTTACCACCTCCCATGGAATCATGTAACACAATCTTGCAGCCTCTTCCAGACCAACTGTTCAGGCCACCCTCAAACTGAGGATTTATTATAATGTTTTCATCATCAGTGGAAAGACATTCTGTGTTTGTTTTCTTCTGAAACAAGGGGAAAATGTATCAAAAATTGGTGTGTCTGTAGATTTCATGAAACAAAGAAAGAAATTGAAACTGAGACACATTTATTGCAATTTTGATTACAACAAAAGTTTATTCCCACATTAGACTATAGGGATCAAATATTGTCATATTATCCTACCATGAATCAAGTTTAATGACAGATCACTTTGGTATTTTTCCTAAAATCTTATTATTTCCAATGCTATTATTTGATATGTTACCCAAAGTTCACACCTAAACAGAACACATATACAGCAATGGTGCACAATTCATTTCATTTTGGCTATTATATTAAGTGTGTATTTGGTTTCCTGTTTTGGAGCCTTGGAATTAATTCTTGACAAAAAGCACTTTTAGGTTGTTACATAGATATTTGAAATCGACTTAGAGAATTCATTTTAGTCCTAAAATCAATTATGTGGAGAAGCTAGAGAGATTATCTTCTGCGATTGACACAATCAATTGGAAATTTTATTACAGACTTTCACAAGATTATTCTATAGAAATCACTTCTCTCATAAATGTATCTAAACATAAATTACTTCAGTCTCAACTCACTTGTACTGTGATCAATTTAAACAAGCAATTCTATCCAAAATCAATTCTAACAAGATTGATCCAAACACACAATAACAGATTAAATAAGGCAAGGAAACACAAGCAAGCATGAGAAAACTTGCTGAACATTGGGTAGTAGAAGCTCATATACCTCTGAGTGGTTTCCTGCATGGATCTTCTGTAAGTTTTCCATTGTTTCACCAGACATGTAAGCCAATACAAGAATCAGCCAGGAGACCTTCAATAAGGAAGGGGAAAAAATCAATTCATCATTAAATAAACATGACTACAAGTCACAAGAAAAAACATGCATGGTGAAGACATTTTTCTTACAGAGAATGAAATAATTTAATTTGAGGATGCTTGTGCTTATAGATCAAGTGAGAATTGGAGACTGCATGTGCTTGTGCAACAGAGGACCCATAACCTCTTCAATATATATACCCAATGGCTCAGCAAATTTGTGAGTTAAAGCTACGGCAAAGTATGGGGCAATACCAGCCTAACACATAAACGAGAACCTCATGGTGTAAAAGCTGTTAGGCTTTTTTTTGTCTCAGAACGAATTTCATGACTAATTATTATTGATGAACCTTGTAAATAATCCCAAAAAGAGGAGGGAAATTAAGAAAAAGGATGTTTTTTTTTTCCTTTTAATTTTCCTTCACTATTGCTTTATCTTGCAGATAAGCAATGCTCTTGAATTGGAATTGAAGCCTAAGGCTCGCAGGTTGTGGAGGAATGCTTTGGTTCCTTAATTTAACATGACCAATGTTCATGTGAGACTTTGATTACAAGGTTTTGCAAGTGTTAGGTGGATATAGGCTCCTAGATTCATTTAATATAGTACACGTTCAATTTCCTAAGTATATAACATAAGAATAAGAACTTGATTTGCAAACACATTATCAGAGATGCTGACCACGAACCCAATCTCCTGCACTTTGCAAAATTCTGAAGTAATGGAACTACTAAAGCACACCATATTTGTGTGAATATATCAAAAGTGAAATCCAATTGAGATAGATCAAAATTGGAATTGCTGAAATTACATGTTATCTAGTTTATACATGTCGCAAAATAAGGAACATATATATAGCATGAGAAGAGAAGTATAGGTTATATTGTAGCCTGCTGATTTCTTTATTTGAGAGTGTAAGTTCTACTATAACTATAACTATATTTGAATAGCTGTTCGTTCGGTGCAAATAAATGTTGGCTTCCACATTGAGATAGAACAAATGTAACTCTATTATTTACATTGAAAAATCAATTAGGATTTTAATTAAGGTTTAGGAAAATTTTAATATTCTCTTTTTTAAAAAATTTAATATATTTTTAACTACTAACAAGTAAATTAATTTTTAATTAAGCTACATGGTGTCATGTAAGCGATCACTAAACACGCAAACACTTTGTCTAATTTAGATTTAGGTGAGGACCAAAACCAAACTTTTCTCTAATTGTAGAAATTAAATTACAACTTAATTCTGGTAAAGATTAAAATCAAAACTCGGTATATTTATAGGGACCAAAATGATATTTAACTCTAGATAAAAAAATAGTAAGTGGTTAAAAATAGAATGAAAGAAAAAATGGTGTGAGTATATCATAATCTTAACATGTGCCTTAAGATTTGAGGTAACAACTCTAAGAGTATCTCCAACTATGATATTCACTAAAGTTTCTACGTACACTTCATCTTATATCATTGAAAAAAAGTTTCCTTCACGCTCCATTTCCACTTACACTTGAGATTTGAGAAGGATAGGAAGAGAAAAGAGAGAAATGATAGATGATGTGATAAGAAACGAAAAGGTGGATAAGAAGAGAAAGGGAGTGGAAATAAGATGAAATAAAAAGTTAGTGTGAACAAATCAAAACTCTATATCATTCTTTAAATTCCTCATAGTATCACATTATTTACACTACTGTACTAATAGACCCTACAATCAACACCAAACCACTTTTTGCTTCAATATAAGAAATCTTAAATATGTTTACAGTCTCAAAGTTTTAAAGAGGAATCTAAATAGGTCCGTGTTGTTCCTGAATGGTAGCTCAAGTTGTAAGAGCTAGGGGACATATGAGTTGAGGAGGGGATGGTACAAAGATCAATTCCTAGAGGAGAAATTTGGTCAATAAAAAAATAGGTTCATATTCAAAAAATCTTTTACATTGACCTCCCCTAATTCATATATCATTTTGAATAATAAAGGGGTGTTGAATATTATAATGATAAGTCTTATGAGAGGTAAGTACAATAGTGTTTAACCTCAGGGCAAGTGGGTGCAATTCCCCTTTAATTTACAATAGGTTCAATTGTCTATGTGTTATCAATTATGACTAGTTAACTATCCACGTGACGAGCCTAGTAAGATAAGATATGATCATATGTTGTTTTCACATCAGTTTTGGTCCATATAAGTTTTTTTAATCGCAAGAAGTCATTTCTCTCCCACCTTCTTCTTCTTTAATTTCTCTTTCTCCATAACTCAAGCCTAGCAACAATGATATATACATACCTCACTTTTTAAACACTTCATTTCCACCTATTTTTGTTTCTATCTCTCTCTTCTTATCATCTATCACATCTCATACTTTCTCTCTCTTACTTTTTCTTTCTTCTTATCTCTCTCATCATTCCATCTCTTCCACCTCAAAAAGAGAGGTGTGTAAGTTATTTTTTATTTTTTAGATAAGTCAAATTCATATTTAAACTTGGAGTACAAGGGGTACTCCAACCCATAATACAACACAAACAAAACACAAAAAAGAACCAACCAAAGACAAGAACAGAGAACAAAACAAGTGAAAATAACAACAACAAAAATATGGCAAAGACAAGGCCAAAGATGCAGCACCAAGCTCCAAGAACTCCACCACCGCTTGGAAAAGATAAAGACCAAGACACCACCAGCTAAACTATCAGATAGAAGACAGACATGGCAGCCAAGAACCCAAGAAGAAAACAATAGCAGCACCCTTAAGCAAGCCAATAATCATGCTGAATTGATGCAGACAAAGGGATTCGAACGCCATTTAAACCAGGAATAAGTAAATCTCTTCTTCTTCACCCGAATCCACAGCTAGGATCTCAGCCTAATAAAATCCAATGCAGCTGCTACGCCCCTCTCACCATTCCGAAAAATAATATCATTCCTTTGCAACCAAAGAGTCCAAACTCCAGCCACCCATATTGAGCACAGTATCTGATTCTGGCGTTGATTCCACCCAAACAGAAATTGTAAAAAGTGCGCTCGTATATCTGCTGGTAGTACAATGTCCAAGCCAAGCCAATTAAAGACACTTCTCCACACATCCAAGGCAAAAGGACAAGTGAATAAAACATGGGAACATGTCTCCAACTCTTCAGAACAAGTCTTGCAAGTCGCATCCTCCATAGACACCAAAACATGACGCTTCCATAAGTTCTCTGCACTTGGAATCCTGTCCAGAAAGCTTCTCCAAACAAAAGCCTTAGCAGTTGACAGAGCAAAAGTGCGCCAGGATAGATTCAAGGCGTAGTCCACGTCCAAAGTCGCCGGTACCTGTTTGAAAAAATAGGTACTGTTAACAGAAAACTTGCCCTCCGGGCAAGGAGTCCAACACCATTCATCCCACTCCCCCTCTGAAAAATTCACAACCGAAATCTCATGCACCAGAGATTGGAGCCACCCCAATTCCCTCCCTCTAAGAGGCCTCCTCCACCGAAACTCCCAGCCCCACACATGCTCACGCCACGCTCCACACTCAGCAACATTAGCCCGTTTGTGGCAGGACAAATTATACAGGCGAGGATACTTAGCCCGAAGGCATCCACCGCCTAACCAGTCTTCAGTCCAAAAAGGAGTATCATTACCAGCATGGATTACCTTCTTTGACCCTTCATCAACCCAATTCACACCGTCAATTACACAAGCCTCTTGAACCGCCCTCCACCAGACAGATTCTGGCATATTCCTAGAACCACCATACTTCAATTTAATTACCCGGTACCATAAGCTATCTGGTTCTGATCGAAACCTCCACAACCATTTGGCTAACAAAGCTCTATTAAAAGATGAGAGATCTTTAATCCCCAAACCGCCCGCTGGTTTTGGCTTACAAACAACCTTCCAGTTAACCCAGGCAATTTTCCTGGAATCCTCAGAATCACCCCATAGAAAATTCCTCATCAAGCTAGTGCAGGTCTTCACAACACCCACAGGCATCCGGAAAAAGGACAGGAAGAACAGAGGTAAGGCAGATAGTACACTTTGAATAAGACATACCCTACCACCAAAAGATACCATTTTGTTTCCAACTAGCCAACCTTTTTCTGAACTTGTTAATCACTGGCTCCCACAGTTTTTGACACCTTGGTCGACCCCCAACAGGGATGCCCAAAAACACAAAAGGAATATTCATCACTTTACAGTTCAAGAATGAAGCGAAAGGGTTTACCACCCCACTCGCAAGACCAACAGCGGCTAATCTACTTTTGTTAAAATTAACCTTGAGGCCAGAAATCAGCTCAAAGCAGCGAAGCACGCACTTAATAGTTACCAGGTTCTGAATTGAAGCCTCACCTATGAAGATGGTATCGTCAGCAAACTGAAGGAGAGACACTTCAAGACTACAATCACCACCAACCTTGAACCCATTAAATTTTCCCAATTTTATTGCATTGAGAAAGAAACCATTCAAGCCTTCTGCCACAATAATGAACAGGAACGATGCTAAGGGGTCACCTTGTCTAAGACCCTTTTCCATAACAAATTCCGCACTAGGGCTTCCATTAACAAGGACTGAAATTAAGGCCGATTTGAGGCACCCCAAGATCCACCCAATCCACTTAGCATGAAACTTCATTCTGGTCATCATATACTCAAGGAAATCCCAAAACACAGAGTCATAAGCTTTTTCGTAATCAACCTTGAAAAGCAGCGTAGGCTTCTTCAACAATTTTGCCTCATGCACAACCTCATTAGCTATTACTACATTATCCAACATATTCCGACCCCCAACAAAAGCAAACTGTTTTTCATCAATCAATTTGCCCATAACCGATTTAAGTCTAACTGCCAGAAGCTTGGAGATGACCTTGTACATACAACCAATAAGGGATATAGGCCTGAACTCATTCAAATTCTGAGGTGAGCAAACCTTTGGAATTAAGGCGATAAAAGAGGCATTACTACCTTTCGGCCAAACCCTACGCTTCCAGAATTCTTTTACCATTTTGCAAAAATCCCTCTTCAGCAGATTCCAGAATTTCTGAATGAATTTAAAATTAAACTCATCTGGTCCCGGGCTTTTATCTCCCCCACACGACCAGACATCTTCCTTAACCTCCTCCTCCGAAAAAGGCGTTATCAACTTCTCATTATCAATATCAGACAGCCCCCGGAACTCAACGCCATCCAGCTGCGGTTTTGGCCCATTGACAATTTTAAATTTGTTTGCAAAGAACTGATGAACTGCTTCTTTTATCGCTCCTGGTTCTTCCTCCCAACCCTCATCAACCATCAGTCCCACTATTGAATTAACCTGCCTCTTCCAATTAATTGTACGATGGAAGAAGCTAGAATTCTAGTCTCCTGCCGCTAACCACTTCGACCTCGCCTTCTGACAAAGAATGGACTCATGATGTCTAAGAACGCTCCAAAACTCCTCAAGAAGAGACGTACGGGTATCCAACTCATCTGCTGACAGCCCCACCTCTTCTTCCTTAACATCAAGCATATTAATATCCCGCACTACAACATCCCTCCTTGTCTTCAGGTCCCCAAAAACTTCTTTGTTCCAACCCCTAAGCTTGCAGCGAAGAGCCTTCTACCTTTCTTTCAGAACATAGGCAGCCGACCCCCTTACCTAAATATCAGCCAAGGACTTCTCAACAAAAGGACCAAGCCTGGAGTCATCAAGCCAGCAATTAAGAACCCGGAAGGGTTTAGGACCCCAATCCTGAAAAACCTACCGAAGGAGAAGGGGACAGTGATCTGAAACATCACGGTGGAGCGCTAATTGAGAGCAATTCGGCCACCTTACGCACCACTCCTCAGATACCAGGAACCTGTCAATCCTGCTGCTCGCTTGATTATTAGGTCTCCTCCATGTGAATTTCCGGCCAGCCAAAGGGAGATCCACAAGGTCCATATCCGCAATAAAAGCATTAAACTCTTGCATCTCAATTCTCTGAGAAGTCGACACACCCACCACCCCTCTTCTCTCCTCTTCATCTCTAACTGCATTAAAATCCCCAGCGACACACCAAGCCAATTCCTGACAAGTCCCTCGCCAAGCCCTCAAGTCTGACCAAAGAGCTCGTTTCCCAGCCATATCACAAGGTGAATAGACATTCACTAAAACACACTTCTGCTGAGACTTTTTCCAAGTACCAATCAGCCCCAAGAATCCCCTACCCTCCACACACTCCTCAATTGTGAAAGAACTCGAGTTCCAAACAGTAACAAGACCTCCTCCGCGATTAATGGCTTGCACTGCCTTCCACTCAAAGTTTGAGTCCCCCCACAGCTGGGAACAAATTCTTCTGTCGACACGTTGAATTTTTGTCTCTTGGATGCATAAGACCTCCACCTGGTTCTGGGTCACCAACTCCCTAATGACCCTCCGCTTTGCCCTCTCACCCACCCCTCTTGCATTAAAGGAGAGCATCTTCATGGAGAACGACTTCCCCCACCAATTTGGATACCCTCTGGTTGTCTTCCCTGAGGACCATCACGAACCCCAAGATCAACCAGTTGTTGTAACACCTCATTACTATCCCCTCTGTACGAAGCACCCAGCTCCTTGGCTTCGGCCTTTGGCCCCTTCAGCCAAGACAGAGAACCACCAGGTGTTGCAACATCCTTTGACCCTGTACACAAGGGATAACAAAGGCTTCTTACCAGGTTTCTTTTGTTTGCAGCAGATAACCCCCCTTCATTCTGTCTGTGTTCCGCCTCCATGCCTCCACCAAGAGAAAGGGATTTGGTTCTTCGACAGAGTGCTGCGAATTGATTTTGAACATGGGCAGAAAAATTTCCTGGATCATAGCCTTCGCTAACGCATCTCACTAGTTTTTTCTTTGTGTGCGTTGTGTTCGCTGCTAGCACAGGTTGCAAAGGGGGTGAAACCTCATCAATTTCAGGGGCAGGAATGTCTACAGCTTGGGCAACAAAGTCCTTATTCGCACCTTTCCCACCTCTCCATTCATCACACTTCTGATGCCCATTATCTGGTTCAATATTTTAGTCTGGCCCAGCCACATTCAAAGACAAAAAAGGCCCAACGTTACAAAAGCTATACCCAACTGAATTTTCTAAAAAATTCTCTTCTGCTTGGCCCACCTGTACCTCAGCCTCCTCGGACCCCACATCAAACCCACAAATATTCTCTCCAATAACTTCAGCACTTGAAATGTCGTTTTGTTCCACACAATCAATGCCGCCAGTAATAATTGGTGTTGGACCCACAAATGATTCAACAATCATCTCCCCATCATTAATACCACATTCCAAGGCTAACGTATCCGCATTTCCCATACCCGAATTGAATGCTTCCAACGAATTTGAATTTTTTGAAACGTCGCTGCTGCTAGGGATGACTAAGGTGGTCAGAGGAATAAAGTCGCCACCCACGGAGTTGCCGGAGCCCAGCAACAGCAAATCCTCCGGGAAGTTCTCTGGCTCCGACCAGCCGTCATCATCATCATCATCGTCCCCTCCCTCATCTTTACCCTCATCACCCACCCTAAGATGTGGACCACCTACTTCCTCAAAGATCCTCATGTTGTATTCCACTCCATTGATCACAGTTTTCCTATGATACGCCACTGGCCCTGAAGAATTGGTACGAATCTGCAGTCTGGAAAATTCCAGAAACTCAAACTTCGTTGCCCTTGAATCAACAGCAACAAGTTCTCCAATTGGGCGGACCACCTCATCAAAACCCTCCTTAGTCCATAAGTGAATCGGCAAACCCCAGCACCGCATCCATGAGATTTTGTAGTCACAAGAAACCGCCGGTGACCACGGGTGGAGTACGTCGAACACCGCATTCGAACCTTCCTCTGAATCCTTAAGTGCCTCCATCAGATCAAAGTCTTCTGGCCCAGTCAACAAAACTTTGTCATCACCAAGATATTTGATCTAAATATAGGTCAGGCCTTCAAGCAGAGCTGCATTCTGAACCGAGGGCACCAAATCCAAATCTTTGATAACACCAACGACACTTCTTCGCAGCCATGCTTCGCATGCCAGCCCCGCTGGACCATGCCACTCTTCAAAAACAGGTTTAAGGGTCGTTTGTGTCGAGTTCTCAAGGCTACCGCTTGTCGGCCAAGTCGTATCAGCACCGGAAACCACCTGAGCAAAGGTCTTCAGGTTGTTATTATTCGAAATCTACTTGTGTGACCCGTCTTTCACGTTAATGTTATCAGCTCTCCGCCCCTGCACCTTACCAGCACGCTGACTCGTCGGCATGTCCCTTGCATAATTGTGATTCTTGCGCTCAGCCTGGACCTCCTCAGAGAAATTCCCGAAGCGCGGAAAGTTTACGTGCATCTTCGTGCTGCCGATTATGATAGAATCTAGTTCGCGTTCCAGTTTTGCTGGGTTCTTGACGTTAACGAACCTAACGAAACCAAACCTCCTTCCCCTTCTATCCCTTCTCGGCACAATGAACACATCCCTCACTGTGTCATACCGCTCGAAAATTCTCCTCAAAGGATTCTCGGAGAAATTCTCCGGGAAGTTAGAAAAGAAAAAGCTTGTAATCACCTCCTTACCCTTACCATGCACTACTTGTCTCCGGCCGGAGCCCTTCCCCTGCACCACCCTCCACTCACGCTCTTTCTCTCTCATTTTCCTGAAGTCCGTTTTTGCGTTTAAGTAAATAACTAAATTGAGAGGTGTGTAAGTAACATTTTCCTTTCTCAAACCTAGCAATCCGGAAAATAAATCCACCATTGTCTCATTTCTCTTCCTCCTGCCACCTACCCACCACCACATCCACTTCCCCCTTCTTCCTCTTCAACTTTCCCTCTCTACCAAACTCCATTCTAACCCCCCAAATAATTTACCCAGTTCAAAAATTTCAAACCCTTGTTCTAGTAAAAACCAAACAGAGAGAGAAGCCACATCATTTTCCTCTTCTTTTTTGCCTCTCTTTCTTTTACAGCAAAAAATTTACAAAATTTACCTTATCGTTACTTATTTCTCTCTACTCATCTTCCCTCTTCCTCCTCTTCAACTTTTCCTCTCGATCAAAACTCTATTCTAACTCCTAAACAAAATCACATTATCATTTCTCTTCTTTTCTACTCTCTTTCTTTTATGTCAAACAGCTTGTAAAATCTACTTTATTTCTCACTTCTATCCTTGTGTTCATCTTTTCTCTTCTTTCTTTCTCTCTTCAACCAAACAAACCATTACATTGTGGCATGTGTACACGTCAGACTTCAGGTATATCTTCCTCTTAAAATCAGACTCAACCTCTATTAAACAAACCAAACACTCTCTTCTAGCCTCTACTAGCTCTTTATATATTCACACGCCAGACTCATTCACACACTCACTCACTCCACTCTTCCCTCATATCATTTCAAAAACAATGCTCCAAATCCGAAACCTCCAAATCCCAGATTGGGATCATGACACACTCTCCGTCAATGCCTTCGCCACCACGCCCACTGAAGATTTCTCCTCCACGGACCACTTCCGCATGTTCGACTTCAAGGTGAACCTCTGCCAGCGCGGCAGGCCACACGACTGGACAGATTGCCCCTACGCCCACCCCGGCGAGAAAGCCCGTCGCAGAGACCCTCGCAAGCACCACTACTCCGCCACCCCCTGCCCGGACCTCCGCAAAGGATACTGCAACAGAGGCGACTCCTGCCACTTCGCCCACGGCGTCTTCGAATGCTGGCTCCACCCTTCTCGTTACAGGACGCAGCCTTGCAAGGACGGAACCTTTTGCCGCCGCAGAGTGTGCTTCTTCGCTCACACTGCTAATCAACTTCGTGTACTGAACCATGAACACGTTCTTTCTTCCCCTACTTCGGTTCTTAACTCTTCTTCTACGCTTTCCACCAAAAGTTTCCGATACGGCGTGGTATCAGCTTTCAGCGTGGATGAAATAGTGCGCTCCATGCGCAATGTTCAACTTGATGAGGGTTCAGAGCCTGACTTTGAATGGATCTCGGAACTGGTGAAGTGAAGCTGAGAGTGGAGGATTTTGTAACTTAGTTGTATGATGCAATTGAATGAATGAATAACTTCTCTGGTTGTGTATATCATTGAGAAGCATGAGACTCTTCGTGACTCTGTGTTTTGTTTGTGATTCCTTTTCTGACATTGAGCTTTCTTCTGTTACGTTCTGTGTCTGCAAGACACCAGAAGAAAGTTGAAGATTGATGTAATTCTTGTTTTGTTGGTGCAAAAATGGTATGTAATTACATTTGATTGGATAGTTACTTGTAAGGGAAATTGGTCTCTCATTTTAGTTTAGGAATGCGATTTAATTTGCCTCTTTTTCTGCGTACATATTTTGTTAAGTTAAGATCTGGTTCTTCAACTTATACACTCTATTAGGATAATTCACAATTGCATCTTTTGTAATTAGGAATAGCATATTTCTCTCCTATGAATATGGGATTATGTATAGTATATATCTCAGCTCTATCTTCTAATTAAGGACAATATATTCTGTACATATTTAGCTCTTAATTTTAGGCAGTTGATTAGTGGAGTAAGTTGTATATAATCCCCTGAATATCATTGTGAATAACAAGACATATTTCCATACTCTTTCTTTACACTCATTCTGGAGTTAAGTTCTCTTGGATCCACAATTTAGGGCATTTTGGTTTAGCGAAAAAACACAAATGTGATTTCACGGATCTATATGTATTACTTGAGAAGTTAAAATTTATCTTGTTGAGTTTAACATTGACACACGAAACAGAATTTTAACACAATAACTTCAATGTGGATCTAGGTGGAATTCAACAGAAATCCTTGATTTAAACTTTCGTTAATAAAAACTGCTATTTAACTAAATAACACATTAATTAGTGGCAGGAACCGTGTATTTTAAAATGGTGGAAATCATTGGAGTGAAAATCTAATAATCAAAACTGTGAAAATCAAGTCGTCTTCTTTCGTTTAAATAATAGTCGTGTCTTTTGTCATCTATTTAATTTTTTCAAGGAGCATTTCATGGTATCATGGTTGCTCACATTATCTAATAATTAACTACGAGGTTAAGAGTTTGATTATCATTAACGAAAACCACTGGTTTACTATGTTAGGATTAGTCATTGCTTGAATACAATGGTTTTGAAAAGACAATGTTATGTTGATATTTAAAATCGAAAAAGAATAAGTAAATTAATTCCAACATCCTCAAAGTTAAAATAATTAACTAGTATTACGCACATATCAACACTACATTCTTGTTGTCACTGTAATCCTGCAAAGCACTTTGATCATTTGGAGTTTGGGTTAAAAAAGTGAAGTGATTAATCAAATAATTATGTTAGTTTGGGATAATGAAAGGCTAATAGAATATTATGGAAGACTTATCTCTAACACCTTTTGCTTTTATTAACAATAATAACGCCCAAGGGTTTATCTGAAACCAGATTAGATAGAGGATGTGGATGGCGCAGCTGACTAAGACGGCCTTATCCAGTTCTATTCACCCAAGAAACTTAATTTTTTTCCAATTGGTGCCACTTGTAGTTGCTACTTGACTGTTCTTTAATATATTCAATTCAAAGAAGAAAATAAAATAATGTCGATAATATCCACTTATATGAAAATATGTGATCAAAGATGCACATTGCGATGGGGGGGATCTTTAAGTTAAAACAAAGCAAGATGTGGTTGTTTTGATTTAGGTAAGAATTGAAGTGTCTGAAATGATTAAAAAAAGGCGACATATTAGCATTACACTAAAAAAAATGCCATTTAGTGGCTAGTGGTAAGTAGAATGAAATGAGACAAAGTGAACGGTGGTTTCTCAATTCCATCGTGTGTTTGGATATTGGATTGGCCCGGCCCAACCAAGAGTTGATTGGCAATGAAAAAGGTCGAGTTAGATATCAAGACAAAGGCCGTGATTGAGGCTAACAAAAGAGAAGAGAATAAAAACTCATTTTTGGTATAAGAGAGTATGATGAGGGTACATGATATGTTTACTTATATTTTTAAAGATTCAAAAGGTTGAGTGTGAATCGTGTTTGGCCTTATCTCGGCTATATAGAAATCACAGCATGAACATTGATATGCACCGTGGAGCCTTAGTAAAAGACATTTCTCAAGTCATTTGTTGGAACACGATGAAGGACGGGGAGGATGGTGACTAAGAGACATTAGATGTTTAGATCTTATTTGTTTCCATGCACGCTAATAATGTCCAAGGCCACAAGACAAAGGTAAGCAGAAGATGCATTGCAGTATAGGCTAAGTATAACTTGATTGTTATCGCACGACTTAGTAATGGAGCTATGATTTACTTACACATCAAATTTTTCACTCAATTTTCACTTCACTTTTTTATCTACCTATTTCTCTATCAATTAGATCACACATCACATCTCTTACTTTTTTATCTTATTAAAATGATGAACCTTGTTTTTTGATGTATCTGTTTTTAAAATGGGTGTTGCAATCGATAAAGGAGTGGTTACTAGAAAGTGGCTTGGTCTCTCTAGTGTCAGTGGGCTGAATATACCACAGCATGCATGTAACTGCATTTTTTAATACATGTGGTTTTATTTTATTCACTTGTTCAAAGGCTTCGCTGAACAGGCGCATCACATTGACTATGGCAGAAGGTCAGAAGGATAACATGCACAATAGCTGCATAATTCTTTAAACATTTCATTTTATCACAATAGCTAATGAATTCTGCAGCCAAATCATGCTGATCCCTCCAACCAGACGACAACAAAAAGTACTAGCTAGAAGCTGGAGTCAAGCTTCAATTGTAGTCAGTTCCAGGCGGAGGCAGGGGTGGCCTGCCGGTGCCATGGCCACACCCAAGATTTTGCAAATCTCTTATAAAAAAAAAATTAGCTTTTGTATTGTTGAAACCCCACAACTGTTTCTTCTTCTCTGTTGTTCTATTTTCGTTCTTGGCCCCGGTGAGAACAAATTGCTGGCTCCGCCACTGGTTCCACATGAAATTGTTGTTAAATATGCCACAAGTCAGACACGACAAGAACCATTTTCCTTAGCTTATGCACAGCAAAAAATAGAATCTTTGGATAATGCTTGCTCTAGTTAATGTGCTAACTCAGTACTGTCGAAAGGGTAAATGTTGAGTCATAGGTCACAAACTTCCATCTCACCTGAGATTGACCAGTTCAATAAGAACCACCCACAGTGAGTGATTATATTCATATATACTTGCAATCCGCATTCTCCAGCAAACTCTCAGCCTCCTCTATCCTCAAACAACTACAACACCTTCCTCCCTCTCACATTCTGCACCAAGGAAAATCTGCTTGCAAAATCAACTCAACCACACTTCGCATAAAGATCAATCAAAGCAGACTCTACAACAACATTCCTCCAACCACCTTTTCACACATACTGACAATGCACGTCCTTCCCAATCATCAGAGCAGCCACCCCAGAACACACCCGAAGAAGGGCCCTGAATCAACAAGCTCAAACACTGTGACCTCTGCATGCGAAAGAGGTACTTAGCTTATTTATACTGAATGGGACTTCTAATATACTGGTCAGCAAACACCTTTACAAGCCCCTTATGAGCCTTTGTTTCTAACTTAGTTATTTAACACGTTAAGAAGATACAGTTATAAAAATTTGGGAGCCCTTACTGTGTCAAATATAAAAAAACATCCATAACACATTGTAGAGTACCAGTAATCCATAAAATTAATTGGTGCACAGTACATAATTAACCCACCAAAATACCAGGTACATAAAGTTACTTCTTGACAGACAATACAAAAGGATAATGTCTGTACCTAAGATCAACTGAAATACATTGATAGAACAGCAGGTACATAAAGTTACCTCTTAACACACAATATATACAAAAGGATAATGTCGATATCTATACATAACTAGTTAGAATTAGGAAACTGATCGACCAACTTTCCATCTTTCACAACTTTAAAAGGTCCGGTCTCCTCCAAATTTGAGTTAGGATATAGGAAACGGACCTGCATAAGTGCTTTCTCAAACCCGGAAGCATACTTTAAGGCCACCTCACCCTTCAATTCTTCCACTTCAGCCTCAAGATTTTCACAAGTCACTTTAAGTACATCGCGATCAATCTCCAAAGAAGTAACCAAATTCTTCTTTTCATCTTCCAACTCCTTAATCTTTAAATCCTTTTCTCTATTTTCAAGTTTTAGGATATAAAACTTGTTTCTTAAATCGTCTACATCCTTCTCGGCCTTATCCAACTGACCCTTGAGTTCTTCATTGATTTTTTTCAAAGTTTCAAAATCTTTCTCATGTTGTTCCCATTCCTTCTCCAAAGATCGAGCAAGGAAGGCAGATTGTACAGTGTAGGTTTCCAAAGCATGGCTAAGTTGTTGAGGGTTCAGCTTTTTCACTTTCTCCACATCCTTACTCTTGGTGAGGCAGGTATCAATTAAGTCAGGTATTGGGAATTGTTTGTCCCAAAGAGTTAATGCCTCACCAACAAACTCATTCTCACACACCTGGAGAACTGACTGCCACTGTTCAATTTCACAACTCTTGAAAGATGACTTCTGAGTCGAGAGATTAGGGGTAGAAACTTCAGCAACATTTTCAGAAGTCCTTTTTCTCTTTTTGGTAAGAATTTCCACAACGGTGGACTCAGATTGTCCGGTCTGCTCATGGCTACCAGGGGCCTGATCTTTTCCTTTAGTAGCTTTGTTCTTCTTGGTGTAAGCCAAAAGGTCTGCATCGGTCATGGGAGACATCTCGGCTGCAAAATGAAATTGCAAAATGTAATATTAGTTTTCAAAGTCGGTTTGGACGCAAACCAAATAACATCATTTTGAACTTATCTAATGCATTTTTTTAACAGAGAAGCTCCAATACATAAGCTCAAAAAAGTGTTAATTGGTCCGCATCCAAACGAATCATACCCAACAAAATAAATGCAGCTAAGTTATAAAATTTATTAAAAAAAAGTAAAGTTACCTAAATACTGTCGCAAGGCACCTGGTTTGTTTTCCAAATTGATTATATCAGAGCTACAGAGTATAGGAAACTTCTTTAGGAAGCTGGCATGAGCTCGTTCGATCGGCGTAAGGCTAGATCGGTCAGTCTCACTAATCGACGAGGGGTTGGATGACCAGTATAGAGGAAATTTATAGCCCCCGCTAGCGTCTTTTATCAATTCAGGGAAATCTTGTCTGTTTTTAACACGAAAGAACTTGGTTTTGAAATATTTATAATTTGAGGCAAAGAGGGAAAACAAACATTTCCCTGGAATCCCATTTAGGGAAATCCACCCTTTACGACCCAGCTTACTTTTAAAGAAGCAAAAGAACAGACGAGCCGAAGGGTTTATATCATAGTTTCCACATAGCAGGTTGAACGCGCGAATGTACGCCCAACTATTAGGATGCAACTGGGTAGGAGCAACATTCAGGGTTCTAAGAACATCACATTCAAAGTCCGAAAAAGGGAGTTTAATGTTCAATCTGCTAAACAAAGTCTCATACATGTAAAAATATTCGGTTAAAGCCCCTGGTGGTTGATTGAAACAAACAGGCTCGCCCATACGGCATGCCTCGATAATGATTTTTTTTTCAATCTCTTCTGAAGATGATAAGGACAACCGAGACCTAAGCTTCTTCACTGATTCTGGGGACTTATAAAAGGAAGATAACCTACGGACTTCTAAATTGGCCAAGTCATAATTCTCAGATGAAGAAGACAAAGTCACTATCTTCTTCTTTTTCTTTACCAGATTTCGTTGTTTAGACATTTCCCAATCTGACAAAATGCTCAACATCAGAAACCCTAAAAACTCTTTCTTTCATTTAACCTAAAAACTTGATTTTGTAACATGCAATGCAAAGAAAAGGAAAATGGAAGAAACTGAAGTAAAGACACTCTAGTAAAAGGGAACATGCAATGCAACAACAAATTAGTAGCTTAAGAAAACTATGACCATTTTAGCAACAGTATCTAGGTAACGAGTATTCAACTATTCATCAAGAGCAATGGAATCATACCTGAGAGGAAGAAGAAGCTGATAGTGAAATCAAACACCAGATGGTGAAGCTTCAGCAACCAGTGAAGCTAGAAGAAGCCACGTCAAATGGGGGGGAAGGGGGGTAAGGTGTGTGTTTGGCTCGGCGTTAGTAGAATTGGATCTGGCCAGAATTGGATCTGATATGAATTGGATCTGGTAAACGTGAGTTTGAGTGACGTGATTTATGTTTGGATACATTTATCAGGAATTGGATCTGATAGACTTGAATTGGATCTGTAAAAGGGAAAGGGGACAATTGGATCAACATTGATGCTGAAGCAACAAATTGTTGTGTTAGGATAGATCCAATTCTGGGGCCAGAATTGGATCAACATTTAACATCCAAACATCAATGGAAATGGAAAAATCACGTTTGAGGTCTTTAAACGTGGATCAGGCCTGATCCAACGTGCATCCAAACACACCCAAGAACGTTGAGCCTTCAAACATATAATGGGTTGCCAAAGCAAATGAATGGTTGCGATTCACTGACGGTTTGTGATCCCGAGGATGGTCAACGGCTGTGATTTGATATCAGTCCATGATTATATTAGAGACTAGATAAAGAGAGAGAATGATAGTTATTGGTTAAGTAATTGAGACTTGTGATAGGTGAAAAAAAGAGGTGATGAAAAAATGATACTCCCTCCGTTCCTATTTATAAGTCCATTTTACCAAATTCTCTTAGATTAAGAAAAGTAGTTACAAGCAATAAATTTGTAAAATAATTTATTCATTACCCTTATTTAATTTCTTATAAATTTCTCTCTCCAAGTTATTATTTCAAAATCTCATTGTCTCTTTCATATTAAATATGATGATAGTTTGGGGAAAAAATAATTAATGCTCTATTGATATTATAAATTGACTTATATTTAGGAATAAGAAAAACACTCAAAAATTGTCTTATACTCCCTCCGTCCCTAATTATAAGCTAACATTGAGACTTTTTTTATGTCACTAAATATAAGCTAACCTTGCAAAAGTTAATATTTCTTTCCATATTCACCCTTGCATTTATTGGTAGTGGAGCACCACCATTAGTAGTACAATGATGAAAAAGTGTTATCATAAATAGGGGTAAACATAGAAAGTTGTACATTTTTTTGAAAACCAATGCATCAATTAAGGCTTTCTTAATAAGTGTGATTTTTACAACTTTAGCTTATAATTAGGGACGGAGGGAGTAATAAGGAACGGATGGAGTAGTTATTGGTTAAGTAATTAATGAGACTTATGATGAGTGAAAAAGAGAGGTGGTGATGAGAGATATGATATTAAATTAAATAATTGTATAAAAGGAAGAAAATGAGATAAATAATCTTTGGAACTGAGAATTGAATTAATAGTAATTGGTGATATGAGAGACAAAAATTTGGTAAGAGAGAAATATGCTAACTTTTTTTACTTAAAACAAATCGACTTGATATTGTCTCTAAAATAAATTTCTTAGAAATACATTCGTAATTAATGGAAATAGTCACTCCACCCATTTTAGGGATGATGTGTATTGTAGCTGGACATTTTAAATGATGTTACATTTTTATTTCCAAAATGTAATTTTTAATTTTATGCTATTTTTTTATGTGTAAATAACATTAGTTTTAATTCTCGCATTGCTCAATTGGAAAAAAATCTCTTATCCTACAATTTAAACTTTCGAGATAATTGATTGCTTGATATGGTAAAGAAACATTTATGATTTAGCGATTTTCCTTGGTCTCATAACTTTCTAATTAAAAAAGTGGAATTTAAGAACATGGTAGGTGGGTCTGTGCATTTATCCACGTTTTAAGTCCAAATTACTCTTGCGTGAGGGGACATGTTAGAATATGATATAAAACCATTCATTTAGTGCTTGTCTAACAACTTAAATTTTTGAGATAATTGGTTGTTTCACTCAAATACTAATGTGGATTTTTAAATTCTCACTGCCACTACAAAGAATGATATTTTTAGTGGGGTCATATGCGACTTTTTTACCTTGGTAGTGTCAATTTGGAGTTTATTTATCAATCTGGTGCAACTTTTAAAATATTTACAGAACTAGTGTAAATCGCCACTACCATCGGCGATATATATCTTTTTTTTTCACGTTTTAGAGATATCGCCAACAGCTTTGACGATATATATATTTTTCTAGTATCGTCATTAGAACTGACGTTAACTAAATATTATATATAATTTCTTTTAGTGTCGCCATTATAATTGACGATTTTGAATTTTTTAGTGTCGCCAGTAGGATTGGCGATATCTTGTTTTTTTTTTAAAAAAAAAACTATATAATACTTATAGTACTGGCGTTCCTTTTTTTTGGTTCACTTTGATGTAGTTATTAGTTTTTTTTTTTTTGACAGCAAAAATCATTTTATTGAAGAGAAAATACATGAGAACAACATTCTCATGAAAGAGGGGAACATAAAAAAAAAAAAAACCTGCAAAACAAAACCCCTAAAAATCCAATTTTAGAGAAAGAGCCTCATCAAAACCTTATTAGGAAAAACCCATTAGGGATAAAAACCTAATGAAGGAAAAAGAGTACTCAAATCTCTAAAAGGACTTTTTAAAACATAACCTCAACAAAGAAATAACCAAAAACCCCACAAACCGGTATGCAAACCAATCTGCATTATCGACAGATAACACCCACGATGCTAATCTGGAATGCAAGCAATATGCCCATCCCCCATCCACATCCACGATGCCAAACTAACACTTTACCTTCAAATTATGACAGCAATTGGTCCAGCAAAATTCCTTTCCATAATATAATAGTCTCCACACTTTTTATGTCCAAAATGCATCAACAAATAAACCAGTAGACCACCCTCCTCACCAATTTACATTCCACCCCTAACAATCCAAAACACCACCAAATTCGAAGACAGCGGAACCCATTCCTTATGATTAAGCAAGTTAAAAAATAAACAAGCATAAATATAGCATAGATCAGAATCTGCTAATACCACAACCAACGACCATTTAAAATGGTACATAAAAGGCCCCTAAAATCCTTCTTCCTTACTTCGCCCACCTTGATCCCTGCCGTTGCATCAACACACA
The DNA here is from genome assembly GCF_012489685.1 of Lotus japonicus. Classification (NCBI taxonomy): domain Eukaryota; kingdom Viridiplantae; phylum Streptophyta; class Magnoliopsida; order Fabales; family Fabaceae; genus Lotus; species Lotus japonicus. Next base: position 84,258,156 of record NC_080041.1, read on the forward strand.
CTCCATCACATCAACCTTGATCAGCAACCTGTTATCCCCTTTGCTGCCAGACAACACCTAGTGCATATTAGGGTGATTCTCCCTCAGATGCTTCTCTAGTAGCTGTACAATTTCATCATCTCGTCCCTTATAAACCACACCCAACTGCTTCGCTACCTTCCATGTATGTCGAGCCCTAGCAGACGCATCCTCCCATTCAAAATCATCGTCTGAGATGGGTAGATCAATCACCTGTTGCTTTGGTTTAGCCTTGCTTCCGCGCGGTCTTCCCCGTTTTGGTTTGGGCTTGGCCTCTGTCTTCCTCCCCCGTAACGCTCCCAAACCACCTTTCTTCCTCCCACGTCTCTGTTTTACTTTATCTAGAATTTCAGTATCAGACAAACCGAAACCCTCTGTGTCTATTTCTTCGACAGCAAAGACGTTTGTATGTCCTATGCAAGCCTGCACCCCAACAACTAGATTGTTTTCAATTGACCCATCAGATTTCTTATCCCAACCTGATAGCGTATTGAGAGGAGATGCTGCTACTCCTTTTGTTGACCTGGCAATCTTCTTTATTTGGTGCAATGAAACTCTGGGCCCCGTAAAAAATTTCCTTAACAAACCACCAAATCGTATAACTTGACTTTGAGTTGGAGTTGCTACACCTCCTGTCTGCAAGGTTTTTCCATAATTCTGATCATAAATTAGTCTCCTAGATGAGCCTGCTCCCGTTAATAAAGATGGCATAACCCAAGTATAATTGGGCCACCTTAAATTCATACCCCATCTAAGAGGATTATCATTACATGAAACTGACCCCACATTCAGCACTGATTGGGCTCTGACCCCACAGTTGACCTTCCATTGTTGACCCACTAAAAAAGCTTTATCAGAGTTATCAAACCAAACCTTCCCTACCTGACCCCCTTCCACCGAAAACTGTTCCTTAATTTCCTCAAAATTTGTTTCCTCCGTTTCCTTTTTTTGAGTTCCTTTCAAATTAATCAGATCATCATGAACATTTACTGCCTCAATTTGATTGCATAACATATACTCTGAGAGACCATTAGCGACGTTGACCACCGCCAATTCCTTGCACTCGTTGACGGCAGCAACACACTCAACTTCCTCAATACCTTCCTCCAACCTGTACCCCACAAAATTTTCAAAATTCCAATCTTTTAAAACTGCCAAGTCCTTTATCTCCTCCAATGAATAGCCGGCCTCTCTTAAGTGTTGAACCGTTTCCTCAAGCATGTCATCAATACTCTCAGACGTTTGTTTTTCCGTTACTCTTGGTGTAACAACCACGCCGTCATCGCGCTGACCCTCGTCAACGGGCACGTCTCCCTCATGCTCCGACGACGAAGTTGAAACCTCTGACATTGCCTTATGATTCCTTGAAGACATCCCTGAAGCCAGGTACACACATGCTGAATGGTCTGGTTCAACCATCACCTTTACAATCTCCCCATCAAGCAAGACTGTGATTTCACGCGAAGTGGTTATCGGAATTGACGAATCAACTAGGATACGAGCCACATCAAATCGAGCCCCCGATGAGGTTGGCCTGTCCAGACACACTAGCCGCCCCAAAGGAGCAACAAGCGTCTCAAAAAACTCATAACCCCAAGCATATACTGGCACATTCCTCACCTTCAGCCACTTCAATTGTATAAATCTCATCCAGGGATGCTTCTGCCCAAGTCTCCAGCCTCCTCTGATCCTCCACCATTGTGTGAAAAATCATGTCATGTACCTCCTGCGTCCTGCATTTCTCTCGCCACACTTGCTTGGCTGGCTGCTGCCCCACTTGCTTACGCCCCTCAGACACAACAGTCTCCTGCCCAAAAGCTTGCTTTTCGCCTACAAACTTCTGCTTCCAAACCTTAGAATGCCTAATCGTGACATTCCTTCTATTCGTATAATCGTACCGCGCCCTATTCACCATCAGAAAGGATTCAAAAAACCATGACCCATTCAGACTTCGTATGGCTTCACACGCATCTTGTTCGTACTTAAATCTGATGAAAGCAAACCTGCTTTTTCTCCCCTGCTTCCTCCTTCTCTGCAAAAAGACCCCATGCAACACACCGTAACGTTCAAACATTCTTCTCAAATCATGGTATGATACATTATCAGATACACCATCCACGAAAACTGTAAATATATATATATATAGTTAAAATATATACATAGTTAAATAGCAACACATTAAATATATTAAATGTATGCATGTAAGAAAAAAAAAAAAAACATGCATGTATTCATGTGTCTAGTATTAAAAAAAAAGAATTCATTGCTTAAGACAAAAAAAAAAAACAAGAGACATCGCCAATGGTAATGGCGTTTTCTTAAAAAAAAATTAAAATCGCCACTCATGGCGATACAATTTTTTTTTAATATATGTATAATCTTAACGCCAACACTAATGGCGATACCAAAAAAAAACCGAACATCGCCAGATCCATTGGCGATTTCTCTAAAACCTGAAGAAAAAAAAAATAGATATCGCCATAAGCCATGGCGATTTACACTAGTCTCGTAAATATTTTAAAAGTTACACTAGATTGGTAAATAAATTCTAAATATACACTACCAAAGTAAAAAAGTCCAAATATGCACTTTTGGGGGTTTTAGACATCCTGTAATGAGTTTTTTGATGTTCTTTTCGCTCACGAATTATTCCCCGTGTGCCACGAACAGACTCTGGGGCTGAAAGTCGCCACTAAGTCTACCATGACAAAACCAAATTTCTTCACTGCTAAAACACAACCCATACAAGAAATTGAAACAACAAAGACACAAAGCTACCACATTTCAGCATATATATCATAACTTCTTCCTTATCAGTTAAATGTCTGTTAAACAAGAAAGACAACATTAATTTTTTTAAGAACTGACAACTTCCTTATTTAGTATCTATCTACCCCAAAGAGAAATATGTGCTTGAACCTTCACCTTTAAATGATACAAAAATATTTGTTGGAGTTGTGACTGTGCAGCTAAATGGTGCACCTCGATGACCTTGTGCAAACTGAAAACAAGAGACCACGACATTCTACAATGGAAAAGCACCAATAATGGCAGAAACCATAAGGTCATTGGTACTGCAACAGAAGCAGATTTTCCGTTGAAAAAGGAAGGCGCCTATCAAGTCATGATGAGAAGGCAAAGGCTTCAGTAGCAACCTCATCAGCATCACAATGGCTGAAAATGAAGGATCCAAGGATTGCGAGAGTGTCTAGAGCATTTGGAGGAAAAGACAGGCACATGAAGGTGTGCGCAATCGGTGCATGCTACGGTACCCACAATTATAGATGAGTGTATCATACCATACATTAGTGACATGTACCACTAAAATGAATACACTGAAGATGACATGGATAAGTACACCCTCCGGTCACTATTATAAGCAAAAGTTAGTTTTTCAGATTCATTCAATAAATGATGTATGTGGTCATTAAAATGGTCACATACATCATTTATTGAATGAATCTAAAAACTAACTTTTGCTTATAATAGTGACCGGAAGGTGTAAGTAATGACATCATACTATTTTCTAACTTATACTTAATCATTTGATATTTGCTTAATGGCCCCTCTTTTATTTAGTTAACTCAATAATGACCCCACTAATTTTATTTCAATATCAGACTTCAGTAGTGTTCTTTCATCTTCACGTTTTTCACCTTTTCATGTTCTTCATCTTCTTCTGACAATCATTAGTAGAACCCAACACACTCAATCTCACCCCATTTCCACTATCTCATTCTTCTTCTTCTTTCTCAATCCCATCCAAAAAAACAAAACCCAGTAACTTCAAACTTAGAAACCCCTTCAACAAAAAATCAGTCAAACCCAGAAGCTCTCATTCAAAATAGAACCCAGAAGCCCCTTCAACCTTTCAAACTGTTCAAACCCAGAAACCCACTTGTCAGAACCAGAAACCCAGGACCCCGATCTAAAATGACCTGCCAAGAAAAATTTTAAAACCTCTAGAGGTGCAAGAAACTTCCAAAAGCTCCTAAAGGAAACAAAATGTGAAGTGTTGCCGTGACTTAGGCAACTTTATTTTCCTAAAAAAAAATATATGCTGACTGACATGTCTAAATTAATTCCAGAACTATTAAAGATCCACCTTTGAAAATCCCTTATGTTACACCATAAATAACAAACACTCCTGAACAAATTTAGCAAAATTCTTATGCTGCATCCAACAGACATTGAATCTAAAAGGCTTGGCCCCCAATCTAAATTACGGTTCCTACGAACAAAAGGATTATGATAAATAAGACCATTATAAGAGCCCACTGAACTGGATTATCGATTCTTCACAAACGATAAACCTATCAAGCCTGATCATAGCTTTTCCATTAGAATAATGTCACGTGAACCTTCTATTATTAAAGATGGATCAAATAACTCCATGTCATAAAAAAAAGGATTAAATTCAGACATTTCATTTGCATAGACATCCAAAGTAGAAGAACATAAAGTTCACAATCATGAAAAAGGATCTGACATTGCTAAAATAGCAGGTTCAATAAGTTACTTCTTAACACACGATACAAAAGGATAATTCTGATATCCATACATAACTAGTTAGAATTAGGAAACTGATCGACCAACTTTCCATCTTGCAAAACTTTAAAAGGTCCGGTCTCCTCCAAATTTGAGTTAGGATATAGGAAACGGACCTGCATAATAGCTTTATCAAACCCAGAAGCATACTTTAAAGCCACCTCACTCTTCAATTCTTCCACTTCAGCCTCATGATTTTCACAAGTCACTTTAAGTACAGCGTGATCAATCTCTAAAGAAGTAACCAAATTCTTTTTCTCTTTTTCCAACTCCTTAATCTTTAAATCCTTTTCTATATTCTCAAGTTCCAGAGTATCTAACTTCTTTCTTAAGTCGTCTAAATCCTTCTCGGACTTCTTTGCCTTATCCAGCTGACCCTTTAGTTCTCCATTGCTTCTTTTCAAAGTTTCAAAATCTTTCTCATGTTGTTCCAATTCCTTCTCCAAAGATCGAGCAAGGAAGGCAGATTGTACAGTGTACGTTTCCAAAGCTCGGCTAAGTTGTTGAGGGCCCAGCTTTTTCACTTTCTCCACATCCTTACTCTTGGTGAGGCAGGTATCAATTATGTCAGGTATTGGGAATTGTTTGTCCCAAAGGGTTAATGCCTCACCAACACCCTTGTTCTCACACTCATGGAGAACTAACTGCCAGTGTTCAATTTCACAACTCTTGATAGATGACTTATGAGTCGAGAGATTAGAGGCAGAAACTTCAGCAACATTTTCAGATGTCCTTTTCCTCTTTTTGGTAAGAATTTCCCATACAGTGGACTCAGATTGTTCGGTCTGCTCATGGCTACCAGGGGCCTGATCTTTTCCTTTGGTAGCTTTGTTCTTCTTGGTGTAATAAGCCAAAAGGTCTGCATCGGTCATCGAAGACATCTTGGCTGCAAAACAAAATTGCAAAATGTAATATTAGTTTTCAAAGTCGGTTTGGATGCGAACCAAAAATAGCATCATTGTGAACTTATCTAATGCATTTTTTTAACAGAGAAGCTCCAATGGATAAGCTCAAAAAAGTGTTAATTGGTCCGCATCCAAACGAATCATACCCGAAAAAATTAATGCAGCTAAGTTATAATTTTTTAAAAAAAAAGTAGTTAAAGTTACCTAAATACTGTCGCAAGGCATCTGGTTTGTTTTCCAAATTGATTATATCAGAGCTACTGAGTATAGGAAACTTCTCAAGGAAGCTTGCATCAATTCGTTCGACAGGCGTAAGGCTAGATCGGTCAGTCACACTAATCAACGAGGGGTTGGATGACCAGTATAGAGGAAACTTATAGCCCCCGCTAGCGTCTCTTATCAATTCAGGGAAATCTTGTCTGTTTTTAACACGAAAGTACTTGGTTTTGAAACGTCTATAGGATGAGGTAAAGAGGGAAAACATACATTTCCGTGGAATCCCATTCAGGGAAATCCACCCTTTACGACTCAACTTCCATTTAAAGAAGCAAAAGAACAGACAGGCAGAGGGGTTTATCTTATAGTTTCGGCATAGCAGGATGAATGCGCGAATGTACGCCCAACTATTAGGATGCAACTGGGTAGGAGCAACATTCAGAGTTCTTAGAACATCACATTCGAAGTCCGAGAAAGGGAGTTTAATGTTCAATCTGCTAAAAAAAGTCTCATACATGTAAAAATACTCCTTTAAAGCCCCTGGTGGTGGATTGAAACAAACAGGCTCGCTCATTCGACATGCCTCTACAATGATTTTTCCTGCATTCTCTTTTGAATATGATAAGGACAACTGAGACCTAAGCTTCTTCACTGATTCTGGGGACTTATAAAATGAAGATAACCTACGTACTTCTAAATTGGCCCAGTCATAATTCTCAGATGATGAAGAAGAGCAAGACACTATCTTCTTCTTTTTCTTTACCAGCAACATTTCCCAATCTGACACAAAATGTGAAAATGCTCAACATTTTTTTTTTTTTTGTAACAGGATGTGTTTCAATATGTAAAATGCAAAGAAAACGAAAACTGGAAGAATCTGAAGTGAAATCAAACGTGACCAGATGTTGAAGCTTCAAAAAATTATGAGCATTTTAGCGACAGTATCCAGGTAACGAGTGTTGATTCAAGAGCAATGGAATCATACCTGAGAGGTTGAAGAAGAAGAAGCTGATAGTGAAATCAAACGTGACGAGATGGTGAAGCTTCAGCAACCAGTTGAGCGCGAAGAAATCACCTTGAAGCTTCAAACATGTAATGGGGTACAGAAGGTTCTTTTGAAGCAAATGAATGGTTGAGATTTTCGGACGGTTCGTGACCCGAGGATCGTGAACGGCTGCGATTCGATACACAGACTGATTAGTCCCTTGTTTATCAGAGCTGAGATAATATATTTCTATATATATTTCTCTTTATATATAATGCAGTGCAAGCCTATTCTGATTTTGTTGGCTCTACCAAAGCTTGTTTGATAAGCTGCTGACATTCTTTTTGTGCACCTTTGAGTTCTGAAAGAGTCACTCTAAGATGTGTTGCCTTTGTAGGATTGATATCTTCATTTAACTTGAAGGGCAACTGAACAAAAAACAGAGTAATAAATTTGGGTTAAATATGTCTTAGCAATTCCAAAAGGGTATTGCTAAAACCGATTAGTCCCTTCTCCATCCCAAAAGGCATGCACATATTTTAGCAATTCATAATTAATACCCATTTCATTTTAAAATATAAGTTATTTTAGCATTTTGTACCATACTAGGTAGATACCCGTGCGATGCACGTCTACTGTTTTATTTTTTTTAAATCAAAATATCGTATCATATTTTAAAATATATTACAATATTAAAAAAATTTATTTACATGTTTTAGACCAAAATGTTCAGATCCATTCATATCTTATCATTTTTTTCTTTTAACATTATTTATTTAAAATTGAGTTATTATACAATAAAAGTAAAACTATAAAATCGAAAGCGATGCACAAATTAATGTTGTTCATTTGATGTTAATACTTAATAAAATAAGTTTAATGAATATGCACTATTAATGTAAATGAGTTTTACACTAACATCCAATCATTCTATGCTATATAGGACAAACAATTATAAACTATTACACATTGGTTATATCAAACCACTATCACAATTGACATTACCTTTTGGTTATAGCCATTTGCCAGCAAGCTTCTCAAAGATGAATTATCTACTCTAAGTTTGTAATAATTACAAACTATTACACATTGGTTGTAGCAAACCTTAAAGTCAAACTTGTTCTTAGAGCAGCTAAAATTATTAGCAGCATAATGCTCTGACCTTGCAATTGGGGTAGCAGCAGAAACTTCCACTGTAGGTTCGATTCTGCAACCAATAAAATAGTTGACAATTTTTCTTAATAGAAGGAAGATTGTCTAACGCTAATTTGCTCTATTTGGGTTCTCTTTATATGCTTCAATAAAAATATTAAGACCGCCAAAATCATATTAGAAGTTTCTATGTGGGATATCTATTTCATGTGGATTGTGGTGATAGATGATGCTACAAAAGTGTAAAAACCAAGAACAATAATCAACTACCACAACCCAACTCCCAAGTCAAATGAAGCAAAACTAACCAAGGCAGAGTCTGGAAGGAGATGATGTGAATATCTACAAAATGCTAAGGAGTCATGAGGTGAAACATAATAAGAGAAGAAATAACTAACTACTGAAAGTAGGACGAACAAAAGTACTATTACTATCCATACCTACCATTTAACACCCAAAATTCTTTTGCACTCAAATTCCATTCCATGAAAGAAGCATAATTTTTTCGTATGAAATGAAAGCACACTCAAGGATGTAGATAGCCCCACCTAAATGTGTAGTCCCCCACATATCTACAGTTAAACTGTGTGTTTCCTGACAAAGGAAAATACAGTGTAAGAAAACAAAAACTCAAAATATAAAACTGATACCAGACAACTTAGTGTGTTGTGGTGAGAGACTCAATATCGTTTGCAAAATATCACAGCATTATAGAAGCAGAGAAGAGAACCACACGAAAGAACAAAAATTATTAACATGAACATATGAATGTCAAGTTCTACCTTGATATACGATGTTGCTTGTAAGTTTTCTTTAACTTTCTCCTCTAGGTCTACCTTTTTCAAGTTCTCAATTTCTAAGAAGCCAAAGACAACCTAAAGAGGACATATTAACAAAATGATTTAAGAAAAAAAAATGATAAAATAAGAACTACATAGACACTTGGCTAAATACCAAAACCTATTCATAGAAAGAATCAGATTGCTTACCAACAACAGACCCCCACACACATCAGTTCTCAAGTGTTAAGGAATTGGAACCAGAAGATCAATACTACACGAAGAACAAATAGAAATGAGCTCTTAAAGGAAAGTACCAAAGAACAAAAATATATTAGTAGTCTACACCTCAAATGAAATTGAAATGAGATGGGATTATGAGGGAATATCAAAAAGAGGAAACAAAAGTGAAAAATTCAATGTTCCAAAATGACAAGAAATTGTGTTTGAATGAATTTGAAAAAGAAAAAAAAAATTGAAGCTAAAGAGAAAAGTGAAGTAGTGAACCTGATAAGTTGAGAGTAGTGGCCAGTGGCTATGTAAGCCGATACTGTAATAACTGTCTAAAGAAAATTCAGAAGAGGTCCATTTGAAACTTCAAATTGCAAAAGAAATGACATGTATGTACCATCGATTTTCTGCAGCAGTTTCTTTACTTTCTGCTCACAGCCTTCGCATTTAAAGTGGATATTAAACTTCAGAATACAAATCTGCAAATGAAAGCAAAGCCAAGACATATATCAGTTGCATGCTCATAAATACCATTCCAGGAACCAACCAAACAAAAGACAACAATTCATTGGACAAAACAAAAGACAATACACATATACTTATAAAAAAGAAGCTATGAAAGCATGAATCAAGCTAGCAAAGCCAATGAAACTGATACCAAAAACATGTCGCTACCAACTGTCATTTTTGCATCAGGTTTTATTAAGCCTACAAAGTAATATAAATAAAAGTAAGACATTGTGACTTTCAAAGAGAGCATAACATTGAAGATATGATGTACAAATATAAAAATAAAATGATACAATAGCTATGAATTGGCAGTTGTGACATAAGAAGTTCAGCATTCAAGTGGAACATGGATTTGCCTTCTCAACTTCAATTTTTCTTTTCCCCCCTCATTCAATTTAGAGGTTTCGGCAGTAACAATTTAGAGGACTTGCGGACCTATGCTCTCTTTGCTGGTTTTAGACCAATATATCTATAGTATAACATGAGAATTTTTAGCCATAGATTCTTATTTGTATGGGTTGTGTAGGGGGTTTCTTTAGCAAATAGGCAATAAATTTAACATCCTTCTTGGGTTAATATTGCTTTTTCTTTAAGCTATGTTTGGATTGATAGAAATGGATGGAATGGAATGACATTAAGTTCCATTGCTTGGCTGATTTAAAATAGGATGGATATGAAATAGAACATGGTGGAATGCATTCAATTCCATTCCATCCAATACCCCACCTTTTCTACCCTCCATCTTAGGGTGCATGGGAAGGAACCACATTTCTTCCCCATTAGATCACAATAATATTCAAACAACAGAATCGTAACTTCTTCCATTCTGTTTTGTTCCACTCTATTCCCCGTCTCATTCCATTACTTAGAGCCTTCCAGAGCTAAAAAAAATTGTCCTTTTTTCCTTGTTATTTTTGGTGTTTTGTCTTAGCTTTAGGAGAATCAAATGATTTACCTCATCTCCCTTTTTAATCCGCCTTCAAGCATTTATAAGAACTTCAAGCATCCAGTCCTTAAAACGCCAATGAAAAAAAAACAATTTGGCTCAAATGAATGGTTCAGCATATCTGAAAAGTAAGACTAAGTTAATCTGTCAACTTAAAAAAACAACTATACATTTGAAGTGGAGAAAATAAGTACTACTACAATGAGAAGGGTGTGTAACATAAAAAATTCTCCCATGAGAAGGGTGTGTAACATCTTGCACACATTTTGCCCTTCTGCTCAAAGATTTTGACTTTTCTTTCTGTAGAGCAGAAAATATCTATTCCATGCATAATTTTGTGGTACTTGTCATCAAGTTTTAATATTAACGAACACCTCAAATATGTAAAGGACATGATAGTAAAATGTAGAGCTAAGGTGAAAATTGAAGGTAAAATATATTTTTTATTATATTAATATTACAACAAAGTTATCATGTTTAATCAGACTATCTAAGGTAAATTTAGCTTACCAGCATAAGGAACCAGCATGTTTGCGTTTTGAGTTAACGCGCCAACTCTCATATGCATATTAATACATCGTGATTGTGCAATACCTACTGCCCAAATGAACCTCTGAGGATCACGAGCAAGACGCTTTATTTTAAGGGGTACACCACTATGCTGACAAGATTAACACAATTTGCTAGTAACACAAAATAAGGTATGTGCATAATGGAAAGCTAATAAATTCAACAAGAACACTTTGCTTTTTACCCAGTTTTTCTCCCAGAATTCTAAGGCTCGTTGTTGCTGACTTCTCATAGTAGAAGCGAGATTAGGATCCTGCAGCTCCAAAAGTTCCTCCTGGATTCTCAAGCAGCTCACACTGTCCAACAGCTCCTCCAAGAGAATTCTTTGTGATGGGGTAACATAATGAATGCAATTTCTAGGACACTGTCCAACAGCCTGTTGAACTTGGTAATCCTCCCCGCGACCTTAAATATTTAGTGAAGATAACAGTATTTATAAGAAAACTGAGATGAAAAATGTTATTTGCACCAGACTTTTTAAACCTACAGAAAATTTACATGCCTATCTTTACATGAATGCCTTGCTCAAAACCAAGAAAATGAATTTTAGATAAGACAACCTTGAGAAGATGCACGAGCTGTTCCAGTTGAAGAGACATACGTGAAAGCATGAGGGGCTCTTTCCACACAGGAATTTGAGCACGCTGCAGAAAATATGCTAAGCGTTAGTGCTGGCTGCTCATGCCTACAAGAAGGAAGGGGGGGAACCATAAACTAAAGTTCAGAGGCATGGTGGTACCTTTACCAACACAAAAAAGCTCGTTAACAAAAAGATCAAAAGCTTCACACTCTGGTGTGTCAAAGGGATCTAAGCATTCCCTGAAAGTGCAGCACCAAATGTCAGCATTGAAAAAGAAAGCATGCAGTAAATGTCAAAAACAATAAGGAGTTAGAATTATGGATCATGTGAAGAATCAACTTCTCTCTCTTCAGAAACACAGAAGTTACCTACACAAGCTTCTCCCAATTTCCAAACATGCACTCACTTCCAAATTCCAATACCAAAGTGTAAAAAAACTTAGATTTTTATTGATTAAAAGGACTTACCTTTCAATTATTTGTGAAGGGCTGAAGTTGGATAGCATCTGCAGTCAACAAGAATGAACCATGAAGGTGGAAATTTGATTACTAAGCTATATATATGGCAGTGAGTGGAGGGAAAGAATGATAGTAACGAATGGTAAATACCAACCCGGTATGCTTCAATTACACAGCGAATCATGGAATCAGAATATCTATCATTTTCATCTCTAATGACATCTGGGTGGGAACTGCTTCACCTGTGTGAGACAGAGAAACAATCAAAGATTCAATTTCCAATGAATGAAAATGGAAAATATGGAAAATCAAGCATATCAATTATATCTTATTATGAACTAATGGCTTTAGAGGAGAATTCCAATTACCTCTGGATTTGTCGAGTTGATAATATCAAATATTGGATGACCAATGGGAATTATATCAGGGAAAAACATCCACGGTAGCTTCTTGCTTATGGTTAGCATCAATTCAAGAGGAATTTCCATTATAACCTGTCCAAGTACATCATTAGGAAAAACAGCCATCAACAACTCCTAATAAAGGACATTATGCAAATAACTAACTATGTACTATGTGAGCAATTATCTACTCATGTGCCACAGCCAGCAGTCACAAAGGCTTTATATCAGGTAGATTGTAAGTATAGTGCCATCAATTGCAAAAGTCTTAAATGAAGCTACTCACCCTTGGCCGGCGAAGAGGTTCTACATCTTTGGAAGCATACACACCAAAACCATCTGGCCCTTCCTTAAAATCAATTCCGTAAGCTCGCATGCTCCGGACATAACCTATCCGGTAGAAGTCAGGGTCTGCATGCTCCAACTAAAGAAACAAACAAATCAACAACAAAAAAAAGTAAGAAAAATCACAACCCTCATCAAAACAGAAGCCCCATAAAGAATTCATCCAAAGGCTGGTCTTTCATGAAATAAGATACTGAATCTCAATATTAATTGTACACTATCTGCTAAAACCCCATCAAATTATAGAAACAACACTCACTAACTCACTCTACTCAATCAATCTTTTCTATTTATAAACTAATTTAACAGTCTCTGGTCCTAGTTATAACTTCCATACTATGAACAACAACAGCAACAAAATGGGATTTACCTCAGACGTTGATTCTTCAACTTTGGGAGGTTGAAACAATGGAAATGGGAGTGCAGCAACGGAAGCTTTGATGGGTTGCACTTTGTTTTGAGCATGAGAGTAAGTGGGTCTGCAGAAGAAGCCATGGTGCAGACCTGTGAACTGTTTATAAAGCAAACAATAACGTTAGGGAAGAAATTCAGAGGAATAGCATAGGATGGAAGAAAGGTAAGAGATTTGAACCTGTGTGTTGGAGAAGAAGCAGTGTGTGGGGTGACTATTCACTATTGAACATCCTTGTAAATTATGACTGTCCAAATTCATTTCAAAATCTAATCAAGTGGTGTATACTATTTAGCATTATACTTATAAATAAGCATGAAAGAAAGGGTCGAAAGAATTGGTTACCTCCTCAATGCGCGAGCAAACCAGGATTATCCGAAGAATGAAGGTGGTAAACATTCACTTGATCTTCCATTGGACACAATCAGGAAGTTGCGAAGAAGAAAAAAGAAACGAAAATCCCGATGCTGAATTCCGAAAACACAAGGGAGAAATCCGAAATCACAAAGTGGAGAAGAGGCGAAATCTCGATGCATAAAACCAGAACCAGAAATCGAAAATCATAAATCAGTGAGAACCTGAATCGCGATTAGAACGCGAATCTGTAGGCAGTGTTGAAAACCAGAGCCAGATAGAAAATCAGAGAACACAAATCACAAACCAGATTGAAGGAGAGGAGCAAGAATGAGACGATTGCCAACTGAAAACGCCATTGTTGAAGCTGGGAAAATCATCGCACCAGAGAGAGCAGAGAAAGCTTCAAGAATCTTCTCATACCATATTGAACGATGAACTCAGATCACGAGACCATCATCTCCTTTCTTGTCGCCACACCCAGCGATCAAAACCCCACCTTATCAACCCCAAATGAACAAAAAGCTTCGAATGTGGGTGGTTGGAGGGAATAAATAGATGAAGAAGAAAAGTGATGATTTGGATCGCTGACTGTGTTAATGATGCTTACATGGATTTAAAAAAAATTAAATTGCAGACATGACTTGCAGAAAACAAAAAGAACTTGATTTCAGTCATTGATTTTGTAGGCCCCCGATCCAAACTGACCTGCTAAGAAAAAATTTAAAACCTCTAGAGGTGCAAGAGACTTCCAAAAGCTTCTAAAGGAAAGAAAATGTGAAGTGTTGCCGTGATTTAGGCAACTTTATTTTCCTACAAAAGAATATATGCTGACTGACATGTATAAATTAATTCCAGAACTATTAAAGATCCACCTTTGATAAAGATCCCTAAAAAAGGCTTGGCCCCCAATCTAAATTACAGTTCCTACTAACAATAGGATTATGATAAATAAGACCATTTTCAGAGTCCACTGAACTAGATTTTCCAAGACCACAATCGATTCTTCACAAACAATAAACCTATCAAGCCTGATCATAGCTTTTCCATTAGAATAATGTCATGTGAACCTTCTATCTACTAAAGATCCATGTCATAAAAAAAGGATTAAATTCCGACATTTCATTTGCATAGACATCCAAAGTAGAAGAACATAAAGTTCACAATCATGAAAATGGATCTGACATTGCTAAAATAGCAGGTGCAATAAGTTACTTCTTAACACACGATACAAAAGGATAATGTTAATATCTATACATAACTAGTTACAATTAGGAAACTGATCGACCAACTTTCCATCTTTCACAACTTTAAAAGGTCCGGTCTCCTCCAAATTTGAGTTAGGATACAGGAAACGGACCTGCATAATAGCTTTATCAAACCCGGACGCATACTTTAAAGCCACCTCACCCTTCAACTCTTCCACTTCAGCCTCAAGATTCTCACAAGCCACTTTAAGTTCATCGCGATCAGTCTCCAAAGTAGTAACCAAATTCTTTTTCTCTTCTTCCATCTCCTTAAACTTCAAATCCTTTACTATATTCTCAAGTTCCTGAGCATGAAACTTCTTTCTTAAATCATCTAAATCCTTCTCAGCCTTCTTTGCCTTGTCCAACTGACCCTTGAGTTCTTCGTTGCTTCTTTTCAAAGTTTCAAAATCTTTCTCATGTTGTTCCCATCTCTTCTCCAAAGATTGAGCAAGGAAGGTAGTTTGGAGAGCATAGGTTTCCAAAGCTTGGCAAAGTTTTTCAGAATTGAGATTTTTCACTTTCTCCACATCCTTATTATTGGTGAGATAGGTATCAATTAAGTCAGATATTGGGAATTGCTTGTCCCTGAGACTCGATGCCTCGCCAACGACCTTGTTCTCACACTCTTGGAGGACTGACTGCCACTGTTCAATTTCACTAGTCTTGGAAAATGACTTCTGAGTCGAGGGCCTCGACAGATTAGAGGTAGAAACTTCAGCAGAATTTTCAGACATCTTTTTTCTTTTTTTGGTGAAAATTTCCTTGATGGTGGACTCAGATTGTTCAGTCAGCTCTTTGTTTTCAGGGGCTTGATCTTTTCCATTAGTAGCATTGGTCTTCTTAGCTTTGTTCTTCTTGGTGTAATAAGCCAAAAGGTCTGCATCGGTCATGGGAGACATCTTGGCTGCAAAATGAAACATTAGTTAATGCAGTTATGTTTTAAACATTTTAAAAAAAAAAAAGTAGTAGTAAGTTACCTAAATACTGTCGCAAGGCAACTGGTTTGTTTCCCAAATTGATTATATCAGAGCTACTCAGGGTAGGAAAGGTCTCCAGGAAACTGGCATGAACTCGTTCAATAGGCGTAAGGCTAGATCGGTCAGTCACACTAATTGGCGAGGGGTTGGATGACCAGTATAGAGGAAATTTATAGCCCCCGCTAGCATCTTTTATCAATTCAGGGAAATCTTGACTGTTTTTAACACGAAAATACTTGGTTTTGAAATTTTTATACGATGACGTGAAGAGGGAAAGTATACTCTTCCCTGGAATCCTAATTAGGGAAACCCACCCTTTGCGACTAAACATTCTTTCAAAGAAGCAAAAGAACAGACGGGCAGAGGGGTTTATCTTATAGTTTCGGCATAGTATGCTGAACGCGCGAACATACGCCCAGCTATTAGGATGCAACTGGGTAGGAGCAACTTTCAAGGTTCTCAGAACATCACATTCGAATTCAGAGAAAGGGAGTTTTATGTTTAACCTGCTAAACAAGGTCTCATACATGTAAAAAAACTCCGGCGAAGAACCACCTGGTGCTTGATTGAAACAAACCGGCTCGTCCTCATAACATTCCTCTATAGTGATTTTTCCAGCATTTTCTTTTGAAGACAAGGACAACTGAGACCTAAGCTTGTTGATTGATTTGGGGGAGGTATAAATGGAAGATAACCTACGAACTTCTAAATTGACCCAGTCATAATCCTCGGATGAAGAAGAGGAAGACAATGTGTTCTTCACCGATTGACCAACGAGCTTCTGTCGTTTAGACATTTCCCAATCTGACACAAAAGGGGCTCAAAATCAGAAGTAAAAACCTAAAAACACTTTCTTTTTAAGGTTTTTGTAAAACCCTAAAAACCCTTTGTTTTGTTTAACCCAATAGTTATTGAAACAGGATCAGTTTCAATGTGTAAAATGCAAGGAAAATGAAAATGGGAGAAAGTGAAGACACTCACTCCAGTAAGCGATAACATGCAATGCAAAAAATTAGTTTATAAAACTATGACGATTTCTAGCGACAGTACCCAGGTAACGAGAATTCGAGAGCAATGGCATCATACCTGAGAGGAAGAAGAAGGTGATGGTGAAATCAAATGTGACCAGTGGCGGATCCAGACCCCGGGTCAGGGGTTCAAATTTTTCAAATGAACACATCGATAAAAATATAATTTAAAACAACTTTAATATGTTCATATATCATAAATTATACAAGTCATAGTTTTCCTATGCGTGATTTCATGTTCTGAAATCGTTGAAAACTTACAGTAACACTAGCGATCATTTTCTCCCCTCAATCGAGGGAAAACTGATTAAAGTTAAATCTTACAAAAAATTTGCAGAAAAATATAAAAGCGACTTTCTCTTATCATTTTACTTGCTAACAAAAATAGCAGGCAAATAAGTAAAAACAGAAGAAAAAATACCTGTCACTTGAAATTCTGTATCTGCAGATATTTATCTATATAAGCACATGCATATGTATGTATGATTCATTAATATCTATCATTTTAGTATCACTTTTGACATTCAATAATTATTTATTAGACTTTTAGGAACTGCAATTGAAATTCTATTGTGTTATACTGAATTCATGCTCCTTCGTTCTGTTTATGTTATTGGTTGCCTACAAATGAAATTACCAAGTTTGACAAATCCAGTGGAGATTACATGTGATGATGGTGATTTGAGCACATATTACTTCACATATCTCAATCAGCATTTTGTAAAATATCTTAGTTTAAATTGACCAACAGAGATGAGAAATCTAAACTGAAAACACCAAAAACATATACTATTCTCATTGAACGTTTCCAATTTAGTAAAGATCAGATAAATGAATAAGTCGATTGTCTTCAAGAACTAAGTAACTAACTCGAAACAGAAAAATTGAACAAAGGAAGAAGCATAATTTAAGATTGAACTATTGTGTAGACGATGATCCTGATTGCAGTTCTCACTTCTCAGTTGGGTAAGACTAAGGGTAGCGAGAGAAAGAGGGTGAGTGGCTGAGTGCGCGTGTGTGAGAGAAAGTGAGAGAGTAAGTGAGTGTGAGTTTTTAATACAAATAGGTGCAAAGCTTGGTCTACTAGTATAGTTTAAAATTTTCAGGGGGTTCAAAAAAAATATTATATAGGGGTGTAAGTGCAAATTTTTTTTGTTCAGGGGGTTCAGTTGAACCCCCTCAAGCCAATGTAGGTCCGCCCCTGAATGTGACCAGAATGTTGACGCTTCAGCAACCAGTGGAGCACGAAGAAGAAACCAAGTCAAATGTCAAAGGTTGATTACAGACTTGAGAAAATGTTGGGTTGGGTGCCACCGTAGTACGGATCACTCTCGGTAAAATTGAGAATATATTAAAGTATTTATATAAGCAAATGACATTATAATTATGAGTTTGCTTAAATGCACTTTTGGACCCTCATGTTTTAACTTTTTGCGATTGTCAACCCTTATTTTTTTTTTCTACGAATGGGAACCCGATTCTTTCAAAATGCTGCACCGTTTACCCTTCCGTCCAAATCCGTCAAAAACTTGACGGAACACGCTGATATGGCCTTCCACGTGGATAAAGGGGGATTTAAAAAAATGGCTTAAATGCACTTTTGGACCCTCAAGTTTACATTTTTTTGCGATTGTTGACCCTGATCTTATTTTTAGTTTGAATGGAGACCCTAATCTTTCAAGATGTTGCACCGTTTACCCTTCCGTCGGAAGGTCAGGTAAGTGGGTTCCGTCAAGTTTTTGACGGATTTGGACGGAAGGGTAAACGGTGCAACATTTTGAAAGATTAGGGTCTCCATTCGTAGAAAAATAAGATCAGGGTCAACAATTGCAAAAAATATAAACTTGGGGGATCAAAAGTGCATTTAAACCTTATGAGTTTGTCGTGATCACCAGCCTCAGATGAACATTTCATTAATCATAGTCACTTTTAGTGTGTCCAATCATCAGTCCACGTGGACTTATCATTACAAGATAAAACAATTGAATAGTGATAGAAAAATCGGTTGCTAAATGGGTTAAATCAGACACTGAATCATGTAGCGGCTGAATTTTTACCGCATCCAAAATATTGGTCCCTACTGCTAGTAATCGAATTGACGACTGAATTTAGCAGATGTTTCAAGATCGAAATCAACATCAGTTCGACGATGAATTGCATTTTAGATTATACTTCTTTGTTTTTAACGATTGAATGTAGCATACAGATATATCATTCATGAATTCAAAGTATCATTTAAAATGTTGATATGTCATAAGTACAAATAATAAGTTCTATAACACGAGTTTAAGGCCATCGTAGGGATGAAACAAGGGTAGAACTTACCATGCCTTCCCCCTCTCTTTGCCTCTCATTTCCTTCCCCTCAAAGTTTTTCCCTTCCCTTCCCTTCCCTTCCCTCCCTACAAATCTATCAAACAAAGCCTTATGTTTCATTTTCTAAGGGATTAGGTTGGAGCTATTATGGTGAATTTGATATACCAAATCACGATTAATCAAAGAGATTGAAATTAGGATTCTTAGTCAAACGAAAATACACCCAATGTGTCCAAAACACAAAAACAAGTAATTTTCATTTATTGTTATTTTTAAATATGAACATTTTATTTTGTGGATCTTGAAAGAGTGCATCACAAGCTAGCATATGATTTCACTGCTATAGTTAAGATATCTCGGAACAATGTCACTACTTCTGATGTACAAGCTACATTGTGGGTTCAAACACCAGATCCTGAAGTGCAGTGCATAAGAATTGCTAGGTTAGTGTCTATCTTATTTCTTTATTAGAATGATCCCCTAACAAATTAAACAATAACAACATAGTCTTTCCCCATTTGGCGTTGCTTGCATGAATTGGAACTCATTGCTAGAATGTTCTCTAAAAAATTGTTTTTAATTACTGAAAAATTCTTGTGCTTACTAAAGTGTGCAGGCAACAGATCAAGGTTGGGTTGAAATGTAGGGAAAGTTAATTCCTTGCAATGCCTCCAATTCAAGAGTAGTTCTTTATTTAATTAGCAGGTCCGCCTCCAGGAATTGACATTCTGGTCAACACTGTGATTGTAAAGCCTGCAGCTAAAACACCACCTTCAACACCTCCAGATTTTGAGGTTTTGCTTTCATCAAATTTTCTGTAAATTACTTTCAAAATTAAGACCTTAGCATAATTTTTTTCTCATAGTTGTCATACCCAACTCAAACAAGATTGTCTGTGTTTTAAGAAAAAAAAAAACTAAGAACTTAACTGATGCCTTGATCTACTTTATGTTGTATAGCTAATTTTGTACGTTTCAATACCCTGGTCCCTGAGTATGGATGCTGTTTTGCAGGATGTTACTTTTGGTGTTAACTTGTGCCAATTGAAATATAATATATAATATATATATAACTAAGTGTTTCTTTGGTTGCAATGTCATGCAGAATGTAAGCCCAATCATAGATAACTAAATTAATTTCATTGTTTACAATGAAATGTAATAATTTATACAGTCTAAATCATCAATATATAACTTACTTTCCTACTGTAACAAATATATATATATATATATTTAATAACTAATAATGTCAGCATCATCATCAGGTTGTCATTGTCAATTACTTGTGCTTATCCATATCTTAGTATTTTTCTTAAATAAAGAGGTGTGGTAATAAAAATAAATTAATTAACATTTCTCACCTCAAATGCTCAAACAAAACAACCATGCGCATTGGAACATATTTCTTGCAATAAAGGACATTGCATGAAGTTTTCTCATTTGTACAAATTAATATTCTAGGCAATTTTTAAAAACTTGGCGGTTGTTGATTTTATTTAATATTTTAAATAATAAATTTATATAAACTATAAAAATCAAGTAATGTAAAAATTTAAATCAGTATTACGCCACTTTTGAATTAATGACACATATATGATTTAAAATACGCATATGTAGTCAGGAACACCATTTTTCAATCTTCTTTATGATTTCATACTTTTTATTCATATTGGCCTTAGTTTGTAAATATTTTTATCAAATGGTGTTTTTTTAGTAGTTATTGTTTTTGTTGGGTTATGCCCATTGGCCACTAGTGTCTCCTTTTGGGACAGAACACTACACTATTGAATGCGGGTTTTTCAACAAGGCGCATAATAGTTAGATTCTTAAGCATTTAGTCCAAGATTTAATTATGTGCACAGAAGTTGTTGTTTTTTTAGGGAAAATGATTTTGAGGCTCAAATAAATTAATCTTTTGAATATGGTATGTGAGTATAGCTTAGTTTAAAAAATCAAAAAAGGTGACGAGTGCGAATAATCGAATCAGCATTATTTGGTGCTTTTTCACAGTGTGTCATTTTTAGATCCCCTTGGAGCTAAAAGCGTATCACTGAAAATGACATTGATCAATCACAATTCAACACCTGGATTTACAAATGCTCCAATGTTCTTTCTTTAATCTTTAGGATAACTTTTCGGTGTTGTCCCAAGGTCACTAGGGAACAAAATAACTTGTAGGTAGTACAAGAAAAATAAACAACAAATTATTTGTTTTTTCTTTTGAAAGTAACAAATTATTTGTTAATATAATTATTAAAATGGCATTAACAGAAAAACTAGAAAATACCTATAAACAATTAGAAATAACATTGGAAAAATTGAAAAAAATATTTCAATACTAATTGATGTTACATAAAAATATTTAAATTATAACAAAGAAGAAAATTAAGTGAAATTAACGATGTAAAATAAACCTTAATAATATAAGTATATATAGGAAAAGATGAAAATTATTACAATTTGGGAGGCTCAAGGCATGTTTGATTTAAGAGAGAAGGAGGGAAGAGGGAGTGAAAGAAGTGAGAAGAGATAAGATGAATAAAGATAAAGATTTTTTTGATTTTTATCATAATTACCAAGGTGGCCCTAGCCTTTGGGGCTAGTACTTACCCGGCTAGCAGACAACCGGAAATCCTTGAAAAATAGATTAAATTTGGTAGGTTGTTTGATATAATTGAAAGAACAAAGAAATATAATAAATGCTAAAATTATATGAAAGTTAACCAACTATTAGCTGCTTTTGGAGACTTAGTCGCCTTAGATGGTATGAGATGCAAAACCAAACATGTTAATAGATGTTTGAGAGACATTCAAGAAAAATGATTTTTGTCTCAAAATCAATTATACGTAAAAAAAAATAGAAAGAGTAGCTTTTGTGTTGAACATGATCAATTATGTGATTTCAAAAGTGAATTTCATAGCATTGTGAATGATAACAATTTTCAAGAGTGTTTTTTTTTTAGGTGTTTGCTGTGGTACCTTAATCCAGATCAAGGTATGGTACCCTAAAATGATATAGAGCAATAGAAAACATACAATTTAAGCTTAGAGGAAGATGATGGAGAAAGATTTAGAGGTTTAATATGGGTGGAGCATGAAGAAAGAAGATTCTAACATGAAAGGAATTTAGATGATCTCTCAGAATTGAAAGTTGAACTAAAAACCGTAATTTTCATATTGTGTATTATATAACATAAAGAAGCTTAAAAAGTCTATGTTATTAATTCACTAAGCCGATTATTAACCTTTTTAAAATTGCAATAATAAATCATTTCGCCTTTTTCAACAAAATTATAACTTAAAATATCACATGGGGTACCACACCCGAAAAAAATTATGGGTACCACAGAATTTACTTTTTTTTAATAAATGACTTTAAATATAAATCATTTCAATTTCAATATTACTTCAACCCAATTTTACAACAATTAACTTTACAAAAATCGATTATATATATCCAAATCATTTGTAACAATTACACATTTACACTTGTACTTAGTGATGATTTAATTACAATGATTGTTGAATAATGAAATTTGAGTTTTGAAATCATTAATTTTTATTAAAATCTTCATATATAGTTTTATAAGTTTTTTAGTTGAATAAACTGTATATATAAGTTAGTAAAATATTAAAAAAATGGCAGGATGATGAAGTTTAGATTGTAAAGTTCAAACGCTAGATATATCGTTTATCATATTTTGAATGATAACAATTTCAAGAGTAAAAGTGATGTGATTAAATATAACATGTGAATTGTATTTCAGGAAATCACACTTATACCCCTCATGCTTTATCGTCTAAAGAAGTAGTGCAAGATGATGATAAGAAGACAAAGAAGAGACTGGTCAAAGCAGCGACAACCAAATGAATGCTGAATCTACTAAATGGTCTGACCAGAAGAAGAAGAATGATCAAAGCATATGGAAAACCATAAATTAGCAAATGAAAGCTACATCCGCAAGATCATCTAAGCAAGGGAACATCGTATCTGCTACATCGTCTATCCACAGACAAACATAAGAAGAGATAAAGATACAAGAAGAGTCAAATCATCAAGCTCGTCTTCATAAGGAGAAGCCAAAGCATAAAGCTCATCTGCACAAGGCGATCAAAGCTTCAAGTCAACACATGCAAGATCAAGTGAAGCTATTAGATCGTCTAAGAAGACTGCACTCAACGTCTACGTTCAAACATCTATCTCAAGGCTGACTAAAGGAAGCAATGTTCAGAGAAAAGAACTTCATATTCAAATGAAAATATCTCTGACATTCTTGAGGAGAAAGTCAAGTGCTGAGACATCACGTGATACCCTTTAAAGCACGTTGATAAAGGAAACAAGTACAAGATGTCAACAACAAAGTTTCCTCTTTCTCTCTCAAGCAAGAAATGAAGAAATGAAGCAAAACTTATTGTCTACGCCTATTAGCATCAATCTGATTCGGGCAACACAAGACAATCCATTTCTAAAGAAGAAGAGATTTTGGTCAATTGTTATCACTCACATTCTGCATGACCAAAATAAGAGAAAAAGAATAAAGATGAGTCAATTAGAATCATCGTCTAAAGCCTACATGAACGATGGAAGAAGAACTTCTTAAGGGCTCAACGTTTATCACGAATGAAGTCTGCAACTTTAGAAGGAAAGTAAGAAGATGAGCTTCACAATCAAATCATGTGAAAGAAAGCAGAATGAATAAAGCATGAATCATCATCTGAAGAATTGAAGAAAGATCGTCTGAAGTAGAAACAAGATGACAGAAGTAAAAAAAAATCTAAAGAAGGAATCAAACTTACAGTCAAAGAAAGCTACAAAGTCAAACCAAGTACACTTCTCGTTTAAGAAGAAGTCAAGAAAGATTTGTGCAGAAGTTTCAAAGAAAAAATCTCAAGATCTAAATAATGCTATGATGAAGATGAAGGAACCGTGGTGTCACAATCAAATTGTCATATTTGTACACCAACGGATAGAAGTTCAGACCTATGCTACATGCTAGATGACATAATACATCTTTGCGGCAAAAGGTCTCAATCAAACAGTACTACACTCTGAGACAAGTACACTTTATATCGTTTGATCCAACAACTAGAATCTTCATGAAGAACAAGCTTCAACGGCTACAATCCATCTCACAAAAGATTCAAAAGTATAAAGGGGAGAAGTGAACACTTGAAGAATAAGCTTTTCAGCTCATCGGAGCAAGCTTCTAGGCACACATCTAAAGGAGTCTTTGTGCTCAAGAAAATAAAGCCCACAACTTCAGAAGTCGATGATCCACTCAAATGAATAGACTTTAATCATCGCCTGCTTCAACATGGAGAGTAAATTTTCTTAAGAGTCAAATCCTCTATAACTCTTTCATGTATTAGAACATAAAGTATACTCCTAGAGTCAAATCCCATACAAAATACTTTATCATAAACTTTAATGTATCTACCATCACTCTTTCTAGAAGAGACTCTTGTAGATGAAATGATCTTGAGAAAGATCATTTAAGGAGAAGTCCTTTAAACTTGTTGTAAAGGAGGAGTCCTGATAATACTTAGTGAGGGAGAGTCCTTAGAATACTCATATTTCCTAGAGAGGCAGAGTCCAAAGAATACTCGTTTTGCCTGAAGAGGCAGGTCCAAATAATACTTGTAAGGAGAAGTCCTTGATACTTGAGGTGAGTGAAATCTTGGTGATGCCAAGGACGGGATGTAGCCTATCGTTCTAGGGGTGAACCAGGATAAAAATGATGATGTGCATCGTCTACTTCCCTAGCTATACATTTCCACTGCACCAAACGATTTCAACAGAGATGATGAATCTCTTAATCGTATGAAAATCCAAGTTTTTGGATGACACAATTCAAACTCCGCTTTCTTGTGCTACTCTGATCAACTTCATAGATAGCCTCCCAAAATGGAACATACACAGTAAAACACAAACTATCGTTCTTTTACAGAGATTTGTAGAGGCATAATCTGCTCCTTTTTTCAAATCTGTCTGAACTTTGAAAATTCTATCATTTGGAGATTATACACGCAACAAAGCAGAAACGATTGATGTGCCCCTTTTTTCTCAAGGGTGGAGGAAACATATGCCCATATGTTATTCTCTTGCTCTTATACTCGGAGAATTTGATCAGAGTGCTATAGTTGGTTAGCTATTTTATATTGTTCCGCCAAGGAGCGCTCGAATGCACTTTATGCAGGTTGCTATGGAGATGAAAATAAATCTCAGAAACAAGCTTTGTGATCAATATGAAAATCAATAACTTTGTTCTTATTCTTGGGAATCGAGTGAAGATAAGAGAGATAGAAAAAAGAGAGACTGAAAATAAAATATATGATGAGTGATTTATTTTTTGGTACATCGAAAAGTTAAATTGCACCCACTGATCCCGAGATTTCTCATCTCCAACTCATATGTTACCTAGCTTTTACCACTTGCGCTATCATTCGGACACATGATGAATGATTTGATTGATAGAAAAAAATAAAGATTTGAAAATAAAATGAGAGTGTGAATAAATATAAGAATAGATTATTAATTACTACCTCTATTTCTTATTAACTATCCACTTTCGGGAAAAAAAAATTGTTCCTATATATTTGTCACTTAAAGTTTTAAGAGAGCATCCCCTATATGATAGCTCAAGTGAGTAAGAGCTAGGGGACATATGGACTGAGTGTGGGAGGTTTAGGGATCAATCTCTAAAGGCTGCAATTTATCTTTTCGATGTAAAAAAAAGAGTTTTAAGAGAGCATTAAGTGATGTTTTTCCAAAAAAATGCCCTTGTAATGATGAAAGATAAAATACATTTTAAATCAATATCAATATCAATCAATATATATTAGAAAAGAAGAACTTCCATAGTGATGTGTCAGCACCAGATTAATTCTTAGTGACGTGTCAACACCAGAGTAATTCTCATAAAAATTATTCCACGTGTCAATTTGTTAGAGGGTAGAATTTTCAATTGATATATGTTTTAATTTATATATTCTAAACTAATTGATTGATATTATTTTAGAAGATATAATTTTCAATTGATATATCTTTTAATTTTATATATTCTAAAACAATTGATTGATATTATTTTAAAAGATAAGATTTGGTCTTTTAATTTATTTTAAATTTATTTTTAGAATATATTAATTACTTTTTATTTAATTTTCGAATTTTTTATTAATTCGGGATTTTTTGAGTTTTTATTGTGATTTGCTAGATTTTGTTAGTTTTATCTATCTTTATTTAGTACCTTTTTTAATATTAGATTTGATTGGGATTTAGGTTGTTTATTTCTTAATTTATCTTATTATTTATTTAATTAATTCCATAAAATATTTTATTTTATTTTAGATTTATTTTTAGTTATATTCATTAATTTTTCTTGAATTTTCGGTTTTTTAATTAATTCAGGATTTTATGAGTTTTTATTGTGATTTGCTAGATTTGGTAGTTTTTATCTATCTTTATTTAGTACCTTTTTAAATTTTTGATTTGATTAGGATTTAGGTTGTTTATTCCTTAATTTTATCTTATTATTTATTTAATTTTACTTCCGGGAAATATTTTATTTTATTTTACATTTATTTATAGAGCATAATAATTAATTTTTATTGAATTTTCGGATTTTTTATTAATGCAGGATTTTATGAGTTTTTATTGTGATTTGCTAGATTTTGGTAGTTTTTATCTATCTTTATTTATTATTTATTTAATTTTAATTTCGTGAAATATTTTATTTTATTTTTGAGTTATTTTTAGAGTATAAATGAATTTTTATGGTAGTTTTATTGAATTTTCATATTTTTATTTAATTCAGGATTCTATGAGTTTTTATTGTGATTTGCTAGATTTTGGTAGTTTTTATCTATCTTTATTTAGTACTTTTTTAAAGTTTAGATTTGATTAGGATTTAGGTTGTTTATTTCTTGATTTTATCTTAATTTATCTTATTATTAATTTAATACTAATTCTAAGAAAAGGGAGTTGATTTGGTGCTGAGGATCCACAAAGCTACCATGGACACGTAGAGATTTGATAGCTGCCATTTCTACCTTTTCCACATGTCGCGATCAGGACAGAGGTATGCCATAAGATGATGTTACGTGAAGTAGAGTTTATCATGTTGTGATTGATGGTTTGTGCCATTTCAGTTTATCCTTTGTTCGTAATTTAATCATGGATTCTTAAATTTCACATATTTTGTGTGTTTCGATCCAAAAGTTTACAAAATTTTTGCATATGCAAGGGACCCTTTAACGAATCAATATATATTAGAAAAGAACAACTTCTAGGATGACGTGTCGCTCTCACAGGCCAAGTTAGTGATGTGTCGCTCCCAGATTAATTCTCATCTAATATTTTACATGTAAGCTCTTTCTCCTTGGCCCCACTTGCCACATGTGCCCTGATTTTTCCTTACCTTATTTCTCCTTAATAAAAAAATACATTTTTAAATTTTAGATTTGATTAGGATTTAGGTTTTTTATTTCTTGATTTTATCTTAATTTATTTTTGATTTGTTTTTAGAGTATTAATTAATTTTTATGGTATTTTTATTGAATTTTCGGATTTTTAATTAATTCCGGATTTTATGAGTTTTTACTGTGATTTGCTAGATTTTGATAGTTTTTATCTATTTTTATTTAGTACATTTTTTAATTTTAGATTTGATTAGGATTTATGTTGTTTATTTCTGTATTTTATCTTAATTTATATTATTATTTATTTTTAGAGTATTAATTGTTTTTTATGGTATTTTTATTGAATTTTCGGATTTTTAATTAATTCCGGATTATATGAGTTTTTATTGTGATTTGCTAGATTTTGATAGTTTTTATCTATATTTATTTAGTACATTTTTAAATTTTATATCAATATATATATTAGAAAAGAAGAACTTCTATCAGGCAGTTTTAGTGACGTGCCATTCTCACGTTAATTCTTAGTGACGTGTCATTTTCACGTTAATTCTCAGAAAAAAAAAATTCCACATGTCATTTTCAGGTTAATTTGCATAAAAAAATACATTTATAAATTTTAAAATCCTTAATTAAATAAAAATCCGAAAATTCAATAAAAATAAAATAAAATTTAATTAATGCTCTAAAAATAAACTTTTTTTTACCTAAAATTTATTTCCATAACAAATCTTGAAACAAATTTTTTAAATTTAATTTTAAATTTGAGAAACTTTTTCATAAAATATTAAAATCTTAAAAGATTTGCCTTAATTATCTAAGATTTACCTAAATTGCTCCTTACTAATACTGCACCAGTCATCTCCTCCCCTACATGTCTCTACTGTGAACCGGTTGACATGGAGGAAAAATGAGGAAGATTACTCGAGTATGCAACTTGCTTAATGTGGTGTTGATAATTGTGTAAGTTGATAATTGTGTAAGTGTTTGACATAAATGTTTATGCTTCGCTTCCTAAAGGTTTTTTTGTTGCTGAATTTGATTGACGTAATTAGTGAGCACTATATTTGGTAGTGTTGATTCAATTCCTAAAAGCCATGTCCTTTAATTTTCTCTTAATTTGTTCATTGTTCCCTATTTTGTGATTGTTTTGTTTAATTTCATATATGCTTTAGTATTTGTTGGTGGTCTCTGTGATGCTTCCATATCTCTTAAATAAACTAATGTTGTGATGCTTTCTCTTATGCAACCCTTATTCTGAATGTTCTTAATCGGCCAATTGATAGTAGACTTACATGCTTTTATCCTTCCCATTGCAAGTTTATTTAATTGCATCATTGTCTTCCAGTTTTGGCTGTCAAAACTTTATCTACAATGTCAGCATCATGAAGGTAGAGAAACTCTTTCAGAAGAAGGGACGTCCAACAAATTTGACCCAGGATCCCAGTTAAAGAAATGAGATTTAGGTAAGATACTTATTCATATGATTGCTTTCAATTCCAGATTTTGCTATTTTTCTTATTAATTAATAGCTTTTTTTTGTTGTCAATTGTAAATCGCTTTTAGACATAGCTATAGTCTCTTTTATTTTGCTTTACTATCTCAATAGTGGAAGCTTTTTTTCAATTAGTACATGTGTTAAAATTCTAAATTTGCTTAACTAAATGTCTGATTCTATTTGATTTTCAGGCCGTTTCCTATTTGGCTCAAGAATGTTTGGGGTTATGGTCCGAGAACTGCATCTTTATACCTGTCACATCCATGGGTATTAGTTGTACTCATAGCTGCATCTTTATAACTCATAAGTTACATTTAGTTTGGCTTCATAACTGATATTTGAACTTTTGCTTAGTGGGAAGTAAGCCTTAACACAGTTAATGAGCTGAATGGAAAGGGAATGTGGATAAGGAGAATGAATCATATAAAATTTCCTTATTTTCATTCACCAATTTATGGCATTTGCTCTTGCTATCTCATTTCTTGCTGATAAATTTATAACTACTGATTTGTGTTGATTTTGGATCTTAGAATTATTAATCTGATCAAATAAGTAACTTTTCCAGCATGTGGTTCATTATACTTTTCGTCTCCATTTTTTTACTACAATTCTTGATCTGATGTGGAATGGGGTTAGGATATAAGATTGGTGGCAGAATGAACAGTTCTTGGTTCATATAATGAGGATAAGGACTTTGCTGAGCTCTATGGATATCACTTCTCATCCCAATTTTAGGTAAGGGAAGAAATTTATTATAGCCTTCACACATTCTGATTGCTTAGTATAAAAAGATTATTAACTCTTATCCGGGTTTTATGGACTTGCATGTCTGCTGCTCACCTTTTTTTTTGGTAATTCAATTGTTTTCCACTACCTAAACATTATTTCATTATTCCTCTCAATCTGTTTTGTCCATCTCACATGTGCAATGTAAGCTCTTGCTTGGTTTGCAATTTGGTTTTGTATTTTTTTCTATAACAGATGCATCATCTTGCACAATTTAAGATCATTCCCAATATTGTAGAGTAAAAGAAAGACATTGATGCTCCCAACTACCAAAGAAGCATGACGATGATTGATGATATGTGATGGATTTGCAAGAAATGGAGCATGAGTTCTACACCAAGAATAGTATAAAATGTGTTATTCTAAATACAGTGGGTGGCTACTATACAGCTCTAAAGGACCACACTTCTTGATAAATGGTGGTAAAAAAGAGCATGCAAAGATCAATGTTTGTTGTAATGATGTTTCAAGGTGTTGCCACCTATGTATAAGTAAATCCTTCTCCTATTTTGACATGTGTTACACTGAAAATTTTAAAATCTTCTTTTTAACTTTAGAGTTTTTTTTATGCATATGTAACGTGACATATTGTTTTATATAAAAAGTATCATTATATTTTTTTTAAACAATCATTATACTCTAAACTAATTGATTGATATTGTGTTAAATTACAAATAAAATCAAATGAGATACCAACTGAATGCATTCAGTTATAAATGGAGAGGAGAAATTTCTGCACCTAAAATTTATTGCCAAAACAAATCTATGTTGGCTAATTTGAAATTTATGCAAAATTATTTTTGTCGGTTTAAGGTTCGTAAATTTTGTACAAAATCTGATATATTCCTTTTTTATGACT
This sequence comes from Lotus japonicus, assembly GCF_012489685.1. NCBI lineage: Eukaryota > Viridiplantae > Streptophyta > Magnoliopsida > Fabales > Fabaceae > Lotus > Lotus japonicus. Next base: position 84,288,693 of record NC_080041.1, read on the forward strand.
TCAAATAAACAAAATGATGTCATATTTTATGATTTATCTTTCACAACCCTAATTTGTGCTACTATCACATTCTTTTTTCCCATGATTAATATGTGTTTATCATCTGCTTTATTATAATTGTTCTTACATTCTTAGTATGTTAAATTTTTTATAATTTAAAATATGATCGATGTATCAAATACAATAGACACATTCTTTTTTTTCCATGATTAATATGTGTTTATCATCTGCTTCATTAAGATTTTTCTTACATTTTTAGTATCTTAAATTTTTTTATAATTTAAAATATGATCGATGTATCAAATACAATAAACATATTCCCCGTGCAACGCACGGGTAAAAAGAACACTAATAGTGAAATAAGAAAACAAATTTTACTTTTATAAAAGTGAACAACTATAAATTAAGAAAGACAAAACCCACTCCAGCCCACCCCATTTAATTGCCATGTTAAATACATATGAATAGATAGATTATTAATTATGAATTAAGAAAAGAACAAGAATTTGCTTGCCAGCTACCACTTAATCAATAATTAAATAGAAAAGTGGAGAATTTGATTTTGACCCAATTTATCAGCCTATGGAGAGAAGTATTTGGATTTGGATGATGTTCCATTAATATCATAAAAAAATGAAAATGAAAAAAGATAAATAGCCACTAGGACAAGAAAATCCAGTTAAAAAATCAATTGCAAGAAAGGTGCTTCTAGCTCTATCCAATGGACCCCACAATGTTCGCACTTTTTCTCTTGCCCTTTTCATTTGTAAGAGCAACTCCAACGCTGGTTTCTTAACCCAGCTGGAGTTGCTAAGATACGGTTTCTTATTTTTTTCAGCATTGGAGCTTGCTGAAAAGGCAGGTTCTGTTTCTTAGCTACAGTGCATGGTTGCTTCTGCAAGCAACTATGCTTTTTGGTTTCTTAAGTTAAAAAATGATATTTTCTCTCACCGAAACCCAACTGATTTCAGTGGGAAAACAACAGAATGGAAAACAGAAGGCAAGAAGATGAAATTGAACATGAACATAATTTTTTTGCAATAAATTTACATGAACAGAACCTCAAATTTACAGACCAGAGGTTAAAATTTACATGAAAAAAAAAACAAAACAAAAATCATAATCCAAATCTTGACTCAGAAGCTCTGATCTGCAAAGGGAGATGAGAGAGTTTCAATAGAAGGGTCATGAACAAACGAAAATCAACAAAACAAAGAGAAAACAACACGAACTCACCTCAGATCACTTTGCATGTGAGGAAAGGAAGCTTCTTTGCGAGATTGAAGGCCTTGATACGATGAAACAAGGCCGGTGGTTGCCGGATCGTGGCCGGAGGGTGGCGGGTTGGGGGCGTTAGGCCTGGAGCATGGCTGTTTGGCGGCGGATTGTGGCGGAGCCTGGCTTTTTGAGGTGGATCGTGACTCTTCTTCTTCCTGCGAGCGTGAGTGAGACCGAGAGAGGAGATCGCGAACAGGAACAGGAGAGGAGAAAGAGAGAGCGAGTGGGTGAGAGAGATAGAGAGGAGGGACAGAGGTGGAGATGGCGGTGGTGGGTGCTTGTTGCCGGTGGAGGTCGTTTGGAGGGGCTTGAGGAAGAAGAAGGTGAAGGAGAGAGCTTGAGGGTTAGGAGGAAGAAGGGTGAGGGTGAGGAGCGGCTAGGGTTCTGAAGATGGGAGAAAAGAAAATGTATTTATAGTGGGTGACCGGCTGAGCCGGTCATCCCACCGTTATGGACCGGTCCAGACCGGTTTAGACCGGCTGGAGCCGGTTTTCTGCCCGTTTGGGTTTTTTTTTTTTTTAAATTTTTTGAATTGACCGGTTTGACCGGTTTTCTTACCGTTTTTTTCAATTCTCAGCATATTTACCTTATATATAGTATTAGCAACAACAAGTATCGCATTCATTGGCCCAAACCACTATTTAACCTTCAATTCCCAGTTTCTTTACCTTATACACTAGCATTTGAAACACTAGCATTTACTCCCACAATTTCTCTCTTGTCCAAAAATTCTCAAATTTCTCAAAATGTCTAATCCTTATGAGCAATACTATCCACTGCTCGACAATGAAACACCTCCTACAAGTGAAGGTTTGCAACCTTCGCCTATGTTTCCGCCACAAAACCAATCTCCGCAGATGATTCACCCGCAAAGCCAACCTATGATGGTGTTCCAACAACAAAACCAACATTCTCAGATGATTCGCCCGCAAAGCCAACCTATGCCGATGTTCCAACAACAAAACCCACATCCGCAAATGTATCAACCACAAAGCCAACATCCGCAGATGTGTCACCCTCAAAACCAACCTCCTCACACCGGTGGTAATGTTCAAAATCCTTCGTATCAAATGTTTCCACAATCGTTCTACCATCAAAACCAACCTCAGGGTCAAATGGGACCATATCCACCACAAATGTCTTATCCAAACAATCCACAATATTGCATGTATCCACCACAATACCAAGCACTTCCTACTGGTAGCAGCAGTAGTTCAAAAGTCTCAAGTACACAATGTGAGGCTATGCCCGATGAGCCTGAATTTTCTACTCAACGGGGTCTAGATGATATTGATCTTGAAGAATCCGGAAAGAAACGCACCAAATGGAGTGGTAAAGATAATATACTTCTTCTTCAATCATGGCTCAACGTTTCTACCGATCGGGTCGTGGGAAATGAGCAAAAGTCAGATTTGTTCTGGAATAAGATTCGAGCCCAATATGAGGAGTACCGCGACGATGCCTCTCCTTCGAGGACATGGTTATCCCTGAAATCTCATTTTAATAAATTGAATGCTGATCTTCAAAAATTTGTCGGTTGCCACACTAAAGCCGTCAATCATTGGAAAAGTGGACACTCAGATAAGGACATCATGGCTACGGCGCATCAATTATATCATGTAGATACGGGTAAAGATTTCAAACATGAGAATGAATGGCGGTTGGTGAAGGATGAACCAAAGTGGAAGGGAACATTTATGACAACCAGTTCAACGAGGCAGAAGAAGTCAGGAGATGGGGTGTATGCAACATCGTCTGACCGGAGTGCATCAATTGAGGGCGACGAATATGAGGCCACACAACCAGCAACCCGCCCGTTGGGAAAAAAGAACCAGAAAAGGAAGGCCAAAGTAGGAGACACAGCTTCAAGTGATCTCGATTATGTTCCTAACTCCGAGACGATAGCCATCGGGAAAGCTAAACTGGGATTCCTTGCGAGTTTTGAGAAGCTCAAGACTGAAGAACTGGAGGTGAAAAAGGAAAAAAACAAACTTCAAAAGGCGCGGTTATTGAAGGAATACAAAGATATCCTTATGGAGGACACATCTGAAATGAACGAGGTGCAGTTAGCAACGCATCAGCGCCTAGTTGAATTCGCCATGAAAGAACTAGGAATGTCTTAATTCTTGTTGTTGTCTTTCTTAGCGTGTGCCAATGTTGTGATTTTAGCATTTTTACTTATTGATTCTGCATTAGTGTTGTAATTTTAGCATTTCTACTTATGTGTATTGCATTAGTGTTGTAATTTTAGCATTTCTTCTTATGTATTCTGCATTAATGTTGTAATTTTAGTATTCGAATTTTTCTTAATGTGTACTGCGTTTCTACTTATGTGTTCTATATAGTCGTTGGGGAATATAGTCGTTCGAGAATATAGCCGTTGGGGAATATAGCCGTTGGGGAATATAGCCGTTGTAGAATATAGCCGTTGGGGAATATAGCCGTTGGAGAATATAGCCGTTGTTGTTTCTCTTATTTATACATGTCATATTTCATTCATCTCAACATTCAAGAGTTGTTTTGTCCTCTCATATTGTCTTCCTCCTATCCAATTACACTGATAGTTTCTCATTGTGTCATAGAATGGATCCAAACAATATGGCCGACTTGGACATTTACGACGTTGTCATTGACGAACTTATCAATGACACGACTATAGAAGATATGATGCAGGAGGAGATGGAGTTTTATCAACGACGTGCCAACACCGTTAGGCCCAAGCGAACAAGAAAGGTGATAGAGAGAGATCGTGAAGCTGGGAACGAGCGGTTGTGGAATGACTACTTCTCCGAAAATCCTGTGTACACGGAAGAGCTTTTCCGACGAAGGTTTCGAATGCGAAAGCATGTGTTCCTCAGAATTGTAGGGGCCCTTGGGTCTCATGACCCGTACTTTTTAATGTCTGTCGATGCAGTTGGAAGACAAGGCCTGTCACCATTACAAAAGTGCACCGCCGCTATTCGTATGTTGGCGTACGGATCACCTGCTGACAGTGTTGACGAGTACGTTCGAATTGGTGAAAGTACTGCAATTGAGTGCTTAAAGAATTTTGTGGAAGGTGTGTGTGCAGTATTTGGTGAAACATACTTGAGGCGCCCGAACCAGGAAGACATTACCCGCTTACTTCAATGGGGCGAGTATCGTGGATTTCCAGGTATGTTGGGTTCTATTGATTGTATGCATTGGGAATGGAAGAATTGTCCAGTTGCGTGGAAAGGTCAATTCACCCGAGGTGATCATGGAAAGCCCACAATCATGCTTGAAGCAGTGGCATCACAAGACTTGTGGATTTGGCATGCATTTTTTGGCATTGCAGGTTCTAACAATGACATTAATGTGCTAAATCAATCTCCGGTTTTTAATGAGGTTTTGAGTGGAAATGCTCCCATGGTGAACTTTAGCGTGAATGGAACAATGTATAACATGGGATACTATCTAGCAGACGGTATCTATCCCCCGTGGGCTACATTTGTGAAGACCATCCCAATGCCGCAAGGAGAAAAAAGGCAAAAATTTGCGAAAAGACAAGAAGGAGCAAGAAAGGACGTTGAACGTGCATTCGGCGTTCTCCAATCTCGGTTTGCAATAGTTCGTGGTCCATCACGCTTTTGGCATCCGAATGAGATGAAGTCAATAATGTATGCTTGCATCATATTGCACAACATGATTGTTGAAGATGAGCGCAACACGTACCGAGGTAATTTTGTTTATGATCAGGTCAATAATGACATATTGGATGCTGAAGTAGTAAGTGGTCCTATTCCCGCTTTTAGAAATATCTTGGAAAGAAGAGCACATCAAATTGATAGGTCAATTCATCACCAACTTCAAGCAGACTTGGTGGAGCATATTTGGCAGCTTCCCGAAAACGAGAATAATGAAAATTAACCTTCAAGTGTTATTATGTATTTCATTTCAAATGTATTGTTGCTTATTTTTCATTGTCATGTATTTTCTTTCGTCTTTATTTCTATCATTCAATAAAATTGTTTTTGCTAGAAATAACACAATGTACTTTTTTATTTTTGTTTCAAGTTAGCATGCCGATATTTAAATTTAATTGTTTTAAATATTAAGTAAAATTAAATTTAAATTAAATTCGTATTAATTTTAATTAAATTATTTTTAAGTTGAAGTATTGATTTAGTATTAAATTTTAAATCTAAATTGAGTGAAAATAAATATTATTAATTTATGTTGTATGGTGGGACACGAGTGGGACCCTTCAAATAGTAATTTAAGAAACTATGGGTTGGAGCAAAATCTGCTTCAGTTTCTTAGGAGTTTCTTAAGTTTGATGTGGCAGACAGGGCCCACAGGAATAGTGCTGAATAGTGTGTTAAGAAACCAGATAAGAATTTTAGGGTTGGAGTTGCTCTAAGAAACCACTCTTTCTCTTTCCCTTCTTCTTCTCTTCTCTCTCTGAAATCCCTAATTTCAACACAACAGTGCTCTCTCTCTCTCCTCTCTCTCTCTTCATCATCATCAAATCTCTTCTCGTTTCTTCGCTTTTTTCACCTGGAATTTGTTTCATTCCTATCTCCCCTTCCAACATCATCTTCTTCTCTCCGAATTTCTCGTTTTTTTCTGCTAATTTTTGTTTTTCTTACACCGATTACTTCTTCCCTTGTTGTCGGTAATCCACTACTCACCATCAAAACTCACCCCTCTTCAGATTTCGGAGCTGCGGTAATCACAGTTTACTTCAATTTTTTGATTTTGTTCTAGCTGTTACTCTTTTCCCCCCTTTCTCTGCGTTTGGATTTTGATAATTGTGTTTTGAGTTTTTGCAACATCTGAGCAAGATCGAGTGTGTTTTTACTATTTACGAGTCTGGCTGGTAAAAAGTTGAGATTTTGAATCGTTTTGAGCAAGTGGGTCGATTCATTAACTATTAGTTCTTGTGTATGCAGTCTGCTGCAACCCAATTGCTTGATTGGTTTTGGGTTTGTGGATTAGAGGATCATGCTTTGGCTGCTTGTTTGCAATTTGACATAAGAAAAAAAAAGGAGGATTTGGTTAATTTGTTGTGGTATTATTAGGAAGAAGAAGGATGAAGAGAGGGAAAGATGATGAGAAGGTTATGGGGCCATTGTTCCCTAGACTCCATGTTAGTGATACAGAGAAGGGAGGGCCAAGAGCACCACCAAGGAACAAGATGGCCCTCTATGAGCAGTTTAGTATTCCCTCTCAAAGGTTCAACCAAGGCCTTCTGCCTCCCACCAACACAAACACTTCTAGTAATACAGCTCCCCCAGCATCCTCAAGCCAGGTAATTATTGGGTTCTCTAGTTTTGCATACAGTATTAGTTATTATGATTATTATTTGTTTAGTTTTGATTTGGCTATTAGGGATTCTTATTTCTTAACATTTTGTGGTGTTCTAATTCCTAGTTTGTGTTACTCTTGTTTTACTGTTGTGTTTTGTATGTGCTTGATTGTATTTGTGTGTGTGCGTTGAGAGGCGATTGTTTTCGTTTCTGAATGTGTGGATTAACATACTTGTAGGGGGCTGTACATGAGAGAAATTATGTCTTCCCTGTTCAATCGCCTTCACAGACCCCTATTCGTCGCGCTGAAAAACCTGTTTCTCACCAATCCGAAGGGGCAAATCTGAATTCTTCATTGGTTCAACTTGAGCAGAGGAAGAAGGTGGACGAAGATGACTTTACAGTTCCGATATACATTCGTTCAAGGACTGGTCAATCTAGTGATCGAAGTCTTGATGGGAAAAGGCTCAGGTATTTTGGTTGTTCAGTAGCAGAGCAAAATGATTGTGAAAGGGATCTGAAACAGTATGCTCCCTCACTTGTCAATAAGAGAAGAGATGTAAGAAGCGAAACTGATGGTCTTCCACCAGTAAGTCCAAATAAGGAGCAGCCGTTAATACGTGCCAGAAACACATCAACTGGAGAAAATATTGACACCTTCAAAAGGCAAGCCAAGGTGACTCCAAATCAAGAGTTTCAAGATTGTACTCTGTCAAAACCTACCAGATTACAACGAGATGATGCTTGCTTACGGCGGGACTGTGAAGCTGTGTCGCAATCCAATGGCATTGGACAAAGTGGTGGTCTTGTCGAGTCTACTCCAGAGACAGACAAGAGAAATGCGCCTACAGAAAGCCAAACCAGTCCAGGTGAGGCTATCAATGACACTGAATATCAGAATACTAGGCCTGGCTGTCCAATACGGAGAGGAAGTTTGAACAAAAGTGGCAATGTTTCCAAGATCTCGAGGGTAGAAAATTTGTCAACCCTAAAAGTTTCTCCTGATGATGTTGTTGGACTAATCGGTCAAAAACATTTCTGGAAAGCCCGAAGAGCAATTGTCAAGTAAGTCATGTTGCTTGTCAAGTGTCAACATCATCAAGTTTTGAATGGTCTTAAATGCAAAGTGGCCAAACCTTTACCCATATTTAAGTAGTGGACTCCTTTAATTGCTTAGATCTGAAAGTATCTTGATTGTTGGTTTTGTGAATTTTATAATTTTGGCATAAAACCCTTAATTTCTTTTATGTGGACATGCACAAAGTTGTAGAATATAAAACCCAAAACTACTAATTTTTTATGGATGTTTGATATGTCCACTGATTTGATTATCCATACTTTATGGAATGTGACATTTCCTCTTTCCTTCCTTCTTTTTTTGCATGCACCTTCTATTAGCTTTGGGTCTCTGGTTAGAGAATATGTGAGAAATGTTCACTTGAGAAGAAATTTAGGACTGCTTCTATCTGATGGCATTCCTTTTTTCTTTTCTTTTCGCCTTTGGCTAACACAGCATCTTTTATGCATCCTTAATCATGTACTAGGCATGTGGGTTGGATATTTACATTTCAATGAAGGAGTTGTTTGTGGCTTTGAAGAAAGGAAATTTGATAGTCAGGGTCCCTTCTAATTTGGTGTTTTTTTTAACATTGAAAGTGCTTAACACTGTTTTAATGGTGGGTACTGGTTACAACAGGGCAGTGAGCTTAATAATATACTGTGTCTGGTGGGGACCCTTGTGACAAAAGATCATCTCCTGGTTCACTGTCTTCCTAGCAACTGGATTTTGGATATATATTCCTGTCTTGGTTTCCTCTTGCTTGGTTCTCCATGTCACCACTTGGGCAAGTTTCCTTACACTGCACTGAAGAACTTGAGCTAAGAAGGGGACCAAGTATTGCAGGATGACCCTTGATGTATGGTAGGGACACTTGGAGAAGTACATGATGAGTCCTCAATAGATGTTATCATTAGTGGATTTCCTCACAACTCCTCTAGTGTCTTGGTTTTCTGTATTTTGAGATATTTTGGGATTGGGATTTTCTTTTATAATACACACAGTAGCTAGCTAGTCAAGGTTTGCTTCCATCTATAGCTCCAACAGATTTCATATCACATTGATGTTTTTGTATGATATTGATGTATATGTGCTTGTCCCTAGAAATTAACTTTACTGCAAATTTTCAAGTGCACTTCTATTGTCAATGTTGAATGCTAATGCTTTGATTGTATGCCCAATACTTTATAGTGTCTGGTCTTTATTCTGAACAGGTACGAAGAGATTATGCTAATATTTCTTTTGAACAGGCTATATTTTAATGGCCTTGTATGCGAAGTTTTACTGCTCTAAACCATTTTAGTAAATTTGAATATGTCCAAATTAGGTGTGTTGTCTTTATTCAGCAAGTGTGGTTATCAGATTCCATGTTAAGATTTTATGAAAATATGATTTATGTGAGTTGTGGACTGGAAGATATTCCGCTTAAACAGTTTATCTGCTGTGATTGGAGAACCTTTAATTTTGGTAGTTAGTGTTTTATATATCGCTGCTAATAACATGATCATATCTAGTTCGAAATGCTTCATTTTTCATGTTATTTCGATGTATATATGTCTGAAGTTCTCATTTGATGGGTATTTTGCAATTTTCCTTATCCAACTCATGTTCCTCTCTACAGTCAACAGAGAGTGTTTGCAGTCCAAGTGTTTGAATTGCATAGACTGATAAAGGTAAATTGTCTTTAACACTATTCAGCAGTTTATGCTAGTCCAAAAAGGGAAGCATGTTAGCTTTTCTTGCACACACACATTTGGAGTTTTTTTATACAGATCAATTCTTTTTACGTAAGCAGGTCCAACAGCTGATTGCTGGATCACCAGATCTTATGCTTGTAGATGGTGCTTTTCTCAGAAAGTCTCCTCCAAAGGGATCTACTCCCAAGAAACTCTCATTGGAATATGTGGTTAAACCTCTGCAAGAAAACCTTAAGCGCAATGATTCTGAAAAGCAAAATCATAAAATGGAATGTTCTGCAGAAAATGCAGTTGGTAAAACATCTATTTCATCGGTGAAAAATGGTAGCCACCTTTCACACCACACCCCTTTTCCCGGGAATCCACCCCAGCCTAATGTGCCTGCCGACAGTGGGATGAGTCCTTGGGGTTTCCATCAGTCACCTGGGCACCAATGGTTAATTCCTGTGATGTCTCCTTCCGAAGGGCTCATCTACAAGCCATATCCTGGGCCTGGATATACAGGAACAAATGGTGGAGGATGTGGGCCTTTTGGGCCTGCTCCTTTGGGTGGTACTTTCATGAATGCTGCCTATGGAATCCCAAATTCTTACCAAGGGATCGGGGTTCCACCAGACGCTCCTCCGGGCAGCCATGCTTATTTCCCTCCCTATGGCATGCCGACTATGAATGCAGCAATGTCAGAGTCAGCTGTTGATCAGGTGAACCAGTTTTCTGCCCTAGAATCTCGGGGGCAAAGTGGCCATATTTCTGGCAGGGAAGCTGATCATAACACACACAATCAGAGTTCATGTGATGTACCAGTGCAGGGAAATGGAGCAACATCACATGTCATGTATCAGCAGACGTACAAGGAGTTTGAGTTACAGGGGAGTAGGACAAGTAGCCCTAGTGAAATGGGGCAAGTTGCTGAAGGAAGAGATGCGCTTCCTCTTTTCCCTACAGTTCCAGTAGAACCAGAGGGAGCCCCTCAGTCTCTTGAAACTGGACAACAAATTCGAGTTATCAAAGTGGTGCCTCACAACCGAAGATCTGCAACTGCATCAGCAGCTAGAATATTTCAATCGATCCAAGAAGAGAGAAAACAGTATGACTAAGTCTAGTGTTATTGAGTTGGATCCATTCAAGTAGCTAAAGTGTATGGTCCTGTACTTTCTGGGGGCATGTAATCATGTAACAGACTATTGTATGTTGTATTTCTGTTTTGGTTTTGACCATTTTACAGCACATTGGTATGAAGATTTATCTGGCATATCTAATGTAATATTATTATATGTTGTCCCCCATAATTTACACAAGGATTTTTTTGTGTAAGGTTACACAAACCTAAAATGACCCCTTATCGTAGGTTCATCCGGTTAATTCTTTTTTTTTTTTTAAAAGTTCTTCCTCAACCAGATCTTCTTCTCTCCTCCATGCCCCATGTTCAATGGTTCTTCACACAGATCTCATTCTCCACACAATCTGGTTCTTCAGTTCTTTTTTGTTTCCCTCACTTACGCTCATCTCCACCTCACACGCTTGCAACCACAACGAAAGCCCTTTACCCAACCACACCCTTGCCTCTTTCTCCATCAATACCACCGTCGAGCTTCCCGGAAAACAGAATTCTCCACGGAGATCTGAAAACGACGTTCTGGGTTCACAGAGCTGGGTTTGGGTTCCAATTCAACTTGTAGGGAGTGAGGAGAAAGTGAACAATGAAGGTGACAGAGAGAAACAATGTTTTGTTCTATTTGGGAAAAGAGGTAGCAGATTTGGGAAAATTGGGATTTCAATTTCTGGGTTTTCACTGAACAAGGGTTTTTTTCATTGAGAAGGGCTTCTGAAACTGCTTTGTGTTTGTTTCTCGCCGGCTAGTGTAAATGCCTTCTCACAGACCTTCAAATCAAGAAGAAGCTATTTTGTTTTGGGTTTTCTTGAATATAATATTATGAAAGATGTGGAAATGTTGTAATTTTGAAGGAGTCACACGTCAGGAAACAGAGGAACGAAGGAATGGATGATGAAATTAGAATTTTTTTTTGAAACTCATGATGAAATTAGAACGGTGGTGGTAGTGTTGTTGGGAAGAATGGAAAGAGAAGGAAGGGGTGGAGATTTGTGGGGGAGGGAGGAGAAGATCTGATGGTGGCGGCGGCGGCGGCAGGTGCGTGGAGGTTGAGGAGAGGAAGGTGGTGGAGAGAGGATAAAGTACACATATAAATTTTTAAATTAAAAATATATGACCTACAAGTAACCTACAATAACAGGTAAAAATGAGACTTGTGTAACCTTTTTTTGAACGAAGACTTGTGTAACCTTACACAAGGAAATTTTTGTGTACACTAAATGAACCCCCATAATAATTTAATTTTCTTTTATCACATCTTGATTGCCCTATTGGTTCAGAACCTCACTGTACTCTGTTATGTTGCTTAATCACAAGAATATAGTCACTTTGTTAAATTTCAACCTTTGCATGCATAGCAAAACCAATCTTTCAGATAAGCACAGTGCTCGATCAACCTCATCAACACATCCTCCCTAGAGTTGATAACTTCAAACTGGTGCTATGCAGTGGCTCTATCCACTGCCCTTCATGCTCTTCTCCATATCTCGATTTGCATATTAGAAGCAGAACAATCAAAAGTTCCATGTTGACTTGCGGTAACCAGGAAATAATCACACAACACAATAACAATCCTTCAAAAATTTAAGGCTTAATTGCACTTTTGGTCCCCCAACTATTGCTTTCCTGTGAGAATCGTCCCCAAACTTCAAAATTAGTAAAAAATGTCCTTCAATTATACATGTCGTTGCACTTTTGGTCTGTCGTTTGCCTTCCATGAGAAAACTAACGTGAGAAGCTGATGTGGCTCCCTCACGCATGTCTCACGTGACTTTCTTCAGAGAGCTTGATGACTAGACAAGTCACATGCTTCTCACGTGACTCTGAAAGGCTCCAACGATCATCTCCCTCCTCCATCGTCTTCTTCACCATGGAACCCTTTTAGAGTCACGTGAGAAGCATTTGACTTGTCCAGTCATCAAGCTCTCTGAAGAAAGTCATGTGAGACATGCGTGAGGGAGTCACATCAGCTTCTCACATTAGTTTTCTCACGGAAGGCAAACATCAGACCAAAAGTGCAATAATATGTATAGTTGGAGGACGTTTTTGTTAATTTTGAAGTTTGAGGACGATTTTCACAGGAAGGCAATAGTTGAGGGACCAAAAGTGCAATTAAACCAAAATTTAATGTTACAGTGTAACACATAATTCGAGTCAGGACAATTGTAGAATCATGGGCAAGAAAAGAAAAAATTATGTAATATAAGTACTAGTACAAGATGTAAACCAAATCAAAGAAATAAAGGTTTTTTTTTTTGAAAGTAAGAAATAAAGTAAAAGGCACGTGGAAGAACTAGTTGGAATGACTTTTTTTAAGATACATATCTAATTATTGTTATTTTTACTCTGACATTTGGAAGCAGTTGCTAGACTACAAGTTGAAATTATGTGCATTTTGCATTATTTTATTGTACCTCTTTTTCCTATATTTTTTAAATTAAATAAAATAACACGTGCAACGCACGAGTTTAGGCCTCATTCAAAATAGCATATTAATTGCATTCTATAGAGTATAGATATATTCATTCATACGTTTTTTTTACCAAGACCCTTTCATAATAAATAATCATTCTTTTTTTATTATTTGTCAAAATCATTTTAGATTCCATCAAAATGAAACAACCATAGTCCATATAAGTATCTATTTATTCATTCAAAAAAAAAAGTATCTATTTATTAAAAAAATTTAAGGACAGTAAGGAGGTCTTTGTCCAGGCCCTCCAAAATAGAAGTAAGGTTCTTTTCCATATTTAACATCGTTGAGAACATTGTAGCAGTATTGTTCTTCAGTCACTGGTCTTACAAACTCAGGGTACTTGAGTTTAAGTGAGTAATCCTTAATTCTGATATTCCTCATGTAGCATGCATTGCCGAATAATCCATTGGCAAAATCCCCACTCCCCATCCCTGTTTTTGTGTGAGGGGTTTGCTTTACCATCGGACTGAACACTTGTCCTCCCCACTCAACAATAGTGGCACTCTGAGTCAATTCGTCAAATAATATGGCGGGCCAATAACCTACAACAATGTTATTCTTCACTTTAAGCCACCAGTTCTTTGTGATAGGATCCTAAACAAGTCACACAAAAAAATCATGAATATAAAAATGTTCAGTATCAATTTTGCCCGTGGAAGTGTAAGTATGGGCAAGTTAGCCTCTAGAAGAATGAAATAAATCTGCGGTCCCTGATTGTGTCAAGTTTCAGTCAAGTTAGCCTCTACGGCCAGATAAAAGATCAAGTTAATTGTACTGACATTTGATAGTATCAGAAACCACAAAGGTATTTTTCTCTTCTATGGACTAACTTGTCTGGCGCTTACCCTTTCAAAGAGGAAAATGAGTGTTCACTCAATATGAAATACATATGATCATTACCAAAAACATTCCAACGGTGAGATCATACTGGGTCCCTCTTGTGGACGACACGGGTTTTATGGCACCACCAAGTGCTACTTGGCCTGTTACCACAAACCCAGGACAAGTAACATCAAAGCAACCCGTTGACAGGTACGAATCCTTCTGGAAAAATAAAAAATTCCAGAAAGAAATAAGTCATGTTAGATTTCTTTCTATTAATTTGAAGAAGGGCATTGATAATTAGATACTTACAGTCCAATAGTTAAAAAACCGAGTGGCTCTGTCACCAAATAGCTTTGGATTCACCTTAATCATAACAGAGAAATTTTATGTTAATCACGTGTAAACATGGAATTAAAAGTTGTGAGTGATATGGCCTATGGGTAGGAGAAGAACTAACCACCCAGCCTGCTTCAACACTTTCAAAATTAGGACCATTTCCAGTCTTAAGCCAAATTTGAGCAGTGGTGAAATCTTCTGGGAGATCAACCCTTGGATTCCAAATGTTGATATCTGCTTGTGCACCTATGTAATGGTATCCCACTGTCACAAGATATGATGCCTGCAAGATTAGTTTGTTAGATGGAATCAAAATAATATATCTAACAAGAATACATATATAACTGATTTAGGAGTCCTAACAACGACATGCAGTTGCAATAATATCACTCGCAGTTGTTTGTGATCTTACAATACAACTGAAACCGCAATTGTAATCTAAAACACGGTGTACATATACGAGAATACATATATAACTAATAATATTAGTTGCTATATTACCGAGTGATTTTCTGGAATAACAACTTTACTGCCATTGAGTTTTGGGAAATGAGAGCTTAGGGTCTTTGTTGAATTCATGAATGATGCTCTGGGTTTTTGTCCAAAGCTGTCCAGAGAATCAAACCTCAGTAAATCCTCTCTTCGAATTCTACGAATGGGGACAGTTCCTTTTGGACAACTTCCACTTTTTTGCCATGTTTGAAAGACATTTGTCTCTGCTTGGAATGTATCCTTAGTGCTTGAATTCTGGGACTCTAGTAGGAAACTGGGTATACTCTGTGAAATTCATAAGTTCAAAATGAATAAATCTCTCGATTTGAGAAGCATATCATCATGAGAGGATATAAAATAATAAGTTAAGAACATTTTTTTTTATAAATTCGATCAGCTTTGTTTGGATACTAATAAACACCCATGCAAATAGATTTTGAGATTATAAGGTTTTTTTTGACAGAATTTTAAGATTATAAGTTAACATAATTCTTTTGATTAACTATGATAAAAGTCCATTCACCTTAACTTATATCCTAACCAACACTTTTAAGTTCTTGCGTTCCACTTACGCGACACCGGATTTATGGTCTAAAGTTGAATAATGATTTAATATTTAAATTTACACCCTAAAAGAGTTGTAAATATCACTTTTAACCCTTATAATTTTAAAAAATAAAATTGTTCAAATAAATTAAAATCGGGGACTGGCTCATCACTCATGTTCACAACGTATGACCATATTAAAAGTATAAATCAATTCAGTTATAAATCCTGGTATTATTTTGATGGGTGATGTTGTACTGTTAGTCAGATTAATGTGTAGTACTTAAAATGAGATGTATCATTAAATATACATGTTTTGATTGAGTCAATGTTCATATATAATTCTTTTTTATAAATTTTAAATGTCAGCAATATTATCATTATTTGCAAAGTAATCATTTTGACAGTTTTCAACCCTTTTACCCCCTGTATCGCCAATATTTTGTTTTAAAGTATAAGCTTCAGAACTTGTATCATCGATTTTAACGTTCGCCGGCCATAATCTCCAAATGTCGCCCTCTCTATCATCAACAAGCCTAGACGGCCAAAACCACATCAAACATGACAATAACCTACCAAGCCATTTAATACAAGTATTACACCCAAAATAAGTTACAGGTACCACAAAATTTATCTATTATTTTATTCTAAGCACATTTAGTTTTGAGCCGTTTTGGATCATGTCAAATCTAATATTTAAGGATTGAAGTTGACTTCTATGTTAGACATGAAGTTTGTTTGTGGCTGCTTATAAACTCTTTATAGCATGAATTGAAAGCAATGATCTAAGATGGTTAAAGGTCCCAAGGTTTGTTGTTATATCTACAATTTTAATTATTGGTCAATTTCTACTTACTTTATTTGGATTATAGAGCTGAACATAAAAAAATTAGGGTGTTGAAAATATATAATAGAGTTAATTTGTAATTCACATATATTTTAATTATAATCTTTTAATTAAAAACGGTATAATTTATTCACGCTTCTTTTTATTTTCATTTTTTTTTCTATTTTTTCTTTTCTTATCCTATTACATTTCACATCCCCCATCTCTTCATTTATCACATATCACAATTCTTTTAAAACATGCATTTTCTTTTTAGAGGTTAGCACAAAAGTCAAATAATCAATGCACTTCGCCACTTCTATTAAAAGTTATTTAATACACATTAACACTCATAAGACACATTATTTAGCGATTGAATCCTCAATTAAATGTTTGAGAAGTCTTATCTACCAATAGTTCTAAACCTTATTGGGTTTTTATTAGGATTAATTTTGATAGTAGAATTAATTTTCAAAAATTAAATCAAACACGCTAGAAAATATATATATACAAATTATTCAGCTTTTAGCTAAAATGTATAAATTCACTTGAAAGATATAGTGAAGTGCACAAAGGAATGAAAAGACGAAAAGA
Source organism: Lotus japonicus (assembly GCF_012489685.1). Classification (NCBI taxonomy): domain Eukaryota; kingdom Viridiplantae; phylum Streptophyta; class Magnoliopsida; order Fabales; family Fabaceae; genus Lotus; species Lotus japonicus. The sequence continues at coordinate 84,305,201 of NC_080041.1, forward strand.
ATGTAAAATACTTGTAAAAATTAAAATATGAAAAATTGGGGTTGAATTCCTAATGTACCTGGATAGTGTGGTTTTTTAATACAGGGTGATCAAAAGCAGGTTGCTTATAGATATCGATGCAGTCAATAATATCTCCATCTTCACTCTGCATGAAAACAATCACGAGTTTTATATCCAAATATAATAATTTAAAAATCCTTCTAATCAATTATATTAATAATAATTTAATTAATCGTGTAAAAATGGAGTCTTAAATATGTTCAAGATACAATATATATTTTTAGATCAAATATTAAGATATCATTAAAATAAGTTTTCAGAAATACTGCGAAGTCACACAAATAATGTATATAAAATTATAAAATAAAATTCAACAAAAAATAAAATGTTTAATGAATTATTCAATGAGTTATTTCAAACCTATTTATTTTTAATGTTTTATACAAGTAGCTTAATTGATTCATTTTGTAACTAATAACAATTACTTACATATACTAATACTTGTAATCATACAAAGCAAAAATAAGAGATAAAGTAGAAATGAAATATTACTTGTATACTTATTTATAAAAATTCGTAATAAAAATAATTTTTTAAACTGAATAAATAAATATTTATCCAAAATGATTTTTATCAGAATTTCAAGGAAAATTATTCACAAGACACTATTTAATTTTATCCCTTTTTTTTCAATACAGTAACACATCCAATCTCTGTTATTGAATGTAACCAAAAAAAAAATCTCTGTTACTGAAAAAATAAAATCAAACGAATAATCATGATCTAAAAGGGGGTTGTTGCATACCTTAATTGTTTTTACCGCAGGTTTGTTGAGAAGCTTCAATTTAGCTTCTATTTCACTTTCTAAAGGAGAAGATGCTCTTACTTGAACTTTCAATTCGAGTATGGTGCATAAGGCCAACATTGCCCAAAGGAACAAGATTGTTACCTTACGATTTCTCATTCCCTCTATCTATCAGCTGCCCTAAAAATTCTCACTCAATAAAATGGATATGTCTAAGAGAAACCATGATTATATATCAAGACATTTGACCGTATGGAAATCAATGCGCACTATTAATGTATTTAATGTGCTTACCAGAGAAAATAGATGTATTTATTGTAAAATTTGCACATTTGTATATTTATTTATATTTTTGCAATATTTATTATGTTAGCAAGTTTGACTTGTATTTTATTATAAAAAAGTACGACTATAGTATTTAATATTTATACTCCCTCCGGTCCTATTTATAAGCATGAAAGAGAAGAAAAATCTTGGTCCTTTTTATAAGAACCAAATGAAAGTTTGAGCTATATTAATTAATTTTTTCCAATGATGCCCTTATTAATTCTAACTTGTAAAATGTGTCTCATTAATTATTCACTCTCTTTTCCACTTTCCAACACTAATAATAAAGGGTAATTTTGGAAGTTCATTTTAATTTAAGACAAATTTAATGCATTTTATCTAGTTTAACTACATTTCTTAAACTATGTTAATTTTTTTGTTGTTGCTTATAAATAGGACCGGAGGGAGTATAATGGCATGTCCAACTTCTTCATATTCCTAGGACTGCTAATGATATAGCGGATTGTCTAGCGGGTTTGGGTGCGTAGCTTCAGTGTTTGTATTCTAGGTTGGAGGAACCTCCTCCCCAGCTTCTTCCTGTTTTGGCTAAGGATCTCCTAGCGTTGTAGTGTTTGTTTAATTTTCCGATGCAAAAAAAATAATGATAATGTGAAATACATTTTTTATTAGGAATTTTTTAGACGAAGTATCCATTGACATTATCAACCTAATCATCTTGTCACATGTGCTTTCACTAAATAGTAAACAACTGATTCTGAACTATGTAGTAAACAGTTGATTCTGAAATGTGTTATGTTTTCATGGATGAGGATCGAACCCTGGATCCAATGATTAAAAGACCACCATGCCAAACTTCATGGTAATAAGTTTATATTAGACAAAAAATCTGTTCATTTTAATATAGTTTATAATTGTTTTTGCCTATTATTCTACATCAATTAAAAAAATGTTTGTCGTTCTTCTATTAAGAAAGCGAACATTAAACTTTGTATTAGTTGAGTTTTATCAACATCAAATATAGTTGCGAAACGAAAAATATATTTGTGACTGTACCATTAAAAATGAGCCTTGAGATCCTTCATTAGTTGTTTTGAAATTTGCCCAATGTGTATTGCGATTTTCAAATCAAATTCTTCTTGAATTTTGAAAATTTCTCTTGCCTTATGCACAAAACTAGTGGTGCTTTGGGCTAATTTCTCTACAACATCATCCAAATTAACTAGTCCTTCCACCACCCAGGCCATAGGAGGATTGCACTTGGCTACATAATTGTTTCCCGGCCACCTTGAAATTGTTGTAAAGGTGATTTCCCTTGGTTTGATTTCTCTTTACCTCCCCAAGAGAAATTGAGACGATTCTTCCATCCCATATTGCAAGTGTTTGAGTATGTGGTAATTAATTTGAGATTTTCCCAAAGCTTTGGCTTCTTCTCCATTCATATCTTCTTGGAACTTCCTATTAACATGTATACTCCATTGAAAAAATCACACTTCAACGTAGGAGCTTCTAAGGCATTATTAACTTGAATTTGATCCATCTTTTTTAACATTGATGTTTGTTGAGATAAAAGCTTGTTTGGTGCAAGAAAAACATCAGTTGTCCCATATTTCCATTCGGTTTTTCCTATCATTGGTAGATTAGATGATATTAGCCGTCATGGTTTCAACCACCTCAAGTTCTTCTGCCGAAGTCTTCAAATTGAAATGCTCCTCCAAACCTCCACACACCACATCTTAATTTACTCTTGTAGAAGGAGCCAAACCATTACAACGAGTTTGAGATTTTAGAATTCTTTGGAGACCTCCTTAATATATCTTTACATCTTTCACAATTATTGTACGTACAAAGAAAATTTCATTCTTCATCTTGATCAACCTTAGGGGAAGGGGGACTTGTTAATGATCATGGTTGTCAATTCCCAAGTTCCTATATATGCTTCGTTGTGGTTTTGATTGAAGTCAAGCATTGGCCCAATTCCTTAAAGAGAAAATGAAAAGTCTATATCTAAGCATTGACCATAAGAGGATTTCACATTTTCACTTGTATTCTATTAATGTTTTAAATTTTTAAGATATATGCTCTAAGCACTAAAAAAATGTTTTTGTGGCACCTTATTTAGGAGTTCACAGGGTTGATAATCTCAAGATATATGATCCTTTAATTTGTTTGTGAGCTAGCTGGGTGGATCCATCGATGGCACGCTTGAATGTTTGTGTAGTGTCGTGGGCTAGATCAGAAACAAGCATGAGACTAATTTTACAACAAATTAAATGACAAGAGTGGTTGGGCGATACAACTGGTTTTCATGGCCTCTGGGCTGGAATGGAACAAGGCCTAAAACTCAATTTCTGTTACAGAATGGGCCTATGCAAATATCCAAAGTGATGTGTCAAATTCACTTGCTTTCAAGGTGATCTCTTCCTGCTCATCGAACATCGTAAATGAAGAGGAGGTCCAAAGAAGGTGAAATGCATCACAAATATGTACAAGTAGAGAAAGGGGAAAGTGAAAGTGGTCTATTTTAGTGTTAGAATGAATTCTAACAAGGTGAGAAAAAATTGCCTGGCGATAACTTGAAGTAAGAATGTTCTAATGAGAACTTATTGAATGCAGAAATAAGAAAAATCTAATAACTTAAAGTTTCAATGCTCCTGTGAGTATTGATTCAAGTGAGAACAAAGCAACAACTTGAAATATAGTTATTATAACTTGAGTAAAAACAAGAATACTTTAGATTGAAATGAATAAAAACAAGTAAGGAAAGTAAAATATATTTACTTGACACTCTTGGTAGCTATTGTCATATGTTATATCATAACATAAGCCGTTCCAGCCAAGAACATAGAAAGAAGATATAGTACCTAGAATGAGAGGATTGCAATGAGAGAATTTAGAGAAAGAGCTTGTAACCGCTTAGAGAGAGAGTGTGTAACTGAATCTCGAGCTTGTTATTCATGAAATAAGCTAAGCATCCCTTACAATTGGTATCCGCCCCTATTTATAGGCGAGAGGTTGGGCCTGACGTATCTAACTGTCCTTAGTGGGCCGGTTGGGCCTCTCGAGGGAGGCCCAGACCTTTGTCATGTGCATCGCCCTTGGGTGAGCAACACTGGGCGAGGACCTCTGGGGTCTCGCCTAGTCCATAAGTCCACAAGACACCGAGCTCGAAGCATGAGGGCTAAGAGTGTCTTTTAAAACAAAGGCGACAATCATAAGAAAAAACTAACTAATGTTAAGGCTAGTAAACAAAGTAGGTCGCCAATATGGCGTGATAAATAAAGCTAAAGCTAAATCTTGACTCTCTTGTCAGACTCCTTCGAGTCCACAAGTCCACGAGTGGGCTTGTGGCGACATCGATTGACTTGCTTGCCCAGCCGCTACCGCGATCGCCGTGAATCGCGATGGCTTGACACGTGTAGGTCGCGTTTAATATGCTGAGGAAATGCAAAGGTCAGCGAATCCGCAGAATCCCAACCGCTGCCCTCGAAACATCCCCTCAAACCTCAATAAAGTCTGCCAATCCAAATTTAAACCAATGAACCGTTGTGACTTCCCATTTAATGCGCTGCTCCCACTTCCCCAAACCCCACGTTTCTTGTTCCGAAGTAATCATTTCACCTTGTCATCATGGGGCACGATCTTCCACTTATCTTTACACATGTCCTTCCACTCATTGCATTATTAATTCCACTCTTCCTGCTATTAGCAACTTCCACATTCTTCTCAAGCTTTTACACCTCCGTACTTCCCATTTCTTCTTCCCTACTTCTGTCCTCCCCTCGGGTTCCTTGCCGGTTCCTCACGACTGCCCTGCCGTCTCCGACTTCCTTGCCCCTCCCTGCACGACTTCCACCTAGTGAGTCTCCTCATTCCCGCCTTGCTTCCTTATTTTGCTTTTGTGTTTTCTCGTTCCTTCCTCCCTCACGATGTCTTGAAAGCGTCACCCTGAAACTTCTTCAATAGGAGCCCTTTCCTCCGCGGAGGAGATAAAGGCTCACCGTCTCAAGACCTTTGCTACCCTTCCTTCCTCGATTCAGGATGTTCCTGATCAAGAGATTCTTAACCAGCAATCAGAATTTTCCTCTGACGACTCTATTACCGACCTTGCCCGCACGGCCGGCGGGCTTTGCCATACCCCGTTATTAGAGAACCTCCTCTGTACCACAGGCTGTCAAAGCCGAGACCGCCCGTGGCAGCATCGCGTGGTTAATGATCTCAAGTACTCTCATTTCTTTTTCGTATACGAGTACCTGTTTCTTGACCTTAGAGTCAAACTCCCCTTCTCCTCATTCCTTAGCCAGGCGCTGAGTGATATCGACGCTGCCCCATGCCAATTACATCCCAATGCCTGGGCTTACTTGAGATATTTCGAAAACCTCTGTGACAGTATCGACGTCGTTCCTTCAACCGCCCTCTTCTTCTTTTTCTTTGACGTGGATCCCCAATCTCTGCGACTTCGCGACTGGGTTTTGCTGTCGCCGCGCCCAGGTCGCGAACGTCTTGGCCCTTACCGGACCGACTCCGAACCCTGTCTTGCTCACCGGTACTTTCAGGTAGTCGCTCACCCAGCTTACCCCACATCATTTACACGAAGGGACGAAACCCCCCTTTTCCATTTTATTGGACCGAGTGCCCCCGTCCCTTAGTCGATTCCCTCAAAGTATCCTTGCCCGCCAAGGAGAGCTTTGCCCTTGGGCTCCTTTCTCGACTTCCCCCCCTCAACTGTGCCGAGCTACTCAGTGCCCCTCCAGGCACTAAATTACTGCCACGATTAGGTCACCTTTTGTACTTATTTTACGTTCCCCTTTGACTTTTCTACTTCTAACAATTTTGCCTTTGACTTTCAGGGAATATGAAGTTCTCCACTGCCGAGCTCCTGAATTCCTTTACTTCTGGGAACGCCGGAATACTTCCCTCCGCCAACACCGAGGGAAAAAGGAAACGATCACCGGCGAGTGCTTCTGGCGAGGCGACGCCTCTAGCGAATGTTAACCCAAGATGAGAAACTCGGGTGAAAAACCTGCTGCGCTTGAGTCTGTTATCATGGACCCCCCTCTGCACGGTGTCCAAGGCTCCCCATCTCCTGTTCAAAAAGTCGGGCCCCTTCCTCGACCTGGCGAGACTGGCGCCTCCTCACTTCCCAGCGCCCCTCCTGTTGTCGTTCCGCCGAAGGGGCAGAACTTATCGCCGCTTTCCTTCCGTCTTGACGATCAAACCACCAATGGCCCGCTAGCTTTTGATCTCCCCGGGGCTGGCGGTGAAGAAGAAAGTCCTTCTGCGTACCGTCCGAAGGGCCCCGCTGCCGGTTCTTTCAGTGCTCCATTTGCTTTCCTCCTCCCTCACCCTTACCTGAAGAAATTGAGGGAGGCTTCGAATCAGGACTCGCAGGACGGGGCCCAAGAAGCTGTATCAAGCCTTATCCGCGCCGGGTGTCTGTTTGCCCATGTGGCCCAACGTTCTAAACACTTTGCTGGGGTCGCCGAACTTCTTCAAGAAGTGGAGAAGCTCCGCTCTGACAACCTCCGAGCCAACAAGACCTGCACTAGACTGTCCGACCAACTCGTGGCTCAAGAGGATAAAACGAAGAAGATGATCGGCAAGCTCTCAAAGGTGAAGTTGGAGTTGATCAAGGCCAATGAGAAGGAAGAGAAACTTGAGATCCGCGTCCAGGAACTGCAGCGGGACCTTGACGCCAAAGGAAGCATTGATGCTTCCCTAGAGGAAACTCTTGCCGCCAAGAACAAGGAAATTGCCTCCTTGCGTGGCGAGTTGGCGAGCAAGGGTAAGGCCCTAGCTGAGGCCCAGTCGGACCTGGCGTCCAAAGAGAGACTCGCGACTGAGGTGGATGTCCGGGCTGAAGCCCTTAAGAAGAAAATGAGGGAAGAAGCTGCCCAGGCGGCGGCCAAAGAACGTGTGCGCGACTTCTTTATTGCCAAAGCTCAAGTTAAGTTCCTTCATCCTTCCGCCAACCTTAGTCCTCTGGGAATTTTTAAGAAAGTTACCCCAACTGGGATCGAAGGTCCGGAGGATCCACCAGAGACTGCGAACGTTGATTTGGAGGACGCTGCAGAATAAGAGGAATGTAGTGTTATTCACTTTTTAGTATTTGTAATGCGAGTACTTCCTTTGCCCGCTGGGCCTAAACAATGTATTTTTCAATCCAAATTAATTAGTTTAGTGTTTTATTTTAAATATTTTTTTTTTGATGTTCGAACTTTTAATGTCGCTCCCGCGTTATTTTCTGCGCTTCGTTCTTAGATCTGAATTACGTTTGACGACATTGGTGGTGTGCCAGGTTTAACTAGGACTTTTGCTTAGTTTTTGAACTGAGGCTATGTTCACACGCTTTTCCTGTAAAATCAGGTGTGGCCTTGTCAGTTTCATCTGGCGAGGACTTATGGTGGTTGGGGTCCCAATGGCCATGTGGGTTGCTCAAGGCTTAGCCTAGTTAGAAATGCTCGCCCATATTTCGGGGAGGCTTTTTGGATAAGAAGCTTATCCACACACGTCGTCAACGGGTAACATCGAGTAGCGTTGGGTTTTTCGGAGCGATCCCCAGACATCAAGGTCGTGCTGGGATCGCCACCTTCACGGAATGTTTCCCAACTAACACTCGTCTAAATTCAGTTTGATTGAAATCGCTTGATACAATTTTTGTACTTTCAATCAGACTTTATAGTCAACAAACTCCCGAGATGGAGAACAAGAACATGTCTTTGCTTTTACAGTTTAGACGTTTTAGCCAACAAACTCCCGAGATGGAGAACAATAGCATGTCTTTGTTTTTAATCCCGCCACTGTCATGAGTCTCGCCCCCTTGACCGCTACTGCACAAAGTTGCTTCCTTCTTCAGTCCATAGCTGTAATAGTACCGCAGGTTCGATGCGTTCCAAGATCGTGGCACTCGCTTCCCATCCAAGTTCTCGAGGTGGTAGGCCCCTTTCTCCAATGCTTTCAAGATCCTATAAGGGCCTTCCCAACTTGGGCTCAACTTGTTCCCCACATTTCCAGTCCGCCTCTTGAGAACCAGACCTCCCTCTTGCATCGCCCGCCAGCGAACCTTGGTGTCATACCTTGCCGCAGCCCGCTGCTTCATTGCTGCCTCTCTGACACGGGCGTCCTCTCGGGTTTCAGACAGCAGGTCCAGCTCTACCGCCATGTTGGAGGATTTCCCGTCCTCAAGCCGCGACTCTGTCCGCGATGAGCTATTGTCTATCTCTACTAGTAGCATGGCGTCCGCCCCGTATGTCATTCGGAAAGGCGTTTTCTCTGGTGGTTGAATGTGGCGTCGTGTTGTAAGACCATATCACGACCGGTAGTTCGTCTAGCCAGGCCCCTTTTGCTTCAGATAGTCGACGCTTTAAACCCCGCAAGATCACCTTATTTGCAAACTCTGCTTGGCCGTTGGTTTGGGGGTGCTCCACCGAGGATAAACTCATCTGAATGCCCATTTTCTCACAAAACTCCCTTGTCTGATTACTTGTAAACTGCGTTCCGTTGTCTGAAACGATCGCCCTCGGGACCCCGAGCCTGCACACAATCCTTTTCCAGTAAAAGTTCACGATTTTGGATGCGGTGATACTTGTGAGGGGTTCCGCTTCAATCCACTTCGTGAAGTAATCCACTGCCACAAGAATGAACTTCATCTGTGACCTGGTGGTCGGGAAGTGTCGCAACCAGGATTGCGGCGGGACGGCGCTACAAACATTAGAATTCAGAAGAGTTGCCATCAATGTTTTTTAAGAGGGAAAACATTAGAAAACCCATATGAATATAGTCTTCGAAACCAAAAACGAGTACGGGAGTCGATTACGCGTAGGGAAGGTACTAGCACCCTAAGCATCCATTTATAAATGGTTACCCTAATTAACTGTGTGAAAGAAAATAGCTTTTTATTTATTCCACCCCAAGAAAATGATTTCGATAAAAAGATTAGTTTATATTTTATTAAGAAAAAAAAGATTATTTACAAATTTGGCTTGACGGTTGTTGATGCCCGCTCCTACGTATCCCTAAAGTGCGATAGAGAATTCAAAGCCACGTAGTTCTTGAAATATTTTTAGATTGGTTTGTGTTTTTTATTTTGAAAAGATTTGATATATTAACATGTCTTATTTGTAGAAAAAAGAGATCATTTTAAGTTGGTAGATGTATTTTATTATATATAAAAAACGGCCAGCCCTTAATGAATTCAATACGTGATTTCAAAATTATATGTGGGAGATTGTATCTTGATTAATTGCAGGGGAGGAGAGAAAAAGAATATTAGTCTACAACAGGGCAATTGATATACTTGAAATAAATTTATTATTTTAAGTAAGAATCAAACCATTCTTTTAAAAAAATACAATCCTATGCTGGAAAGAAAAACAAACGCATCCTGTACCATAGCAAGGAGTCCACGGCAACATGGTGAAAATTGAAATTCAGTACCAAATCTTTTTAATCATGCCAAAGTTCATGTTAACAACTTGTTTTCATATTCACATATTCACATAGAAGACAAAGATAAAATAAAGGGAGGCCATAATTAGTGACATTTACCTTCCAGCACCCAAATAATTCACCACAGAGAAGAAGAAAGATAATTTTCCTTTCAATCACGAACATATCAGATTAGACAACTTTGTCAATAACATGTATTAATAATAACATGTTATTTAACAAAGAAAAGTCAAACCTAGGTGGAACTACAACCGAAAAGGTAGTCACTCTGTTTTTTTTTACACTCTTTTTCTGTCTTTTTCTGAACATGATCTCACCACCAAAACCCCCTCTCTATTTATAGCTGCAGGTTTAGGGTTTCTTTCTCACCAATCTTAGAATATTCTTAGGAATCATTTTTCACCCTTCTTGGAGAGGAAGAAAAGCTCATCTAAAATAGTCTAGTTTATTTTTGGTATTTAATATTTATTTTCATATTTATTTATTTAATTAATATTATAATTCTGAAATTATTTAAATAATTACTATTAATATAATTTTGACTGCTATTTTTATATTAAATTAATTTTATTAAAAGTAGGACAAAATTAGGTGTTCACAGTTGCCCCTCTTTACTTGTTATTTTTCATAAGCAATATGAGTAACAATTGTTATCAAATTGCTATGATAAAATAAAAGTAAAGATATGAACTCTAATTTTGTCCCACAACTCCATGGTCAAAGTGACAAAGCGCACATGAGACCGAGGCACAAAAATTTAAATAAATGGCGGAACCACTACGTGGTCTTCCGAAAAAAGAAAAGCGAGATAGGTGACCACTGCGTGGTCTCTTGAGAAATAAAAAAGATCTGCGGAACCAGTACGTGGTCTTCCGAAAAAGGAAATGAGCTGCGGAACCACTACGTGGTCTTCCGAAAAAGAATAGAGTTGCGGAACCACTACGTGGTCCTCCGAAAAAGGATAGAGCTGCGGAACCACTACGTGGTCTTCCGAAAAAGAATAGAACTGTGGAACCACTACGTGGTCTTCCGAAAAAGAAAAAAAATAAAAGAGAGGTGAAACCACTACGTGGTCTCTGAGCGGGGTACACTACGTGTACCATGGATAGACCTTGGCTCACTACGTGGGCCATTGGACAGGTGCACTACGTGTACCCTTGACTTGATGCGGAACCACTATGTGGTCTTCCGAAAGAAAAGAGATGCGAAACCACTACGTGGTTTGAGCGGGTGCACTACGTGCTCCCTGATTGGGTGATGGCCTACTACGTGCGCCTTTGAGCAGATGCACTACGTGCATCCTGATTGGATGCGGAACCACTACGTGGTCTTCCGAAAAAGAGAACAAGCTACGGAACCACTACGTGATCTTCCGTGTATCCTGTATAGATTTTGGCTCACTACGTGCGCCGTTAAGCAGGTTCACTACGTGTACCCTTGACTTGATGATGGTCCACTACGTGCGCCTTTGAGTGGATGCACTACGTGCATCCTGATTGGATGCGGAACCACTACGTGGTCTTCCGAAAAAGAAAACAAGCTACGGAAGCACTAAGTGGTCTTCCGAAAAACAAAAAGAGATGTGAAACCACTACGTGGTCTTTGAGTGGGTCCACTATGTGTACCCTGAAGAGATTTTAGCTCACTACGTGCGCCGTTGAGTGGGTTCACTACGTGTACCCTAACTGGAAGATGGCCCACTACGTGGGCCTTTGGTAACCCAAACCGTCATCCACCTGACCTTTGATTGTTGATTTTTGATTTTTGATTTTTGATTTTTTTGTTTTTTCTTTGTTTTTTTTTTGAACCGGCATAAGGCATCCGAGGACCCCAGGATGAGCTAGAACGCAGCATTTCCCCCTGCTTTCCACTTCCACAAGTCTATATGTCACCTGCTGCTGCTGGACTCTGAATCAAACAACCTTGGTAGTATGTCATTGGTAAGGCTCTTTGTGGTCTAACTGTCTGTTTTCTTGACTCAGACTTTGCCAAACTTACAAGGCTCACAGAATTTGCCCAAAATGATGCATTTATATGCTACAACATGCTTCCCTTTAATGCATAGTAATAATGAAATGGAAAATGAATACAAGGGTTATTAGATGAAAAGGAGTTTATTAGTATTCAAAAGGTAAATCTTGTTGGAAAAAGCCAATTTATTCATCAAATGAATGAAAGGTACAAGAGGAAAGATATGTGGGCGATGGTAGAGTACTAAGAAGACACCCCTTGGATGAGAAGTGCTAGGTTTACTTCGTCTCATTTTGCATGTCCATCAACCAGCTGCGTTGATCTTCTTGATTGCCCCAGATGACCCTCTCTACAAGCATATCCTTTCCCCTGGCCAAGACTTCTACCTTTGCAAGAGCTATCCAAGATCAAAACCCTACCTTTTTTTTTTCAACCCTAACTTTTGCGTGGCTGCTCGTTTTGAGTTTTCAGTCCACCGGGTGGCTCTAACTTTTGCCTAGACCATCTTTTGATCTAGCGAGCTTTTCATCAGAATTTATTGGGTGAAGAAGATCTTGGTTATTCATAGCACTAAGGATAAGAGCTCCTCCAGAGTAGACTCTTTTGACTACCTTTGGACCTTCATAATTTGGGGTCCATTTACCTCGGTGATCATTTTGACTGGGCAAAATCTACTTGAGGACTAAATCACCTTCTTGAAACTCCCTGGGACCCACCTTCTTTTCCTTAGGCTCTTTTCATTCTTTTATGATATAGCTGACCATGACATAAAGCGGTTAACCTTCTATCATCGATGAGATTCAATTGGTCAAATCGGGTTTGGACCCATTCAGCTTCCTCAAGTTTGGCTTCCATCAACACCCTTAGTGATGAGATCTCAACTTCAATTGGTAAGACTGCCTTCATCCTATACACTAGAGAAAATGGTGTTGCCCCAGTTGAAGTGCGAATGCAAGCCGAAGAGGAGCATGTCGTGGAAATCTCTATATGTTACTACCATTTTCTGCAGTCTTTTTGATGTTTTTATTCGTGACCTCGACTGCTCCATTAATCTCAAAAGTTCAGGGGGAGATTCATCCTCATATTTTGTTTCCTCGTCAGCTTGATTGATGGGGCAGTCAAAATAAGGCGATATCACACTAGCATTGTCACCCTCGATGACATCACTCTTGGCCCTGCATTGTTGTTAGTTATAAATAAAAGCGAGGGGATAAGAAGAAACGTTGGCAACAAAAGGCTTAAGCAAAGAAAAGGGTAGCAATGTAAAAGAAGAGGTTATAGTAGAAATTCAAAATGCATTTTATTAATATTATAAATCAAAGGGAAACATGATGACCCAAAATGTTCAAGATATCCTAAGCTTTGGGCAAAGCAAAGGACAAGCATTATGCAATTACTTTGGAACAAATTTGTGAACCATAGAAAGTTCGACAACCCATCAATTATTGAGATTTTCATTTGGTGCACATGGACGGATTAGATCAGCATGCTGGATTCCTGGAACATCTTCTTCTGCTGCAGCTATCGGGCCTAGAAATTCAAAACCAGCAGTTCGGAATGTCTCGAACAGATCGTAGATAGAGATTCTCTCCGTTTTTTGCTCCCGATTTTCCAACCTGGCTAATCTCCTTTCCCTTTTATCAGCGACCACCCTTTTCTTGTCATCTATGGTGGGTTTGTAGCCAAGCCCATAACGGTCCTTATTTTCGAATGGAATAGGAACTTCAACGATCCATTTTTCACTTGTTCCAAGCCCTCTTCCTTGCTCATAACCTCCTTCGAGCATTACTTTAGCGACCATCAAAGAAGCATCTGACAATTGTTCTTTCGGGTTAGGCATTTCTTCGTTCACGTACGTAGCACTGGCAATTTCCAGTGCCTGAAATGACGTCTCTAATGCATCTTCTGGTGCATAAACATGCCCGCTTCGGGTCACTCCCAGAGTGTCAGCAATATTTGTAATAGTTGGAGCTTTAAAACTGTCATTTTCGATCTTAAAATCATATTTCCATTGTATTGCCTTGCTATCTTTGCATGGAAATGGAGCTGGTAGTTTGATGGTGATCGACTTGGGATCGGTAGAAACCAGAGCAGCTGCATAGCTGCCAACAAACATCTCTTGTAGCGGGGCTTTGCTAGTCATGTCCACTTGTACAGTAATGGTCTTTTGTTTACCTGTAATAGAAGTGGTTACACTCCTAGTGTAATAGATAACCAGCAGTTTTGAAAAGATCGGGATCTGCCCCTCATTCATTGCTACTTCATGGTTGGCCCCAAATTGGCCTATCTGCACTAGCTTCTGATCCATAAGGTCTTGCAATATCCTTCTGAACTCATTGCATTCGTGGATGTGATGAGGAGCACCAGGGTGGAAACCACACATTTGCGCCTCATCGAGACTCCCCTTGATCATTCCTCTTTTGCATATTTCAATAAAGATGAGCTTCAACGGAGTCCTAACATCTTCCATGCTTCTGACCAAGCGTGGTTCAGAATCTTCCCCAATTGCATTTGCGCTGTGACCTAGCAGCGGATTGTTCCCAATATTTGGTTTTTCAGCAAAATTCAGCAACTTCGCATCGATCAACTTTTGCACCTTATGTTTAAATGCAAGACATTTCTCGGTGGAATGCCCGATAGATCCAGCATGATAGTCACACTAAGCATTGGGGTCATATCTCCTCGGATATGGAGGTTGGGCCGGCACTAAGGGATAAGGAACCACCAATGAGCCTTTGATAAGTTGGGGCAGAAGCTCTGTGTAGGTCATAGGAATGGGGTCGAACTGGACCCTGTCTTTGTTTCTTTGGTTAATGGGATCCTGGTCTTGCGGTGAGTTTTGGTGTGGAGGTATTATGTTGGAAGATTAAGGTGGAGTTGGTTGATACCATTGCGAGGTTTGGTAGGCAGTGATGGCATTAGCTTCCCCTTCATTGTTCTTTCCAAAATTTTGAGCAGGTTTCTTCATGTTGCTGGTTGCGGAGTGATTAGCAGGAATCCTCCCAATTCTCATACCATGCTCTACTCTCTCACCGATGATAACCATGTCTGAGAAATTCGATGACACACTTCCGACCATCCTATCATAAAATGGGGGTTGAAGAGTTTCGATGAACATTTATACGATCTCTTTCTCAGATAGGGGAGGTTCTACTTGAGATGCCAGCTCTCTCTGAAGGTATGAAAAACGGTAGAAAGGGGGGGTTTGAATAACGTTTTCAGTACAAAACTACCACCTTAAAGATTTTAACAAATCTTTTCGAGAACTAAGTGCAAAAGATAGAGATAGAAAAGCACACAAGGATTTTATCCTGGTTCACTTGATAAATCACTCAAGCTACTCCAGTCCACCCGTTAAGGTGATTTCTTCCTTCTTAGAATGAAGGCAATCCACTAATCAGGTAAGAGTTACAACTGCACTTGAAACCTACAAGTGACTAACAATTACACTGACTTAGCTCACACTAAGATTCACTCTCTTAGTCTTCTCTAGGATCCGATCAACCTTGATCTCCTAAAGGAAAATCAAACAACTGTTTGAGGTTGGTGTTTACAAGGGTTTGCTTCTGAATAAGCTGAGTGTAAACTAAATAAATTACAGGATGAAAGAAAGCTTAGAATATTTTGAATATCTTGCGCGTGTGTTGCTTCTCGTATATTTCTTCGCCGCTTCTTTCAATCTTCAGCCTCTATATATACTCCAAGGATTAGGGTTGAGCGTTGCATGGGAAATGCTACCGTTGGAGGGCAGTTCTGGAAAATCCAGCTTCTGCTGTGGCTGAGAACGTTAGGTAGGTCGTCAGGAAGGTACACTTGCTTTTGTACTTGGATAGCGACTTGACCTTTTAACCTAGGAGACTTCTGATCAGGGGAATACTTCATATTGGAACTTGTGAAGCCGGTTGATCAGAGTCAGAGGGAAAGCACAGATCCTCTGACCATTGTATCTTCTGATTCTGAACTCAGAGGGAAGAACATGGCCTTCAGAGTTTCTTGCTTCTGGACTTCAGAGTTTCCACTATTCAGCTTCTGGATCTTCAGAGTCTTCTACACCATCAGAACATCTGAACCTTCAGTGTTTCTTGGCTATCAGAACTTCTGGATCTTCAGAGCTTCTAGCGACTGAGTCCTCATCAGAGTTTGTATAGCTTCAGATCTTCTGAAGCTTTTCCACTGTTCATACTGAACATGGTGAATGCGAAAGCGTTGCTTGGGTTACCCTTTATACACAGTGCTTCTGATTTGTGTGAGATTGAGTCAAGGTCAGAGCCTGTAAATAGCACACTCAGAAAAACACGTTAGAGTAACACAATTGTTCATATCAAAAGGTTAACTTGTAATCATCAAAACATGAGTTGTACTACTAGATCAAAACTTGATCTTACAATCTCCCCCTTTTTGATGATGACAAAACTAAGATTTTTGATGAACAATTCTTAAACAATAAACTGAATTCACTCAGAGTTTAGAGATATAGAATAAGACTTATCCTGATGTGAATAGTTTATCTTGCTCATTCTGAATTCAAGTCACTGCTTGATTCTGAGCTTAGCTCCCCCTGAATCTAACACTTGATGAAAACGTTAGTAAAATCTAGATTCTGAGCTAAAACATATAAGAGTTCAGAGTAAAAGGCTTATGACATAGATGAAAAACTAATAATCAGAGCGCATAAGTGATCAGAGTCATAGACAGGGTATCAGAGTCTTGGGTATCAGAGTCAACTTAGAATCACTTCAGAAGAAGTGAAATGTATTCCTTGTATTTGCCCAGTGACACATCTATGGTCATGAAGGTGGAACTCTTAAAATCTCCAAAAGAAGAATAAGTCACACTAACACATCTTACACATCAAAAACTGGGTGTACTCCCCCTTTTTGTCATAAGCAAAAAGCTTGGGGTGTGAAAAACTTAGCTTGAAGTACAAGGTACTCCCCCTTAGAGAAGGTCTAAGTTTAAGGAAAATGAAAATGATGTAAGAATCAGAGTTAGGCGAAAATAAATAGGAGAGTTAATGCAAGGGATGAACGTTTACCACCGGTCAAGTGAGTAAATAGAAGGGTCAGTTACCAAGAACTTAACCTCGAGAAACTGTAGGAGCATTAACTTTCAGAGAGAAAGTGAAGCCTATAAAAAAAACGTTGGAGAGAAAGGTAAGCTTCACACCTCGAATAATTTTCAGTAAGAAAAAAAATGGCATCATACAGAACGACATTAGAAGAGCTCAGAAGGAAGGCTTTTGAGGAAGATATGTTCCTCAATATTAGGCATCCCGATGGTACAAAGACCATACAAGAGCTGACGAAGACACTGCTGGAAGAAGATCTTGGTCCAGAGATGGAGAAAGATCTGAAGGAGTTCCTCTGCTTCGTGGAGGAGATTCAGGGGCTTTGCCAGCGGGAGCTGAATCTGCTGGAAGAGAAGGAGACTGTGGAAAAGAGACTTAAGACGACAGAAGATAGTCTAGAGAGAGAGGAGCTGAGCATCAGACTCGGCAACATAGAGTATACACTGGATCGTCTGGAGAAGGAAAGAGTGGAGCAGCGCCAAGAATGCAGAAGAATGAGGAAGGATCCTCCATTCTAGATATAGGGAATAATGTATGATGGAAAGAAGTATGATGTAAACATAGAACAATTATGAATAAACCAGGTTTTGCAAACATATGTGACACAAATATATATAGATATATGCATATAGAATCACAAACGAACAAATGAAAATAAGTAATTAAAAAGAATAAACAGAGTTTAACAAAAAGGAAAACAAAGTAAACGAAAGAAGAAAAAGAAGAGATCCTAAGACTAAGGTTTGTCAGTACGGCGCAGAAGTTCCATCATCATTTGCTTCATCTCAATCAGCATGGATTCATGAGTGTCAAGACGTTGTTCCATGATGTCGAGTCTGGATGAGCTTGTCTGAGTAGAGCTGGAAGGAACGTTCTGAGCAGCTTGAGGTTCTGGAATGGAAGCAGAAGCAGCAGGAGTAAACATAACTGGTGCAAGTCGCTCTGCCTCAGCCTCAGCTTCAAGACGCTCTGCCTCAAGTCTTGCTTGTTCAGCCTTAGCTGCTGCTTGACGTGCAGCTTCTTCGTCTTGTTCTTTCTTTCTCTTGGCTTCTTCAATGGCTTCAAGAAGCTTGTTTCTCTGTTCTAGTTCGTGAAGAGCCACCCTCCTAGCAAACCTTTGCTTTGCAGCCTCAATGCTCTGACTGCCCTCTGCATGCAGGAGCTGCAGCATAACGGGAAACTGAGCCACTAGCCAAGTGCTCAAATTGTTCCACTCATCAGCCACATTGTCAGCATTCTCACTGAGATCAGTCTGACCGTGCACATTGCGGAGCCTCAAGGAGGCTTCATGATTGAAAATATTGATGCACTCAGAGAGAGATGTGGGTTGAAGGTGAGTATAGGGAATTATGGAGAGGTTGGTTTCAGGAGAGGCTGGGTGATTGCTGCTATGAGCTTCAGAGGCCCCTTGTGGAGAACCAATGTTAATTATGGGAGCATTGGGTTCAGAGGTTCCACGGTGAGGGTCTGAGGTTTCAACCAGAGGGTGAGGTGATCTAACCGAGGATTGGTTAGACACTGATTGTTCAGGTTCAGAGTCTGGTTGAATTGGCTCTTGTTGGTCAGGGTCAGGGTGAGCTTGTTGGACTAGAGGATCTGCCTCTTGGATAGGATTGGCCAAGATAGGTTCATCTGGGTCAACTAGACGTTCAGGTCTAGGGCCAGGATATTGCCTAGGGCTTGGACATGTAAGGTAATATTCTTCCAAGGCAGATACCTTCTCTTTCCTAACCTCCATGAATTTTCTAATTGATTCAGAGGTGTTGGAGGGAGGAGAGTCAATCACATTGATGGGGAAGGATACAGGTGTGAAGGCTGATGAAGAGTCTGTATCCGTGGGTCTGACAGCAGGACGTGCTGATGCTCTGGGAGCAGAGTGATCAGACGTTCTGGGTTGTGGTTCTGTTTGGTTGGGCTCGGTTTGGTCATGGATGATGGGTTCAGAAGGTAATGGGTCGTATGGAATGGTAAGGAGAGAGGTTGGATCTTCTGACCTAGAGGGTTGGTTCTGAAGCAAATTCCAGAGAGGTGCTTCAGTAGGAGAAGGTTGAAAGAAGGAAGATCTTGGGGAATGTGGTGGAGAGGTGGTTTGTGCGGCTGGTTGGGTTTCAGGAATAGGAGTGAGGGGATTTGAAGAGTGTTGGAGTAAGGCAGAAATCGGGAGTGCATCAAATAAATTCAAATCATCATCAGAGGTAAGTGCAGGCTTACTTGTATGTGCTGATGATCGAGTCACTCTGGCAGGAGCTTCAGTCCTTCTGACCTCTGCAGCAGCTGGTTCCACCCGAGTAGGCTTCACCACAATTCTGACTTTCTTCTGCTTCTTCTTTGGAGGACCATCCTCACTATCATCACCATCATCATCAGCAGGCTTGCTCTTCGGTTTCTTGACCAGAGGGACATCAGATTCCTCTGAGGAATCTTCCAGAACCATCTTCCTCTTGGTTTTCTTCTTTGGAGGAGAAGAATACTCTGGAGCTGGTGGAAGTCTGCTGACAAAATCATCAAGGTCAATCTCGAATCCTTGAGCCCTGAGGTCTTCAACATAGCATCTGATGGCTTCAGGATGGTCTGCTTGAGTCCACAGAGGGTAGTTATTCAGAGGCATTCTTCTTCCTCTGATCTCAGAAGATGTGTCTTCATGAGCAGGAGCAATCTTCTTCTGGATTAAGCCCATCTTCTTCAAAGAGTTGGCAGTGAAGACGTCACTGACAATTGTGCTCAAGTCCTCTGTGCAACCAGCATTGATCAAATCTTGCACCAAGTTGCTTTCAATGAGAAAGTCTGAGAGCAGCCTCCCAAAAGGGATATATTTGATGGCTGACTTGATGGAGGCGGTGGTGCGAGACTTCCGGATGCATTCCTTCAAATAGGAGAACAGGAAGTAGGGAAGGCAGATCTTCTCCTTGTCTTGAATGAAGAACAGCATCGCCTTCTGGTTGAAGTTGATGTAGTCTGGAGAACTTCCCTTTGGTC
Organism: Lotus japonicus; assembly: GCF_012489685.1. Taxonomy (NCBI): domain Eukaryota; kingdom Viridiplantae; phylum Streptophyta; class Magnoliopsida; order Fabales; family Fabaceae; genus Lotus; species Lotus japonicus. Next base: position 84,324,754 of record NC_080041.1, read on the forward strand.
GCTGATTGATGCAGTTGAGCAGGATCTTGTGCCAGATCCTGAGTTTGGGATGAAGGTCCATCACCTTGTAGCTCGTCTTGCCCGGTTTGAAAGTGGTGTACAGGGCCTTGTTGACTATGTCCTTGGTTCTGGGTTTCAGCTTCGATTCCGTTAGTGAGAACCGATACCCATGAGCAGTTTCTGCACCAAGCAGATTCACGAATGACTTCTCCGTGATGATGATCTTCCTACCCAGTATGTAGGAGACTACCTGAGTGTCATCACAATCAGCGTGCTTCCAGAATTCCTTTACTAGCTTCTCATACACCGGTCCTCGAAGTCGATTGAAGTAGTTTCCCCAACCTTGAGCTTGGACTTCAGGACGAAGATCAAACCCATTAGCAGCCAAGTTGTCGAGGTTGAATCTCCATTCTGCCAGGACTTGGAGTTCCTCAGGAGGAAATACACAGTGAACGGCACAGCCCCGTTCTGCAATAGGAACAACCTGCTCTTGAGCTTGAGCTTGTTCTTGTGCTGGGTTCTCAGAGCCTTGTTGACCCGTTGCCAAACCGACTACCATGTGAGGGAACTGAGGTGCATCTGCAGTAGATCTTCTGGTTTGTCTCACCATTTTGAAGAGGTTGAAGGTTTGAGGTAGAAGATGAAGTTTGAAGGATGAAGAGAGATTGAGAGAGAAATCAAGAAGGAGGCGGTTTTGAAAAGCAGAGAGTGCGAGAGTGAAAACCGGAAGTGAGAGAGAACGTGTGTGTATAGTGGGTTTTATCAAATAACCGTTGTTGATTCAAAAAGCACTTTAAGATCAACGGTTGAAAATTAAAGATAGACAGTAACAGTAAAATACACAATCACACACAGGAGATAAGCATATCTACACGCAATCATAACAGACTGTCACACGGGCACAAGGAACTATGCATCAGAAATTCTGACGCACGTGTTGTTGTCTCAGCTTCAGAGTCAGTACCAGTGGGCACACACACTCTGATTGAGTTACCTTCTGGACTAGACATCTTCTGATCAAGAAGTATCATAGTCAGAGGTTCTGATCCATCTTCACTCTGGACAAAAGTCCATGCTTAGATTTTTCAGAATAAAATTAAATCTATCTTCAGCTAAGGGCTTTGTAAAGATATCTGCCCATTGATGGTCAGTATCAACAAACTTCAGAAAAAGTACGCCCTTCTGTACATAATCTCTAATAAAATGATACTTTACCTCAATGTGCTTTGCCCTTGAATGCAAGATAGGATTCTTACTCAATGAAATTGCAGCAGTGTTATCACAATAGATTGGGATATTGCTCTCAAGGATCTGATAATCCTCCAGCTGATGTTTCATCCAGAGCATCTGAGTGCTGCATATTGCTGCTGAGATATATTCTGCCTCTGCAGTTGATAGTGCAATGGTTGATTGCCTCTTGCTTGCCCATGAGACTAGATTGCTTCCCAGAAATTGACAATTTCCAGAAGTACTTTTTCTCTCTGTTCTATCTCCAGCATAATCAGCATCACAATAACCTGAAAGCTTATACTCTGATGTTTTCTTATACATCAAGCCAAGGTTAGTGGTGCCTTTCAGATACCTTAGGATCCTCTTAACGACAGTTAAGTGGGTTTCCCTTGGATCTGATTGGAAACGAGCACATAAATGAACACTAAATAATATGTCTGGCCTAGATGCAGTTAAGTATAGAAGTGAACCTATCATGCCACGATAGAGCTTCTGACATACTTTACCACTTATATCTTCTTTTTCCAGAATGCATGTTGGATGCATTGGAGTCTTGGCCACTGTAGATTCCAGCATATTGAACTTCTTCAGAAGTTCTTTAGTGTACTTGCTCTGATACCACTTGTAGGATCACGCGCTTACCACTACGCCAAAACCAATTGGTGTTAGTGAGGGCGCAACGTTATTTCTTATAGCGTAGCAGACAGCGCCCCGTTTCGAATGCTACCTGCAGGCAGGATGCTGGCCCACCTGGACCCAACAATCCCCCCCCAGCACCTGCCAGCCAAACTAGCTGCACAGCATGCCTTCCGTGGGATTCGAACACGGGACCTGGCTCTGATACCAATTGAAGGTATGAAAAACGGTAGAAAGGGGGGGTTTGAATAACGTTTTCAGTACAAAACTACCACCTTAAAGATTTTAACAAATCTTTTCGAGAACTAAGTGCAAAAGATAGAGATAGAAAAGCACACAAGGATTTTATCCTGGTTCACTTGATAAATCACTCAAGCTACTCCAGTCCACCCGTTAAGGTGATTTCTTCCTTCTTAGAATGAAGGCAATCCACTAATCAGGTAAGAGTTACAACTGCACTTGAAACCTACAAGTGACTAACAATTACACTGACTTAGCTCACACTAAGATTCACTCTCTTAGTCTTCTCTAGGATCCGATCAACCTTGATCTCCTAAAGGAAAATCAAACAACTGTTTGAGGTTGGTGTTTACAAGGGTTTGCTTCTGAATAAGCTGAGTGTAAACTAAATAAATTACAGGATGAAAGAAAGCTTAGAATATTTTGAATATCTTGCGCGTGTGTTGCTTCTCGTATATTTCTTCGCCGCTTCTTTCAATCTTCAGCCTCTATATATACTCCAAGGATTAGGGTTGAGCGTTGCATGGGAAATGCTACCGTTGGAGGGCAGTTCTGGAAAATCCAGCTTCTGCTGTGGCTGAGAACGTTAGGTAGGTCGTCAGGAAGGTACACTTGCTTTTGTACTTGGATAGCGACTTGACCTTTTAACCTAGGAGACTTCTGATCAGGGGAATACTTCATATTGGAACTTGTGAAGCCGGTTGATCAGAGTCAGAGGGAAAGCACAGATCCTCTGACCATTGTATCTTCTGATTCTGAACTCAGAGGGAAGAACATGGCCTTCAGAGTTTCTTGCTTCTGGACTTCAGAGTTTCCACTATTCAGCTTCTGGATCTTCAGAGTCTTCTACACCATCAGAACATCTGAACCTTCAGTGTTTCTTGGCTATCAGAACTTCTGGATCTTCAGAGCTTCTAGCGACTGAGTCCTCATCAGAGTTTGTATAGCTTCAGATCTTCTGAAGCTTTTCCACTGTTCATACTGAACATGGTGAATGCGAAAGCGTTGCTTGGGTTACCCTTTATACACAGTGCTTCTGATTTGTGTGAGATTGAGTCAAGGTCAGAGCCTGTAAATAGCACACTCAGAAAAACACGTTAGAGTAACACAATTGTTCATATCAAAAGGTTAACTTGTAATCATCAAAACATGAGTTGTACTACTAGATCAAAACTTGATCTTACACTCTCCACCGTTGGGCGTATTCCTTGAAAGTTTCACTTTATTTTTTCAAGGTGTTTTGGAGCTGCATTCTATCAGGAGCCACATCAGCGCTGTATTTGTACTGCTTCAAGAATGCGTCTGCTAAATCTCCCCAACTGCGTATGCGGGTCCGCTCTAAATGCATGTGCCAATTCAGTGCCCCTCCAGTCAGACTATCTTGGAAAAAATGGATCAGGACTTCTCATCATGGGTATGTGAAGCCATATTTCTGCAGTACATGGTCAAATGAGTTTTTGGACAAGTAGTCCCCTTGTACTTACTGAACTCTGGGACCTTGAACTTTGGGGGAATCACAATATCTGGGACAAGACACAAGCCTGATGTATCACTAAAACCATGATTTCCACCTTCCATGGCCCGCATTCTTTCCTCCAGCAACTGCAGCCTTCCTTTGGGTTGGTCGTCTTCAACAGCGCGAGGTGTTGGCGGAGTAGGGTGTTGTTGGTCCACCTCAGCCGAGTAATTTGGCACAGGAACGGTTAGAGAGTGCGGGGGATAATAGACGTAAGTCGTGTCTTGTTGGCTGGTATTTGGGAGTGGCACCTGTTTTGGTGGGACATCATATGGAGGGACATTAGCATATGGTACTCCCATGGCATTGTTGAGTGGACCCTGTGACTGGGTCAAGCCAAGCTGGGCAGTGGCCGGTGGGTTACTGTCTGTTGGGTCGACAACAAAAGGCGGTGTGTAGCCTGGAGGAAGGCCATAAGGGGGAACTGGACATCGTGCGGCTGAGAAACTTGTTGGAAGGGCCTGTTAGACTGCACTGTCAGCGACATGACTACCCCTTGAGCTTGGGCATAAGAAAAGCCAGGTGGATAGTCAGGAGTGGATGACGACGTTTCATTTTCCTTTTTCGCAGCTTCTTGTATAAACTCCATGAGCTTGGACATTTTTTCCTTAAGTTGATTCACTTCCTCCTTCAACTCTGCATTGTTGCGTTCAAGGTCATCCATGATCTTAGCCTGAGACTGGGTCCTGTAAGGATGCCGAAGATACACTTTTTGTTTCTGTAAAATAAAACGTTGTTAAGTTATTTAATTCTATATATTTTACGATGTTGTTACCATGTAGGTTGGCGTTGAACTTGATAAGTCGAAATAGAACCCATATCCCATCAGAAGGTGCGCGACCTATAAGATAGTAGATATGGTAGACAATCAATCTAGGGGGAGTTCCACATAGATTGTGTCTTGAGCATACTAGCAATATCTTGAGAAATGGACACGAAGATAAACTTGAAATTTTATTAATGCAAAATTTGTTCATATATCAGATTTTCCATTATAAAACATGCTCTAGACTCATGAATTCACCCACAGCAGGCAATGGTTCCCATAAAGGGTTGGAGCACATCTCCTCATTTGCTTCGCAGAGGCGACGCAAGAAGCTCCGGGCCCCAAGTTGTCAATTGATCTCTCACCATATCAAGTTTCTTCTGCAAAATGGCACACTCGTCGCGACTTTCGACGTATTGTGCTTGAAGCACCTCGTGGTCTTTCTTGGCTTGAAGGAGCTTGGTATTCAGAATCTGTACTTCATTGGAGCTTGTCATCACCTTAAAATCTTCTTTCGGAGGAGTGCTAGTATGCTCAAAATTTTCCATTTCGTTTTTTTATCAAAAGCAATGTCAACCTCCAAGCTTACCTATCGTAGGAAAGAAGAAGAAAGAATTAATAGTAGGTAACATGATATACAATATATACATTATTAATTTTTAGGGATAAAAAATAGAATATGCTCCCATGTGTCCTATTAGGGTAAATCCTATGGATGACAATACTATGGCCAAACTATTTGGGTGCTACCTTAAGGAGGGGTCTAAAATTCTCTCAACTGAAAAGGTCCCCAGATTGAACCTGTCATCATGACCTAAACCACAGGGACCCAAAGTTCACATGTGGTAAGCCCATGATGGCAGTAGAAATCTGGGCGAGTATCCAGTGACTGTCAGGGAGCATAGCTCACATGCCAACACTGGGGTCCCCTTCTCATCCTATGGTTCTTCCAGGACTCGGCTATAGAGCCCAAAAAGTGTGTGAAGCAAGTGATACGTGGTGTGTGTAGGAAGCATACAAACCTTTATCCCTATTACTACCCTGCCTGCAAAAAGAACAAAAAACACAACTATACAAATACAAAAGGTCATCTATCCTAGGGTTCACAAGATTAAAATTACGAAAAAAGGGGGTAAAACAAATAAAGCTAACAAGAAAATCACACAATTAATCATGACAGGCCTGACTCTCGAAGTGTAGTCCCCAGCAGAGTCGCTAACTGTCGCAACTAGGATTGCGGCGGGACGGCGCTACAAACATTAGAATTCAGAAGAGTCACCACCAATGTTTTTTAAGAGGGAAAACATTAGAAAACCCATATGAATATAGTCTTCGAAACAAAAAACGGGTCCGGGAGTCGATTACGCGTAGGGAAGGTACTAGCACCCTAAGCATCCATTTATAAATGGTTACCCTAATTAACTGTGTGAAAGAAAATAGCTTTTTATTTATTCCACCCCAAGAAAATGATTTCGATAAAAAGATTAGTTTATATTTTATTAAGAAAAAAAAGATTATTTACAAATTTGGCTTGACGGTTGTTGATGCCCACTCCTACGTATCCCCAAAGTGCGATGGAGAATTTAAAGCCACGTAGTTCTTGGAATATTTTTAGATTGGTTTGTGTTTTTTATTTTGAAAAGATTTGATATATTAACATGTCTTATTTATAGAAAAAAGAGATCATTTTAAGTTGGTAGATGTATTTTATTATATATAAAAAACGGCAAGCCCTTAATGAATTAAATACGTGATTTCAAAATTATATGTGGGAGATTGTATCTTGATTAATTGCAGGGGAGGAAAGAAAAAGAATATTAGTCTACGGCAGGGCAATTGATATACTTGAAATAAATTTATTATTTTAAGTAAGAATCAAACCATTCTTTTAAAAAAATACAATCCTATGCTGGAAAGAAAAACAAACGCATCCTGTACCATAGCAAGGAGTCCACGACAACATGGTGAAAATTGACATTCAGTACCAAATCTTTTTAATCATGCCAAAGTTCTTGTTAACAACTTGTTTTCCAGATTCACATATTCACATAGAAGACAAAGATAAAATAAAGGGAGGCCATAATTTGTGACATTTACCTTCCAGCACCCAAATAATTCACCAGAGAGAAGAAGAAAGATAATTTTCCTTTCAATCACGAACAGATCAGATTAGACAACTTTGTCAATAACAGGTATTAATAATAACATGTTATTTAACAAAGAAAAGCCAAACCTTTTCGATCACTGCCTGATAATCTTGTTACTGCAAACTTACTCTCACACTTAGAGTTGCAGTTCAAAGGTTGAACTACAACCGAAAAGGTAGTCACTCTGTTTTTTTTCACACTCTCTTTCTGCCTCTCTCTGAACATGATCTCACCACCAAAACCCCTCTCTATTTATAGCTGCAGGTTTAGGGTTTCTTTCTCACCAGTCCTAGAATATTCTTAGGAATCATTCTTCACCCTTCGTGGAGAGGAAGAAAAGCCCATCTAGAACAATCTAGTTTATTTTTGGTATTTAATATTTATTTTCATATTTATTTATTTAATTAATATTATAATTCTGAAATTATTTAAATAATTACTATTAATATAATTTTGAGTGCTATTTTTATATTAAATTAATTTTATTAAAAGTAGGATTTATAATTTTATTTTCATATATCTATAAATATTACCCCGTACATTTTAGTCAATTAATAATCACGCGCATTTATGATTTTTAACCTTTAAAAATTAAAATTTTAAAAAAGGTATTTTTCAACCTTTATTGGTACAAAAAAAAACATGATTTAATGCTTGACTTTTTTTTTAACAATTTGATTATTAAAATTTATAAAATAAAATAAAATATATTTAACTGCAGTTACTCCTCTGTTACTAAAAAAAGTACTTAACTACAAAGAAATTATAATTTAATTAAGTTTTAATGGGTAAAAATAGTAATAACCATCATTTATTCTAAATTTATTGCATTAAATTCGATATATTGTAAAATAAATTAAAAATAAACAAAATAGTTTAACTGCATTAATTACGTTCAATTATTTTTAGAATGAATCCGTAAAAGTTTTTCATTAATTCGGTTGACTTATCTTTAAAAATTCATGACAAAATTTATTTTATTTCCTTAATTACAATGATTTAATTATATAATTTAAGTTACGTTTGCAAAACTATTATTAGTCACGCATTTAATGGTTTTTTTCTGCATTAACTTTTAGTCAATATATAATCAAGCGCATTTATAATATTTAGCATTTAAAAATTAAAATTTAAATAAACGTATTTTTCAACCTTTAATGCGTAAAAAAACCATATTTATTAAAAATATACCAAATTTATTGCATTAATAACGCGATAAAGTACATTAAATTCAAAATAACAAAATAGTCTAACTGCATTAATTACATTCAATTATTTTTAACAAGTATTCGTTAAAAATATATTTCCTTTAAACCGTTGACTGCTATATAGGGAAATCGAATAAAAATACCTTTAAATTAGAATTAAAAAAAATTAATAACATTATTTAATTTTAAAATTCATCCATCACAATTAAGTACATTAATTACATTTATTTATTTTTTAAAAAATAAGCAACAACTTAGTAATAATTCCTTAATTACAATTACTTGATTATATACATTAATTATACAAAATTATGTGCGTTAATTAAGTAAATAAAAGCTACATACATAAATGAAAAATTTGGAATCAAGTAAAAATTGAATAATGCATTAAATTTTTAAAATTTTTCAACTTATACTATTAAAAATTTGAGCTTCAATCAAAAATAAAAATCAAAACAAAATCAATTAGGAATCACAGTAGAGCAATAAGCCTATATATATACTTTAGTCTACATCTCCTTTGATACACAAGTTCAGGCCAAAATCAACAGACGTTAGTTTTCATCTCCAAAACTTCCATGCATCATGAATCCGAACTATAGCCTACTTGACCAACTAACTCATTTAGCACATGATTGGACAATTGTCGTTCGAGTAATAAGGGTGTGGAAGAAGATGAGGAAGGACACGACAGTTCGTTCTATAATCTGTTGTTGATGGATCGAAAGGTATGTAAACCAGAAACAATTTCGCTATTATTAAATATGTAATTGTATTTTAATTTAATTCACGGACATAAATTCATATGTAACTCCTTCATTTCTAGGGTCAAACAATCCATGCAGAGTGTAGGCGTAACCTTCATGAACGTTTTGCCAACAGAATCACGAAAGGTTTGGTATAGCGTTTTGAATATTTCTGGGTATGGCATAATTTCCGAGGTCTTAGTGCATCTATGCATATCTACAAGATACACTTGCAAAGTAGGACAAGGATGATTCGATATAATAAAGATGTGTTTCCTATGCGTGATCTGATATTTGACAACGTGCATGAAATTCTAAATCCTGACTTTGATGAGCGGTTCTTAGTTGGTATGTAAATACCTTCATTTAAATAACTTTAAATACATCAACACTTCCATGTATTGACATAACCATTAAACAGATGTTATGGGAGAAGTAACGCACGTCGGATATTACAACGAATTTGAGCGGAACAGAGTCCATACGCTGAGCAGAGACATTGAAATTGAATCTCAAGGGTAAATTTGCTTTTATCAATAACAAATTAGTATTATTAATTTCTATAAATTCCTATGGAAGAAAGTTAACAACTTTTATTTAATTTTTTTCCAACAAAAAAATTAAATGTTTTTTATACGGCCAATTTGTCGACGAATTAGATGCACTTCTAAATTCAAAAGACCACAAACATGTTGTTATTATCATATTGTTGGGAGTTTTAACAATTCATCAAGGTACATTTAATTATTTTGAGCAACAAACAAACATAAACTTCTATATGATAAATCAACTTGTTCAAACTTAAACTTACAATCGATCGCTAATTTTTTTTTCCAGGGGAATATAAACTAACTGCTGGGTTAAACTACACTAAAGTATTGTTCAATCCTGACATTTCACAAGCAGTGTCCTACAGAGAAAGGTATGTATGTACTGTGGATTTCACATTATTTTGAACAAATTTAGATGACAAATAACAACATAATTTTTGTTTCTTCGCAAATTATTTGAGTGTGACGCAGTTTATACTCAAGTAATGAACGTTGTGATTGAAAGATTAAACGTTACTGAAAAAGATGAGTTCCTAACGCTTTTCCCAAGCACAAGTATTAAAAATTTAGTTACTTGCAGATCGGTATGTTCTCATCACTTTTAATTTAATTTATTATACATTTTTTTTATTAAAAAAAACAGACATTGATTTTCCTTCAATGTTTTAATTAAATAAAACAATTACTTATTATGTTATTAACTTAGTATTAGTGAATAAATTATTAAGTTAGTAAATAAACATTTAATGTTAGTACACTAAACAAAAATTCATTTTAAATACAAAATTCATGGGTTAGAGTTTTTTAAACACTAACTACAAACTTAAATACTTATTAAACTAATTTAATAATCACCTATTATGGGAAATTAACAACACATGAATAATGAGATAAAATAGCAATTAATTAGACCATAAACTCTTATACTCTTTCATTGAAGTTAATTGCTTTAAATTCATAACGTTATAATAGGAAAAAAGATTTTGATACACGTTTTGAACATTTTTAAAAAATATTAATTCATAGTCAACAGTTAAAACAACAACTAATATATTCAATTCTTAAAAAAAAAGTTTTAATTTGGAACCCTTAAAATTTAAATTTTAATCAATTTAAAAAAAATTCTTTAAAAGTAAATACCGTATTTAAAAAAGAAAAAAAAAAGCTACTTAAAGTTCTTTTAACGAGTATTTTAATTATCATTTAATAAATATAAAAACTCTTATATATACGTATTTTTTTTTGGTTACTATATAAACGTATTTAATGGATCTTAAATAGTGTGTTTTATATTGAGTTATAAAAACAGTAGACTCTATAATCACTCCTTTAAGAAAAATAAAGTTTACACTATACAAATTTAATAACTTTTTCTATAAATAAATTACTATCTAAAAATAACAACAAAATCAAGTACAATCATTTCCCATTTAAAAAAACATGTTACTAAGTATTTACATTTAAACGTATTACATTTACATATGTTATCATCACTGTTAATCTAACAATCAGTTGTAACTACGATTTTTTTTTTTTGCATTTTATTCATTTCTACAGCGTACAATATTCATTATATATGCCACGATTAAGAAAATTTAGAGCACAAATGATTGGTATTACCATAACTGTGAATGTCACTCAGCAGCATACTCTGACGGAGTACAATATTATTGTGAAAAATGTAACAAGCATGTCACTCCTACCATACGATAATCTACAAATTCGATAAATAAATAAATTTGTAAGATATTCAGTTTATTTAATTATTAATGTTTACATCACGTACAAATTGTTGCTTAATGTTGCTGATGATACTGGATCTGCAACGTTTACCGTTTTTTATCGCGAAGGTTGTTATCTGATGAACAAAAAAGGCAACGAGATATTGGAAAAAATGGAAAAGGTAAACATAGTCATGTCAAAAAAAGTTACATTTTCATTGCTCACTTAATTCATAATATATTAATTTTTTCATTTTAATTTAAATTCAGTGTAGATCGGGAACATGGAAGATTGAAGGGAAGGATAGATGCGGAAGGTGGTTTAAATCAGCATTTAACGTCTTGAAAATTTGCAAGGACCGACAAATAATTTCAAAATTCAAAACAAAGGTAAAATTTTAAACTCTTATTGCTAAATAATGATTATTTATATCTACATAATGAATTTTGATATTTCCGATTCAAATGTAAAATCTCTGATTGAGGTGTTAGTCATCACTATTGTCAAATAGGTTTGTTTTAGACAATGGTCATCATTATTTCAAAATATGTTTGTTTTTCAGACAATCACTAAAAGTGTTAAACGAAACACACCTCCACCTATAATTGAAGACTCCAACACACTTATTAAACGTCGTTCAGACGATGGATCCATAACAGAAGTTGTTGGAAGTAACGATGCAAAAATATTCAAAAAGATCAAGTTTTCAAAGAATTAGTAGCATTTCCTCAAGATGGTTTACAAATAATGAGCCTATGTGCTAAACTTTCACTTTTATGTCTTTACCCACGTTGACAATGTGTTTTTTTTTTGTAAATTGACCTTGGTGGTAACTTTCAAACATTTTGACATTTGTTTTTCGTATATTGACCATGTTACTAAAATATTCAATAAATCGTTTTATGTTTGCAAATCTTCGTGCATACGTCAATTTAAATGTGCTTTCGACCGTTAAACACATTACTTTGCAAAAAAAATAACCTACACCACAAACGTGTAAAAAACGAAAAATAAACCAAATACCTATATAGAATAAATTAAAAAAAGATATTAATTGATTAACAAAAAAAATCAAAAATTAAATTCCCTAGGCACGGGTTAAAAACTAGTTATATATAAAAAACGGCAAGCCCTTAATGAATTAAATACGTGATTTCAAAATTATATGTGGGAGATTGTATCTTGATTAATTGCAGGGGAGGAAAGAAAAAGAATATTAGTCTACAGCAGGGCAATTGATATACTTGAAATAAATTTAATATTTTAAGTAAGAATCAAACCATTCTTTTAAAAAAATACAATCCTATGCTGGAAAGAAAAACAAACGCACCCTGTACCATAGCAAGGAGTCCACGACAACATGGTGAAAATTGACATTCAGTACCAAATCTTTTTAATCATGCCAAAGTTCTTGTTAACAACTTGTTTTCCAGATTCACATATTCACATAGAAGACAAAGATAAAATAAAGGGAGGCCATAATTTGTGACATTTACCTTCCAGCACCCAAATAACCACAGAGAAGAAGAAAGATAATTTTCCTTTCAATCACGAACAGATCAGATTAGACAACTTTGTCAATAACAGGTATTAATAATAACATGTTATTTAACAAAGAAAAGCCAAACCTTTTCGATCACTGCCTGATAATCTTGTTACTGCAAACTTACTCTCACACTTAGAGTTGCAGTTCAAAGGTGGAACTACAACCGAAAAGGTAGTCACTCTGTTTTTTTTTTTCACACTCTCTTTCTGCCTCTCTCTAAACATGATCTCACCACCAAAACCCCCTCTCTATTTATAGCTGCAGGTTTAGGGTTTCTTTCTCACCAGTCCTAGAATATTCTTAGGAATCATTCTTCACCCTTCGTGGAGAGGAAGAAAAGCCCATCTAGAACAGTCTAGTTTATTTTTGGTATTTAATATTTATTTTCATATTTATTTATTTAATTAATATTATAATTCTGAAATTATTTAAATAATTACTATTATTATAATTTTGAGTTCTATTTTTATATTAAATTAATTTTATTAAAAGTAGGACAAAATTAGGTGTTCACATGAAGGGTCCGACCAGGTCGACTCCCCACATGGCGAAGGGCCATGGTGCGCTGATCGTGGCCAACTGCTCCGGCGGTGCCTTAGGCAAGTCTGCAAACACTTGGCATTTTTCGCATTTTTTCACAATTTCCGAGCAGTCCCTCCTCATCGTGGGCCAATAGAAACCCGCACTGAGAACCTTGCACGCCAAGGACCTTCCCCAATTGTGGCTGGTGCAAACCCCCTCATGGACTTCTGTCATGACGGCCTCTTACTTTTCAGGCAGCAGACACCTTAGGAGAGCGAGCTAAATCCTCTTTGAAGTAGCACGCCATCCAACAGTGTGTAGTGTCCCGCCTCTCACCTCTGTTCCTTCGTGTATTTCACCACCTTACTTGGCTCCCCTGCCAAGATCCCCACGATAGGGTCCATCCAAGTTTTTTGGCGTTCAACACAGGCCACCAGTTCTCCTTCTTTACTTGGATTGGCTAGTGTATCTTGGATCACACTCCGATTGTTCCCGGGCTTCCTAGTACTCGCGAGCTTTGCCAGGGCATCCGCCCTCTGATTCTTCGTTCTTGGAACAAACTCAACTACCACTTCCCGTAGTTGACCTATCAGAAGTCGCACGCGCTCCAAATATTTTATCAGGATAGGCTCTTTCACATGAAACACTTCATTCACTTGACTCACAACTAGCAATGAATTCGTTCTGACCAGCAAACTGTCAATCTGAACCTCAATGGCTAACTTTAAACCTGCAATTGACGCCTCATACTCTGCCTGGTTATTGCTCGCCTTGAACTGAAACCTCAAAGATTTCTCCAGTATTAGTTCCCCAGGTCCTTCCAACATCACACGTGCCCCGCTTCCATTCTCATTCGACGACCCGTCAACGAACAACGTCCACTGTGTACTCACCCTCTCGCCAGTTTCCGGCGTTAATTCTACCACGAAGTTCGCCAGAGATTGCGCTCCAACCTTCCCCCTCTTGTCATACTGCAAACCATACTCCGACAGCTCCACTGACCACGCAACAAGTCTTCCCGATAAGTCTGGCTTTTGTAACACCTGTCTCAAAGGCAAATCAGTTCTTACTTTTACCTGAAAACTCTGGAAGTACGACCTTAGGCATCTGGCGGTCATGAGTACAACGAGCGCCGCCTTCTCTATCTTCTGATACCTGGTCTCCGCCCCCTGAAGTGTATGGCTCACAAAGTAGACTATCCTCTACCCGCCATCCACCTCTCTAAGAATCACCGAGCAGATTACATGGTCGCCGATAGAGAAATACAAACGCAAAGGAAGACCTTGGACAGGCTTCGATAGGACAGGCGGTGCGGACAGCAGCTCCTTGAGGCGACTGAAAGCTTCCTCGCACTCCGAGTTCCACTCAAATGCCGCGTTTTTCTTAAGGCATTTGAAGAACGGAGCTGACTTGTCACCCGAGTGAGGGAGGAATCTCGAAAGGGCGGCGATCCGCCCCGTCAAACGTTGCACTTCTGGGTTGAGCCTCATGTTGTGCTTCCGGAATTCGCCAAAAGCCTCCGAAAAATCCTTGTGAAGTTTCGCTCCCAAAGCAGACTTTACGATCATGTCATCTATGTAAACCTCCATGTTTCTCCCCACCTAGTTGGCGAACACCCTGTCCATAAGCTGCTGATATGTCGCCCCGGCATTCTTCAATCCGAACGGCATCGTCTCGTAGCAGTAGTTGACCCTGGCGGTCATGAAGGCCGTTTTGTCCTCATCCGACGGGTGCATCTTGATTTGATGATAACCTGAGTAGGCATCCATCAAGATTAGCAACTCGTTGTCGGATGCCTCATCCACCAGCTTGTCTATACTCGACAATGGGTAAGAGTCTTTTAGGCATGCCTTGTTCAGGTCCGTGTAGTCTACGCATATGCGCCATTTCCCATTTGCCTTCTTTACCATCACAACATTCGCCAGCTATATGGGATACTTGATCTCACGAATAAATTCGGCCGCCAGTAATTTATTTACCTCTTGTTGAATAACCTTCTCTTTTTCGTCGCTCATGTGCCGACGCGTCTGAGTTACTGGCTTGATTCTGGGGTTCAAAGCTAGCCTATGACAGATGAAGTTTGGGTGTATTCCCGGCATGTCCTTGTGACTCCATGCGAAAAGATCTAAATTCTCGCCCAACAGCTTTGCCAGCCTCTGTTCCTGGTCTCCAGTCAGCCTGGTCCCGATTTTCAAGACTCTGTCTCCGAATTTCAGTTCCTTGGTCTCCTCAATTTCCGTAGGCCTATTCAGGCGCCCTTCGCCTCTTGGATCAAGGTTCCCTCTGGCGCATCAACCTCGTTGCATCGGTGCCCTACTGGGGCATTCTTCCGCCCGTACCGATCCACCGAGTTGCTGTAACATTCTCTGGCACTCTTCTGGTCCACAATAATTCTCTCAATCCGCCCATTTGGCAGCGGGTATTTGACCGCCAGATGTGCTGTCGAAATCACGGCACACAACTGATTCTAGGTGTTACGCCCAATGATCATGTTGTAAGACCCCACCGCCTACAGAACCAAATATCTTACTTTCAACACATTAGCGCTCTCGCGCTTGCCAAAGGTTGTGTCAAGGTCAAGGACACCCCTTACCCAAACTTGCTAGGGAAGATTCAAGACTGAACAGCCTTCCAACTCCATTCTCTATCCTCCGAATCAATCGCTAATGTATAACCTTTGAAAAGATTTCATTGGAACTTCCCCTTTCCCGATCAATAGGCTGTACCCGTGAATCCCACAAGAGATCCTGCGTAGGGAGTTAAGACTCGGTCGTCCAAACCCAGCCGATCAAACGTGTCGCCATAAATGATATCCGCTGAGCTTCCCTGATCTAGAAGCACGCGTTGAACATTGAGTTGGTTGACGCTGAGCAAGACCAAAATCGGGTCATCAAGATGAGGCTTGATTCCAAAAAATTCGGCAGATGAAATCGTGATGTCAGGATGATGGAAACCGAATAGGACCTCTGTGACCGCGTTTACCGCCCTGGCGTTTCGTTTCCTCGCCGCACTCGTGACACCACCCCCTCCGAAGCCTCCATCTATCGTGCCAACTTCGCTAGGCGTAGAACTCCAGTCGCCCCGTGTACTTGCGATCCCCTTCGCTGGTTGCATTGCTGCCATCATCTTTCCAATCTCCCGCTTCAGGGCGTGGCATTCCTCAGTAACATGGCCTGCCAATTGGTGGTACTCACACCATGTAGCCGTATCGCAGCCCTTCGTCGGTCGTCTAGGTGCCCTTGGTCCGCCAATCATTTGTGTTGCCTTCATTACTTGAAAATTTCTTGTCTGGCCTGGGCTACCCACAAACAACCTTCCCCCCCCCCCCCGAGGAGAAAGGTGTGACCCATGTTGGCTTCGCCTTCCTCGCCACGAAGGCGGCCTTTTGTTCCCTCCTGGGGATTTCGCCTCTCGCCCCCCAAGCGATAGACGTGTGCTCTTATGCGTCTCGTCCTCCTCATCAAGGATATACGCGTTCGCCAGGACAAGCATTGTCGGCATGGAATAGATCAGTCTCTCCGACAGCAGTCCATTCTTGAAGGCGCGTGCACAGGCTTGCTGCTCCAACTCTTCGATCTTGACAGATGCCGCACTGTACCGCCTCACATAGTGCTTCAAAGTTTCTCCTTCTAACTGGCGAACATTGTACAGATCATCAATCGTAACCTGCTTGATCTTGCTTGCGGAGAACTGAACAAGGAACTTTGACGAGAAATCGTGGAAGTTCGTGATAGATCCGCGAGGCAAAGTCGTGAACCAAGCCATCGCCGTACCTTTGAAAGTTGACGGGAACATTCTGCACTTAACTGCATCAGAAGCTGCACTTATCACCATCTTCGTGTTGAAGTAGAGCAAATGATCCTTCGGGTCCGTTCTTCCGCTCTCCAGAACGAGATTCTTCATGTTGTCAGGAATTGCTACCTCCCTTACTGCCACCGAGAAAGGCTCAAACTCCGCTACAACCTCCGCCTCTCGTTCTCCCTCGTCCTGTTGCTCAAGGCGATAATAGTCCAACTGCTCTTGCCAGTAATCATTCCGCTGCCGTATGTTGTCAACGTTGCGGACCAAACATCTCCAATCTCTGTGAGTGATCGGAGCTTGAGGTAACAACGATCCGCCTCCTGAGGCTTCCGGCGAGCGTGCCGAAGATCCTTGCTGCGAAGGTGAGGATGGTGGAGTAGGTAATGGAGGCGTCGGAGAAGGAAGAGGAGGAGGCGGTGGAGGTGGAGGAGGAGTCGGTTGCGCAGGTTGTTCGCGACGAACCTCCTCACGACGATGCCTTCCCCTCACACGACGCGGTGGTGATCCACGCTTCTGCTCCAACGGGTCGCTGCGTCGACGACGGCGAGTCTCCATCGAATTTCAACTGTGAACCAGAAATTCAACCAAAAACACGAAAATCAGAGGAAATTGCACAAATTTCCGAACTTCTCTCAACCAAAAACAGCAATCCACGTAGCCTGGAAATCGAAATCTACCGATCCCCACAGACGACGCCAAATGTTCAGCCAAGAACATAGAAAGAAGGTATAGTACCTAGAATGAGAGGATTGCAATGAGAGAATCTAGAGAGAGAACGTGTAACCGCTTAGAGAGAGAGAGAGAGTGAAACTGAATCTCGAGTTTGTTATTCAAGAAATGAGCTAAGCGTCCCTTACAATTGGTAACCGCCCCCTATTTATAGGCGAGGGGTTGGGCCTGGCATATCTAACTGTCCTTAGTGGAGCAGTTGGGCCTCTCGAGGGAGGCCCAGACCTTTGGCATGTGCAATGCCCTTGGGTGATTAACACCGGGCGAGGGCCTCTGGGGTCTCGCCCAGTCCATAAGCGTTTAGAGTTTTTTAGTACTCCATCCGTTCCAGAAAGTTTGTAGTTTAAGGTTATGACACAAAGAGTAAGAAAACAATTATTGATAGTATAATTTGACTAGATTGCCCTTATTTAATTTTACTAGTATGATGTGCAACTATTAAATTATACTTAGATAGAGAAGAATGTAGTTAATAGAAAAGAGTTGTGGTTGGTTAATATGAAATGTGATAAGTGAGAGAAAATGTATTAAATGAGGGTATAGGTAGAAAAAATTAGCAAAAAATGCATTGGTTTTCTAAAACAACAAACATTTTGGGATATTGAAAAATCGTGCAAAACAACAAACTTTCTGGAACGGAGGGAGTAATT
The DNA here is from genome assembly GCF_012489685.1 of Lotus japonicus. NCBI lineage: Eukaryota > Viridiplantae > Streptophyta > Magnoliopsida > Fabales > Fabaceae > Lotus > Lotus japonicus. Next base: position 84,342,764 of record NC_080041.1, read on the forward strand.
AGAATTCCAACCTTGATTTCGAATTTTACACTTCTATTTGTAGTATTTTAAGAAAATAACTGCTAGCTAGACCCAAAGGAGTACAATCAGTGGCGGAGCCAGCAATTTAATCTCACTGGGGCCAAAAATGAAAATAGAATTGTTGCAACGGAAAAAATTTCAAACATATTAAAAAGTTTGACCAAGTTTGAAATAATTTCTCAAAATAAAGTTAGAGTTGATTTGGTTAAATGGAATATCACGTAAATTTTGAATGAAATTTTAATTTTGTGAAGAAAACTTTCAAAGTGTGAAAGCATTGTTTAGTTTTCAATGAGTATTTTACTGGGCTTGATATTGTGTTGACTCATGGAAGAGAAGCTTTTGGTTTGCAAAAATGGTTAGTGAGAACTCTTCCATCTATTGGGCTAATTTTCAAGAGATTTGCAAAATCAGGGGGTGGCATGGCCTGCCTCCGCCCCTGAGTACAATATTAAACTTAGAAAATAATTTCTACAACTATGTCATATATTTGATTATTTATTAAGTTTTGTTCTCTTTGGGTGGATTTTGGAGGCTTGGCTTCAAATCAGCTTCAATGATCACTTGCGTTTAGATTGACGTCGAAACTTCTTTTCAGACTCACTTGGTGGTCATGCAATTCAAACGGGGTTTGACTGTTTGCAATTAGGACTAGTCGTGAGATTTGAACTGTGGACCGTCATGAATTTGGATTGGGTCGAACGTGCCTACAAGCAGAACGACCCAAGAACCAAGTAAGGAAGCCCAAAAGGCAGACAGCCAAACATGAAGTGGAGCCTAGATTCATCCCCCTTTTTCTTTCTAAGAATAGTTAAAGTAGTTATTATTATTCCTCTTGATTTCCTCCCCAAATCATGTAACCTTGTCAACTCATTCAATGCATTTATTACTAGGGTTGTGAGTTCACGGTTCACCAATATATAAGGGGGAGTCTGTGATGTATGAAGGAGGTTCACTCTATTACTAGAATAATACTCTTGAGCTTCTTTGTTCTGCCCTAAGATTTTATTCCAGAACAAACTTTGAATGAATCTTGAAGATTGTAATTTGAATTGAATGTGTAGTGTAGCACTTTAATTTAAATTGATTATCAAAGCTTGCACCTCGAACTCCCTCATAAGCTCACCTGAACAATCAACCCTAATTTTGAACTAAGTAATGAAAATTGCATCTCAAGTCAACTACGAAACATCTGTAAGGATTTTTTCTATTTGATCATCCACGTATTGACATAGAGCTTTTCTGAGTACTTATTTTATTTTAAAATTTAGTATAAACGCACATAAATAAGTTGTGTTCAGAGAGGTTTTGTTCAAATAAGAGAAATTGCAGTAGCAAGTTGCAACTTTAACCAATGCATTTTTTTTATTATCAAGAACTAATGTTATCTATTGTAAAAATATTTGTTATGAAGTTGAATATGAAAACAAGCAAAACATAATAAAAAATAATTCAATTCACTTACTTGTATTCAATGGATAAATATGTTAATTCATACGTGAAATTTACAAAAAACCATACTCACTAATAAAATAGAATTTTACTTTTATTATTCGTTCATAACATTTTTGCATAGAAATTCAAGGGCAATAGGGAGGTTTAAATCCGGGCCCTCCAAAGTAGAGGATAGGTTCCTGCCCATATTTGGCCTCATTGATGACATTGTAGCAATATGGTTCTTCAGCCCTTGTGCTTACATATTCAGGGTACTTAAGATTTCGGGAGTAATCTTTAATTCTTAGATTGCGCATGTAGCATGCGTTCCCCCAACGACCATCTGCAGCCTCTCCACTTCCCATAGCTGTCCTCGTGTGAGGTGTATTTTTCTTCAACATTGGACTGTACACTTGTCCTCCCCACTCAACTGATTTGGCACTGCGACTCAACCCACTTAATAATTTTGCAGGCCAATAACCTACAATATGATTGTTCACTTTAAGCCACCAATTCCCTGAGTTATCCTGAACCATGCCAAAAAAAAACCATGTAATACATTAGTTATTACCAAGTTACCATATATTTGTGATAAATTAATAAATAAATTATGTTACCCGTTGAAATTTATAAATATTGCATTTTTCTCCCCTCTATTTATGTGGTAAATGCTTATTGTCATAACACTTACTTAAGTTGTTTACCCAAGCGCACCATATATATTTATTAAAAAATATCTTTTTCACATGTGCATGAATGTGTGCAAATGTATGGTGGCAAAAGAAAGAGTATTTTCCTTGAAGTAATCTAGCTAAAGATGTTTTATGTGTGTTTAAAATAATTTAGTAGCATTTGAGTATAAAAAACACATGTGATCATTACCCAATACATTCCAACGGGGATTTCTTTTTGTGTGTGGTATGAGTATGAAATAGGTGTTATTGCACCTCCAAGAACTACTTGGCCTACTTGCACAAACCCAGGACAAACAACATCAAAACAACCTGTTGACTTGTATGAATCTGTCTGCACCACAAAATCAAGAAGCAGAAAATTAAAATTAATGTTAATTTAAGTTCCTCCTCTAAATACTGAGGTAGCAAATTAAGCAACTAATATTATTTAAGAAGTCACACCATCAAAAAAATGACCAATTTTTCAATAAATAATCAAGTACTTACAGTCCAATGAGCAAAAAATCGAGTGGACCTGTCACCATACAACTTTGGATTTACCTGAAGCATAGTATATATAGAGAGAGAATTAGTCAATTGTGCATGTTCATTTATATTGTCTCACATTAGTTAATTTATAATGTTATATACGTAAATTTAGGTAAATAGTTAATTTGTAATTGTAAGTAAGTAGTGAGTGCTTGGTATGAGAGTTTTACAATTTCTGAAGATCTTATTTAACTCGAACAATTTTTTTTAGAACAAAAAAAAAGTGAGTGTCATGCGGGGGAAGTAACCTGCCAGCCTGATTCAATGCTTTCAAAATATTGAGGACCATTTCCAGTCTTAAGCCAAATTTGAGCAGTGGTGAAATCATCTGGAAGATCAACCCTTGGATTCCAAACGTTAATTTCAGCTTCTGCACCAATATAACTGTATCCCACTGTCACAAGAAATGCTTTCTGCATGTCATGTCACAATTAGTTAACTATATTAAATTATAATGATATACCATGTTGCAATTTAACTATTTCAAAAATTATTTTTGTTTGCATTGCAAAAGCTAATATACTAGTTTATATAAATATACCGTGCGGTTTTCTGGAACATATGCAAATGAGCCATTGACTATGGGGTAATTAGAGTTTGTGTTGTTTGTTGATTTCATGAAATGCATTATGGGTTTTCGTCCGAAAAGATTCAGGGAAGCTGCCCTTGATAAATCCTCCGTTCGAATCCTGCGAATGGGAATTGTTCCTTCTGGACAACTTCCATTTTTCTGCCATGTTTGGAACACAATGGACTTTGTTTGCAAATTGCTTGAGTTCTTGGATTCTATAAGAAAATCGGGAATTTTCTGCATGATATATAATATTCCATTAGTCAATGATGCACAATTTTTTAGTTTGAGAAGGATAAGAGGAAATTGCAAAATTAGTAAATTACAACTATTGCCCGCTAAGGAAAATAAAAAATATCCATGTGTTATTTTGTGAAACATATCAATAAGTTAGACTCATATTTTTTCCCACTCACCAAAAGACCCATACTTCGAGTTATTTCAGGCCATAAATAAACTCAAATACTAAAGAAATCTTCCAAACAAGCAAATTCGTACGTTTAATAACAATGGTTTTTTTTATGATGTTGTTTAACTTTACCCCATATCCCATGAAATTATAATCCTTCATAGCTCAATCAATGGTATCATTTATGAATTTTAAATTATTTATCTTAAATATAATTATTTCACCTATGATAGAATTACATAATAGGTAAGATAAGTTTAGAGAATGTTCACTCATATAGATTTCTTCATCTGGTCAAAAGTTGAATTAAGTTAAGTCAAAGTGCTTAAAGTTTTACTTTAATCCTTATATTTTTTTTTTCGAGAACTGAAGGTGGGGAGGATTTGAACTCAAAACTTATAAGTAGCAAAGCACACATTTAACCACTTGAGCTACTTCCATAATTTCTTTAATCCTTATATTTTAAAAATAAATAATTCATGTATAATATGATTCATGAGCTTGCATATGCTAACAAATGAAATAATATACAAATATAGGCACAAGCTACTACAATCGAGATATATATATATATATATATATATATATATATATTTAACAACACGTACCTGTAATTTGTGGTCTTTTAGTGCAGGATGGTCAAAAGCAGATTGTTTATATATGTCGACACAGTCAATTATATCTCCATCTTCACTCTATAAAAATACAATTGAAATTTCACAATCAAATACAAAATTTAAATCCTTATAATCAATTTTTTCAATAATATTTTTAATTTTTAGAAAATAAATGTGATTTATATTTTCAAAATATTAATTAAATATTATTTCGTTGAATATTTTACATTAAATATAAAGACATTAGTGCAATATATTTTTCAAAAGTTCTGCAAAAAGTCAATCAAATAGTGTACAAATTTTAATAATTAGGAAGACAATTGAATTATTTACTGAGTTATTTGAAAACTTGATTGATTCGTATTATTGACTTTAAAATTATTAATCAAAGTATAAAGTATTTTCTCAAACTAGATAAATCCATAGATATATACTTTTGTGTGGATTTTTCACATTCAATTTTTTTTTTCATACACAAGATTCAAACTCAATATACTTTTAAGAAAAATCAAACATGTACAATTTTTTTTTTTAAAATCAACATGTGCAAATTACACTTACAATAGTACATTGTTTTGTCTTCTATATTTTATTAAATACTTAAAATTTTATCCTCATCTGAAAATACATTCAATCTTAGTTTTTATATATATATATATATATATATATATTTGTTTTTGAAATATAAAAAATATAAAAAGGAGTAATGAATTGAATACCTTGATGGTTTTTACGGAAGGCTTGTTGAGGAGCTTCAATTTAGCTTTTATTTCTCTTTTTGTAGGAGATGATGCTGTTGCCACAACTTTGAAATCTACCTGGGTACAGGAGGCAAACAACGCCCATATAAACAAAATTACAACTTTAAATTTTTTCATTCTCAATACCATTCAATTCTCACTCACTAAACCCAAACACACAAAAAATGAAAATGGCACTGAGATTTATTCAAGAAATTTGTACAGAGAAAATAGTATGGAAATTATTACGTGTTATTCGTTTTTAATGCATTTATTAATTGTAAATTTCTTGCATTTGTGTATTTGATTATTAATGCATCATTTTATTGACCAAGTCAATTTATTTATTAAAATATAGTCAAGTCATTAAATGGCTAGCTAACTTAAGTAGTATCATTGGAAAAAGAAAATCTTACTATGAATTCTCTACTATTAAGAAAATTTGGTAAGATATTTTTCTTTTGGTAATTTTCCTAAATTACTCATTTAAGTACTTATCCATACACTTCATTTTTCTCTCTATTTTATTTAAGTTTTTATATTTATCTTAAATTTCTTTCACCATATTAATGTTATGTCTCTGAATTTTTTTTATAAGCGTTCTATCTCTGAATGATAGTGACCTTGGAAAGAAAGTAAAATTTAAAAAAAGCATAAAAATTATTTTAATGTTGGGTATCTATAATCTATAATTTACTAAAGCTCAAGCAAAGAGAAAGTTCACTTTTCAATCCTACGGTCTACTCTATTTCCCTGTTCAACACTGTTCAATTGAGATTGCATTTTATTATTCTTTTCTTTGCACTACTCGTGGGCCAAGTTATTGAAATATCATATTGGGCCTCTTTATGAAGTTGTATGCATGTCAAGCATTTAGCTCTAATTAATGAAGTATTGTATTAAGGTGTTTGTTAAAATGATTTTTTTTTACTGCTACCTATTGTTACAATGTGAAATTCATGTAGGAATTTAAAAAACTAAGTACTTCCTATTTATAATAACCAAATAAAAAGTGTATTTGGTCCTTTGTATAAAAATTAACTTAGAGTTTGTGAAGAATTAATTATTTTTAGACAGAAATACTCTTATTTAATTAAATTTCTCTCTCTTTCCACTTGCTATAGCATTAATGATGCATATAAATTAAGAATAATGGGTGGAGGGTAACTTTGGAAAGTTCATATAAATTGAGAACAAATTTAATGCAATTATCTAAATTAACTAAATTTCTTAAAGGGTGTGAAGTGGTTGATGGATTCTTATATTAAGGAACGAAGAGAGTAGCTGTTAAAAGTATCTTTAGGGAGTCCCAAGATTTTATAAGACATAGCTATTAAAAGTATCTTGGGAGTCCCAAGATTTTAATAAAGATTTTATAAGACATCTAAAGAGATTCAAGTGACATAAATAAATTGATAAAATTTCAGTACACTTTAAATTATTCTTTTTCATACATACAGTTAATTATATTTTACAAAAAAATTGATTTAAATTGAATGCTTAGATTAATAGTTTATTTTAATTTATTGCGTAAAGTGAAATTTGATTTTAATTTTGCTTTGATTAAATTTTATCTCTTTTAATTATTTCTTTTTAACACATACAATTTGTACACGTAATTAGAAAGGACAGATAATGGAGCATACTCCCCGTGCATCGCGCTGGTCGGGCTCAATCCTAGTTAGATATAAGGTTAAACATGATGAAAAAAAAAATAGTTATTGTTTTATAAATATTGTAATGGAATTTGAAAGAAGAGGGTACTGTTTTCTATTTGTCGGTGTTGGCTTATGGAAGAATACTCTTTTTCCTCTCTTTGGGTTTTTCCCACTAGGTTTTACCAAGGGAGGTTTTAATGAGACTTGTTCATGAGTTGGTTAACACTGATTTTTAGTACCTCTTCAACCAGGACTTTTCAATAGGGTGAGAAGGTTGTTTTCATAGATCAGTTTATTTCAATAATATTAATCTCTCTGTTCTAAAAAAAAAACACAATTTATGGATCGAGTAGCTTAGAGGGTACAATGCTCAAGCTTTCAGTCGAAGAACCTTCTTATGAATCGTACAGACCACACCACCTTCCCTGCACTACCTCTCCAATTTCCAAGACTCAGTATTTTATATTCTCATTACAATTGAAGTTACAATTGAAAGTAACTTGACATTTTGATAATCCTATCACATGTTTTTCTAGTTTTTAAAATTTAAAATATTTTCAGGAATATAAAATATCTATCAAACACATTTATACAGTTTTTGAAATACATTTATACAATTTACCTGGAAGTAAATTGTGCTTGCTTGAGAATGTAGCATTCCTGAGAATATAATTTCATACCTTCTAAGTTCTAACATATGCCCTTGAGTTAATAATTTTTAATACACTTAAATGATATTTAGTATTATTAATTAGTTTTAAAATCATTTCAACACTACTTATTACTCATTCTATTTTAAAATAATTATCAACTTATAAAAAATTATATTTAATATAATTGCCCACTTGAAATTTTGAAGGGAATATTGAATTTTTTTGTGATATATTGCTCATATGGGAAGAATAAATGATAAGAGATAAAATATACTACATTTTAAAGTGTGAGTCATCATCTGTCATCACCAAATTATCATGTTCTCATCCAACGGCAACTATCCACACATGTACCTTCATTATCACATTACCGCGTTAACAATATATATCGTCTCATTACCACATTGTCAGAAAGACTTCCGATATAAGAAATCGTCCCACTATGATGCATTGACCATCAGGGGATCCGCCAAAAGCACCAATAGTTCAACAACAAAGACCACTAAGTGTTTCGAAAACCATATATTTACCTAAATCATAAAATACTAAAAAAAAAAAAATCAATTTAGCACAAAAACTAGCATCAGCCCGAACATTGACACTAATTCGATCCAGCAAAGTGCAAAAGAAATGTTTGTTACTTAAAGTTAGCGTTGTATGCCACACTAATTAACGTCGGCTGAATATAACTGCTATGGCCTAAATTAACATATCGTTCTGTTCCAAATCAAACACCCGAACATGCCAAGAGGAATCATCCCCTGTCCCTGCACATTGTGGTCCCTTAGCTCCAACTCTTTGATTGCTATCACTATTATTTGCACACTCCTAATTATTGCTTTTTCTTTGTTTAGACCTTATTCCTCATTATTGTTAGCATGTTACTCAACAAGAATGGAAATATCTTTGAAGATTAAAATACATGTATAATCTCCTATTTTGTCACCGACTTTTTTTTTTTTTTTGTTACAAAGGGAAATAAACAAAAGAAACAACTAGCTAACTAAGCAATCCTTGCAATGGGTAGTTGGGACCAGAGCTTCCAAGCCCACTTCTCATGTGCAGCAACCTTTGCCAGCGCGTCAGCAACCTGATTGTCCTCCCGATCTACATGGCTTATTATCACACGCCAGTTCCTCTGAAGCAACCCTCTGATTGTTTCAATTTCCTCCCTATGCCAGTAGTTTGTGATGTCAATATTCGTTCCAAGCACCTCGGTTGCTTGAGTGCAGTCTGTGTAACAAACAACACTTATGTACCCCATCTCCCAGACGTGGTTCAATCCCTTTTGAATTGCTAGCAATTCCGCCTTGAAAGCATCCCCAGCACCTAGACTCGCTGCAAAGCCAGAAGTCCAACGACCATCCTTGGCACGAACCACTCCGCCAGCACCCATTTTATTTTCAAGGGGCAGATAGCTCCCGTCTGTATGAACCATAACCAAGGCATCGTCGACCTGGGCTACTGTCGTGCGCTGCTGCTGCGGCGTAGCCTTTCCCCACCGCGTAAATTCTACCATATCCAGATGTATGCAGTACTGAAAATGGATCCAATGCTTTGCTGTGGTTCACTTTATTTAATAAAAATGTTTACATATATTAATAATAAAAAATAATCCTTACACATGGAAGTTAAACGTATATGGTGGTCAGTCATTTACCACTTATTACAAACAGGTGTGATGAGAGAATTAATCATTACTATCAACGATGTATACTTGAAACTAAAAAAAAAATAAAAAAATATGCATCTTAAAAGCTAAGTAAGCACTTTATTTACCCACAAATTAAAAAGAAACATCTCAAAGGCTGAGTGGGGGCTCACTATGTTTAGACTTTAGTGTATGTTTGAATTGAAAATTTAAGGTGAAATTGAAATTAAAATGGATAAAACAAAAGCATTCTCCTTAGCTTTAAACAAGCATGGATTTCATCAACATCCGTGAATATCATAATTATTTTGAGAAAACAATGAACAAATATTCCCTTTGCATTTCAAATATAAAACCTGAGTTGTAGTTTTCTCTCACCAATAATACAGTTTCTAATGTTTTGATTAGGCAAATTTTGACGAACGTGTGTCCCTTCTACGTACACTTGTTTGAATAATTTTTTTCTCGTTATAATATTTACTTTTTCTTAAAGGTCAGAGATTAAGTCACACATAACCTAAACGATGTCAAGGAACTAATTTGTTGTCTTTTCTTAAAAAGTTATTAAATATTTTTTATTAAATTTTAATTATATACCCCCTCCGTTCCCTATTATAAGTCACATTTTTTGAAAAAAATTTGTTACAAAATATAAGTCACTTTCTAATATCTAGGAAGCATTAAATATTTTTTTCCAAATTAACCCTTATATTTAATATGAAAGAGATGATAAAATTTAGAAGTATTAACTTGGAGAGAGAAAATCATAGGAAAGTAAATAAGGGTAATCTAGGAAAGTAAATCATTTTTTTTACAAATTTATTACTAGTAACTACTTTTCTTAATCTAAGAGAATTAGTTATTCGTGACTTATATATAGGAACGGAGGGAGTACTAGTTTTCTTCACAACTACACATAAAAAATATCTTCCGTGAAATCATTAATTTACTAAAAATAAACAAATTAAAATGTAAGGAATTAATGAAATGCTCACAACATAACCAGCTGTCAAGGCACCAAAGCTGTTGCCACTCCCATTGTCCAGTCTGTAAATTCGGGCAGCTACCCAAACTGCCCCTAACCTCTCATTTTTCCCACCACTATATAAACACCATTTCCCTCTCTTTCCACCATCACTCACCGCAATTATCAACATCTTATTCTCACCACCAAACAAAAAATTAGCAATGGCCTCCTCAAATCTCATCCTCATGACCACAATGGCGGTGCTCCTCCTCGTCGCCGGCGCATCTTACGCCGCCGATGCGCCTGCTCCTGCTCCCGCCTCTCCCGCCACCGCCATCTCGCCGTCCTTCGCTGTCGCTGGTTTTCTCACAGCAGCTGTTGCTCTCGTATTCGGATCTTCTTCTCTCAGGATCTGAGTGCTCCGGCCTATGGATTTTCTTTCTGTTTCTCTTTTTCATTTTGCCTGTGTGTATTTGCCGGAGACAGATTGCTGTGCATAGATTCTTTATAATGTCCTACAATTTTCTGGATCTATAGCTATTTTGTTGTTTCAATCAACTTCAAGAGTATTATGATTTGTTATCATTGTTTCAGTACATAATCGACTTGTTTCGGATTCAAATTTGTGCTTCTGCGTTTCAGTTTTCTGAGAATGATTATGATTATTTCAAGTATAAGCGTGAGCTCTTAATTGCGTATTTGGAAATTTTCTGAATTGATTTCAATAACAGAATCAATTTTTTAGAGAAGTTCTGTGATTAATTTCTAGATTTTAGAATTATTCCAAAGGAATAGAATATGATTCAAAGCTGTAAAAGGTTAGTGCTCCATTACGCAACATTAAAGGGTTTTGAAGTGCTTCCTTCGCTTTCTTCGTTATTTTAATTGTTAATTATTAATAAATTAATTATTTTAAAAAAAATTCATTCGGACAAGAGTTTGAACTCTTTTTTTTTTGAAAATTAGGGTTTGAACTCTAATCCCTATAAATCTCTTTATTTTTCTTTACTGTATTTAAATTGTTGTATGAGCTAATAAGTAGCGAATGAGGAAACCTTTCTAACAAGTAAATTCGTCACCGCATTGCCAGAACGGCGAACAAAAGAAAGGTCTATTACATCAATAAGGATTTGAACTCTGATCCCTGTAAATCTCTTTATTTTTCTTTACTGTATTTAAATTGTTGTATGAGCTAATAAGTAGCCCACCGCATGTGCCATCCTTCTTTTAACATTGCTCAGGTATTAAACATCTTATGATTACTTTGCCGGTAAATAACTTTGTTATTTAATGAATACTTTGCCGGTAAATAACTTTGACAAGTGATAAAATAATGTGATAAAAAAATGGAATAAATATATAAAAAGAAAAAGTTAATGTAAATTAGATAGAATGGAAAATTATGTACAAATGTATAATAACTCAAGAAATATTTGTTTTTTGAATGTCTTGAGTTGTCCATGGTCTAAAATGGATGCCACCACCATAACTCATTCTAAAAAAAAGGGGCCATAATCAACCTCTTCCCGCACCCATTAATTATCCTCTATATTTGTCATTAGCAATGATCATAAGTCAATTTTGATAAGACAAAAATCAATGCTACAACTTAATTAGGGTAAATTAACATTGATGTTGGGGCTCACATTAACTGGTTCGAAGCTATGGTATTAGTATTAGTCATTCATGCTGACACAAGGGTAGTGTTGTATAAGTCGTTGTTATGCCGACGTTATTGCATGAAAGTTTGTGCCAACTATATATTTTACTTTTCCTATGGTTTTATTGGATGAGAGACACTAATGTTAGTTGACAATGTAATTTGTTTGAGGTGCCCGCTAGAGTGGGCAAATTTCAAACTGGTTCACGGGTGGACAGGGATTATTCTAGACTTTTCCCTTCCCGTTCTTCTCTCCCACTTTCTCCTCCCTCTCTGCATCCAAACCATTTTCCTCTCCTCCTCCCGCCTCTCCAACTAGAAGCAGCTTCTAATCACATTCACATGGTGCATGAGCCACTCCGATCAAGGACTCACCATAAGCTTCATGAAAACAGAGATCCATTAGCAGTGTTTTTTCACATGATGCATTCACGCGAAGCCCCATTGCAATCTCAAACTGCCCTGAAGCAAACCTGAACTTCGTTCCACCTCTGGAACCTCTACGCCAGGGTCGTCGCTTCATCCTCATCGCCTCTACAGTAGCCACCGTGGCACCTCCCACGCCACCACGAAGCTTCTTGAAGCCACAAACCCAAATTGAACCAAAACACCACTCCGTTGAGAAACCCAGCCAAAATTGATGCTACCTACTGAAGCCCCATCACGGATCCGTCGTCGGGCCACCACACTATCGCCTCACCTCTGCGAACGCCGCCCGATTTCTGGTTCAGATCAAAGAATTTTTAGGGTCAGGTCGAAGATCGAAGGGTTCATGGCTCTGATCGAAGGGTTTCTCGATCAGATCAAAGGGTTTTTGGCCCAAATCGAAGGCTTCTGGGTCAGATCGAAGCCTCTCACAGGATCCCCATCCCTTCCTCTGTCTCATTTTCGTCTTATTCATGTATTCTTCCATGGAGCCTCTCAAGCTTCAACCCAAGCTTCTCAACTCGCATGCACTGCTGACACACTCAGAGGGTGAGAATGAGAGAAAGTTGGGATGAAGATGCAAAGCACCGCAAAGCTTCACCGAAAGATTAAATTTTGAGCTTTGGATATGGAGGATGGGTGAGGAAACAGAGAGGTGCAGAGCTTCACCTCTCTTGATATTTGTTGCATCTCTGATCTGGGTTTTGATGAGGTGGGGGAGAGGTTCTGAAACTAGAAATCGCCGGAGCTGTGAGGTCAAGGGGTGGCGGCGGTGACATGGTCGCCGCTGGTCAGGTGGACGAAGAACACAAGATTGGGAAAGATGAAGATGATTATAAATTTACATTTTTATCCTTTTTATCATCACTTAATCTTAACCATCCAATAAAAGAATTCCAATATTCTCAAATCCAACAACATATGATAATGGTCCACCGGTGGACCAGTTTGAAACTTGTCCACCCTAGTGGACACCTTTGTTTGATGAGTCAGAGTCAATTGCTAAATGATTGAGAGTCTCTAAGCTAATAGATATTGTGTCAGTATAGCAGTACCTGTCACATCGTGTTATGCAATTTGGGATCGATTATGTCCTAAATTGTTTAACAACATCATATCAGGGATAAAGACTCTCAAGTATCAAACTATTAACTTTGACTCTTGATGATATATCATAAGCATATATATAAGGTACAATCTCACAATTAAAATCAGATTTTATAGTTTTAGAGAATCATGAGCATAAAAAATTGTATAAACAACAAAATATGAAGCATTTTACCAAACTAAAAGAGAGCCAAGCAATCTCAAAAATATATAAACAACAAAATATGAGGCATTTTACCAAACTAAAAAAGAGCAAAGCAATCTCACTTCTCCATAAAAACAACTAAAAACACTTGAAATTGTTCATCAAGTTCACAGGTTCATAATGTCATCTTACAAAAATTTAGTTAACAAAACCATTTCTAAATTGCAAGCAATAAAAAATCCCCCAAAATCAATTTGGACCTTAAAGCCCAATAAAACGCACACGCAATTAGGGGTTTGGAGGACTATGATCCCCTCGAACGAATTTGGACGTTAAAGGCCAATAAGCGAACACGTTTAAGAGCTTGGAGAGCTATGATCCCCCGTAGTTCAGCAGAATAATTGAGACACCCGTCTTCGGAACATTCAATAATTCTTGCTCTTAGGAAGCTTTGAGGGCTATGATCCCCTGTCTCAGCAGAATATTTGAGACACCCTTCCTCGGAACATTCGATAACTGTTGCTTAGCAATAAATGGTTGTCAATAACCCCTGAAGTAATGGGTATCATATTCATAAGGCTATGATGAGGAGAAATTTCCAACATTCCAAGAGGCAAGAAGGAGGCCTATAAGATAACACTTTGAGCTAGATGAAAGACATCTTCTTCACTTAAACACTGTCCACTATCTCTAAGCTTGGACATTACCTTTGAGCTTGGGATCCCCGATTCACTAAAGAACAAAAGTGGAAAAAAGATAGAGTGTGAATATATCATAGCTCCTGCAGCGAACTAGAACCAAGGCAATTAAAGGTGAAAGAGGAGTGGAAAAAGATAAAGTGTAAATATATCATAGTCTCAAACGAATGCAGCGAACTAGAGCCAAGGCAATTGTAGCGTAGAAAGTAACTGTGTAGCAGTACAATGGACAGGTCTCATCCCAATGTCTTAAACCCATCTTGTGAGAAAAACTAAATTAGCCAAAAAGACCATGATCCAGATGCCCCTATCGTTTGGGAAATTATACCTGTTTCCATCAACAAATTTCCCACAAATTTGAATTTATATTCTCACATCCGCAAGTGGTGTGAGGTCATGTTTCTTGAGAGGCAAATGTTGTCACAAATACACTTACAAAGTTTACTTTAGTTTTGGATTTGCACCTCTTTTGACCATGGGCGTATCCAGGATTTTCTTGTTGGGGGCGGAATATAAGATTAAAAAAATATTCATTGAATATTATATAGACTTTAAATAATAAAAAATTATTTAAATACAACTTTTCGTTATTTCATAGTACTAAATTAATCTATTATTGTATCAATGGAGATTTTTTCAGCAATTTCTCTCTCGATATATACAACTAAAAAATTTCTGAGAAGATCATTGATCTTCAATTTTGTTGCGAAGTCAAGTCTTAAGAACTTTCATTGCAGAAAAAGATCGCTCTGTAGATGCTGTTGAAATACAGAGTTTCAAAACAAGACGTATCAATCTATTAACAAGTGGAAATATTGTTCTTTTCCAGTTTCAACTAACTTCTGGTAAACTCGGATAAACTGGAATTTTTCCTGAATTAGGATATCGGGAAACATCTGAATGATAATGTCTCAGTTGGAACGATAAATACCTTCTTTCTAACTCGAAAAAATACATATAGTCGGTAAACATTTCAAAATTCTTGAGGGGGGCAATGGCCCTGCCAGCCCCTGCTTTTGACTAGATAATGTATTTACTATGTATTGTAGAGGCATGTTGCTTTTGTTCCGTAGGCGTTAAGCGCATTGTTCATTGAAAAACTAATTGTCTAATAGATCAAAATCCTGTGTTCCCAACAGTTAGCTAAGCACTCTAATATAAGTATCACTCCATAATAATTAAAAAGAAAAAAGAACAAAGATATTAGCTAAACTTTTCACAAATGACCTTTTATTTTAGCCATTAGGAGTCCCCTTGAATTCATATTTTGATGAACGCTATACTAATTCTTTATTCTTTATTGAGCTGTCAATTTTAAGCATAGTTTTAGCTACCCTGAAACTTAACTTTATCGCTTCCCATGGCTCCACAATGAAGGTGTAAGCCCAATAAACAACTGACCCTTCTATCGTCTTATGTAATTCAGAAGCAATTTTCCACAATCATAGACAATAAGTGAATGAATCATCAAGACCAGGAAATTTAGCAGTGGTAAAGATAGGAAATTAAGCAATGGCAAAGCAAAACACTTATACTTTGATTTCGATTTGTTGTTGGCACGCAGCTGGAAGCCATGCTATGTCATGCTTTATAACACCTGAACATTTACATGCTTTATAGCCAACGTAAAGCACATGGAGATATCTTATCATAATATCCATCCTTCACAACAACGCTCTCTCCTCATTGCTCTCTATTCAGACTCCGATTCCATGTTGCCCATTGCTTTCAACCCCCTTGGTCTCTGCATAAAAAACACAACTTGCATTTCTTATTCACTTGTCTACAAATCAAAAGACAGATTACAGAGGCAGGTATAAGAAATTCCTTGTAACTTACCTTTTTGGTTACCTTCTTCTCCCTAACCTCATATCGTTCTAAGGTAAGATCGCATAGCCATGCACCTGGACTTACTAGCTGCAATAGAAATGAACATTTACCAATTTAAAATTCAGAGCACAATTCATGCAGTTATTTCGGTATATCATACAAAAATCAGACAATAAATGAAGAACACAAACAAATGAATGAATAAACAAGGGTTTTATGAATAACAAAATAACAAGAAACTATCAGAGCAAGTAGGGTTTGGAAATTTGAGGTTTATGAAGGACATTCGATTAGTAAAATCTCATTTAGAAATTACTATTAAATAATAACGTTATAAAATTAATTTACATTTCTTCAGTATGTGTTATATTTCTGCTAGAATATTGTACCATTCTTAAAGAAAATAATTAAAAAGTGAGAATTTAAGAGAGCAAAACCGGGTCCCCTTTGAATCTGGCAGTTAATGGAATGTGTGTAGATAAAGTCTGTGTAGCAACTAAGTAAACTATTCTACACCACCTATTCCAATCCAATATGCTCACTCCCACTTTCTAAAACATAAACCCAAACAAACCCCAAAGGTCACACCATACAAAGATCTACACGTGTCCCACCCCATGTTCTCACACAATTAGAGGAATGATTTGTCATCCTACTTTATCCTATAAATCCAATCCATGTAATACTAAATAAAGAAAGAATTAAATGAAAAATTAATATTAATTGATATATTAGAAGCAACAATGATATATACAATGATATATACAGACCTCATTTTTTATACACTACATTTTCACCTATTTTTGTTTCTATTTTTATTCACTTATCACTATCACATCTTATACTTTCTTTCTCTTACTTTTTCTTTTCTTCCTATCTCTCTCCTCCTCCACTTCCTTCAACCTCAAATTTTAGGTGTGACGGAACAATTATTCATATTAGAAGGGTAAAAAATATTTAATTCTTTCTTCACTTATTACGTCAAAAGTACGAGAATATATTATTCCTATTATTTTTTATTATAGTTTGATAGCCTGGTGTCCAGATCCACGAAAGCCCAACTAATGGCGTTGAATGTTGATGATTAAATCCACCGAGGCGGCTAAATAAAAATAATAATATACTTCTATCTGTCATGTAATAATAATGGGTCTCCATTAGCAACATAATAGAGTATAATACTACTAGTTTTTTTATTTATATTAAAATCAGTTTTTTGTTTGTGTTCGTTCAGCAACATTATTGTTCTTATAAAAAATCATTATGACGACTAAAAGGCTAAAACTCGCACATAAGATTTTTGGCAAAATTATTTTATCAATTAGTATATTATATAAGATTTTCCGAAGGTGCATGATATGGTTGCGGAAGTGAATCGTTTTTCACGGTGGACTCTCCGGTAACAAACCTCTGCGTGAACCAAGCTTCGCCTGACGCGTGTAAGCCACGCCAGTTCACTGCTACCAACCATTATGGCTTTTCCGGGAAAAGGGCAAAAATATCGAACCAAATAAAAAAGGAAAAGGCAAAAATAAAATATACAAAGGAAAAAAAAAGGCACTAAACGTACTGCAGCATAAGAATAAAGAAGAACCACAAAAAAGCACATAGCTAAAATTAAAAATATGTATATTAGTGTGTTTGACAAAATTGATTATACTAAAATTGCATATTAAGTTAAAAAAATGTGATCGATGTTTGAATATCTTTACGAAAGAATAAAGTTGTTTCCGAATTGATTATGTTTAACACAAAAACAAATGTGCATCCAAACATCATTTCAATAGGTTAGAATTGATGTAAAGCAAGCAGAATTGTGATTTCCAAGCATTCTCTTGGTTAGGTTTCACATCTCTAATATCGCATATGCTAACTTCCATAATAAATTTTTGCAGCAAATTATACCATCCTTCTTCTAGAGTACCAAAACAAGTTCTTAAACCTCTAGCAAAGTGCTTCACCCGAATTCATAATTCTGATCCTTGATTAATTTTTTAGCATACAATAAATCCTTCTAAAGCAATCATTTGGTTCAACCTAAGTTTGCAGATAAGGAACATAAACACAGAGATTCAACAATTAAAATGAGCAAATTTAAAGTGTTGGAAAAAATTGAAGAAAAAAGCAGAAGAGGGTTCTTACATTGAGGGTGCGTTGTACGAATTTAGCTCTCTTCTTGGGTCTCTGAGGCAGCTTGGAGCCCTTAATGGCGAGAAAATCCTCTTCTTTCTCCTTGTTAGTCAAGGCAATCACGAACTTGGGTGGCCACACCGGCGGAGCAGCGTCCCCACTGCCGGAAGACGATCCACCCTTCTTGCTATCGTGCGCGGTATCAGATGAAGCGGCGGGTTTGTTATTGTCATTGAGGTGGTTGTTGTTGTGGGTCCCCCTCTTATCGTGCGCACCACCCCTGTCCGGCGAGGCAATTCCCCTAACAACCCCGTTGCTTTGTCCTCCTCCTCCTCCTCCTCTCATAGCACTTGAAGTTTCCGAGTTCCTAAATTATCAACAAAAAATAAATTTAAAAACACAAACTCATGTTCATCCGTATAACTTTCTTAATCGTAGGAAGTAAGAACATGAATCACATCAAATACGAACATATAAAAAAGATGCAATGACAGAGGTTGTTGTTATGGAGTAAAATAAAATATATTAAAAAAAGAAAAGTAACTGGGAGTGTGATGAGTTTACGAGATTAACCTTGGGGTTTGATCAAGATGGGAGAAGCTAGAATCTAGAAGGGTACTTTTTGTGTAGAATATTGGTTGGTTTTTGGCACCTTCCGATACTTTGTGTATGTTTTTTCAAGGGGAAGGAGAGTAGTTAATTTCTTTTCTTGTACTTAATGAAATGACAAGGTTTAAGATTAGATATTTCATATTCATATTTAAGAGGGTGTGTGATGAAAAGAGAGTGTGTGTGAGAGTTTGAAGCCGTTGGATGTAGAGAGCTTTATTCGCTAACGGTGATGAAAATTGCGACGTGTAATAGAATGTTGGATGGGATGGACCAGATCTACAATCTGGACCGTTCATCTGTTGGCCAAATTGGAAAATGACTTTTTGTGTACACGTGGAAGGAAAGCGTCCATTCCATGTTTCCAACAAATTCTAATAGAAAATGCAAATGGTATGAGAATGAATAATGAGGTGATGGTAGATCCAGAAGGGTCTTATCTAATAAGGACGGAGAAGGAATATTGAATAAGATCTTGCTTAATTTTCTTCCTAAATCGAAGGATTTACATGATCATCATCATATAAATGCTATCACATGAATAACAGCCATAAACAGTGAAAATAGCAGAAAATTAAATACCGCAGTAAATGAAATACCAAACAAGAGTTCAAAGAGTGAATTTCGAATCTTTTAGGTTGACTTTGCAGGCACCAAACACGCTAAATATAACCTAGAACTAGAAATACAATAATATCAATGGCATAAATCACGAACACCACAAACTAACAAGTAAGAAATCTCAAATTCCAGATCAGATTTTCAGCAAGGTTTGGATTAAGATATTTTACCTTGTTTAGATTATCAGACTAGCTGGTTATTACCAATGATTCTAAGCTCTAGAAGGTGAAGTAAAAGGAAACACAGCTTTATTTTTCTCTTTTTCTAGATCCTTCTAGTTCTAGACTTTAGGAGAAAAATCTACATAGTCCCTATTTGGAATCAATTAAGAGCTATATGTGGCAGGTGTTAGAGTGAGTAATGTGATCCATCTTCACAATGATATCTCCAAATAAATTATGAGGAGAGGAAAAAAAGGAGATCTCACGCACTTACCGTGAGCTCCTCTCCATTCTTTAATTTGGATGGGACATCCGCGAGGACCTGACCACATTGGACAAAAATATAAGCCTCATATATTCAGCCCATTTGGATTCTAAAAAATAATTAAATCATTCATTTGAAGCAAGATTCCTTTCTAACATATCAAAGCTAATATTTTTTTTTTATGGACTCATACTTCCTATTGCTATACATCCTATTGCTATACATGATAAATTCAACGCGAAAAATTCTAACTTATTGTCAAAACTTATGTGCATTAAGATTAAGATATGTGAAATTACATTGGGCAAACTACACTTACAAGTTGGACCTCCTCACGAAATTTCGTGGCAGACACGAGGCAAAAAATATCAAAAGCGCTACTAGTAGTCGTAGACGCACCACTCCAACTCATAGCCACGCATATGCTTTTTCTGTGCTTTTTCTAATTTTCTATTTGCAGTTTTGCACCACTACCGATAATCCACCGCTAAATATGAAGAATTTACTTCCAACAAGTTTGTTTATCAGAAATTTAACGCAAACCACGTGCTGGATCATAAATTAAATAAATAAAATATACACTAATGACTAATTTGATAATGGAATATTATTGTCGTCGATAAGAACAAAGAAAACACTAAAAACTAGCTGAAGAATCACCCAGAATACATGTACACGACAAGTCTACGATCTCTAGTTTTTATTTATTTTATTTTATTTTATTTATTAAAAAATAACACAAAACCAAAAACAAACCCGGTGGCCCACGAAGCCAGTGCGCCACCAACACGAACACGAACCTTGCCAACAAGATAAGTATGGATTGGATACTCAGCATAAGAAGAAAAAACCAAAAAATAATTTCTAATTAATTAATAATTTTTAATATATAATATTTAACGTAACCGTCAAAATCTCGATTCTACCCCTACTAAATTCACATAACTGCGAAACTACCCTCATTTCAGATCTGAACCCAATCCATCACATTTTCGATTTTCCCATCTCAATCAGAAGGAAAACAAAACAAGATGTATATATTTCAAATTTTCAATCATTCATCCATGCAAAGCAAGACAAAGAGAAATTGCGTGGTGGTTAGGGTTTGAGTGGTTGTTACCTGAGAATCCGATGCGGCGGCGAAGAGGGACGTTGACGGAGATTTGGGTACCCGTTACTCTGATTATGATGGTGGTGCTGATTATTATTGTTATTGTTATTGTTATTGTTATTAATACTGTAACTGTTTGAAGTTGAACCAATCGTGGGCTTATTTAAAGGCTCCTTGTTATTATCGGTTCGAACGACCCGGCGATCCACCCGAACCGTTGTTCTCTGAACCGGACCGGTTGAGTCGTCTTTATCCTTCACCTGCACCTTCATACACCTTAGCCGTTTCCGGTTCCCCCATTGCAAAACCAAATCCGACGTCGTTCCACTCTGCCTCATCCCATCGGAACTCGCCCTCAGCAGCAGCGAACCACCGTCGCCTCCGGCGGCGGGTTTTTCTCTAACGCCGCTAGCCTCCTTATCCATCTCTTTCCTCTGCCTGCAATAAGATAAATTCACCGATAATGATCGAAAATTGAAAATCTCACTGCATTTCATGCTACAATTTGGAGATGAAAATTGAAATTGGCTTTGTTTTCTTCTTCAAATCAACACTAGTACTCAGAATCAGCACTGAATTACTCGAGAAAACATGAAATCGGTTTCCATGGAAATATTCAGTGTTACAGGTTTATCAACCAGGGCTGAACAAACTGTGAAAGGAGGAAGAGATTGGGATTGAAGACGAAGATCACAAGAAAATTTGGTACGGGATAGAGATCCAGAAAGCGGGTGAAAAACCTTAAGGAGCCATGGAAATCAATGTCTTACCGTGAATTTGCACTTTCAATTCCTTCTGAAACTACAGCGAACAAGAGGAAATTGGAGCTGATTGTTCGATTTCCTGCAAGAAATGAGGAAGCAGAGAGAAATCAGAAACTAGCATCAGAACGCTGCACGATTGCGATGAGGAACATATTACTCTGTTCCGATTTTGATTCCCTTACCTGAATCTGATTCTGCTGTCTCTGTTGTGGGGGAAATTGGAAACGATCCTGGATTTCAATTCTCAAGCTTCGGAAAAATGCAAATCTATTTGTGAAATTCAGGTTATGATGACATTTCAGAGCTTCTTTCTGTTCCTGTAATCAAGATTAGCAGAGAGTTCAGACTTCAAAATCTGCAGATAACAACAACAACAACAAAACTTAGCATTTACATCAAACAGAAAAAAAAAATAGAGAAACAGACCAAAACTCTGGCATGGTTTCCAACCTTCAAAATCTTGAGCAACTCTAAAATAAATATCACAATGAAATTATCTCAATCTCCGGCAAATTTTCTATGGAGATGAATCTGCAAACAAAAATGAGGAAAAAAAATGAGATATGGAAAACAAAACAAGAAGATGAAACATGAATTTGAGAGCGGTTAAACGCTAAACCTCATTCAATCAGGAAAAGAAGCAGATCCTCAAACAATGTTCAGTTATGATGATTAGTCTCGTGAATTGAAGCGTTTCGTGGAAGAGAAGAAGAAGAAGAAGAAGAAGAAGAAGAAGAAGGAAGAGCTGGTTCTGTTGAGAATGAAGATAAAACGAAATGGTGTGTGTTGTGTTTTCATTGAAGGAGCTGGTTGTTGTTTAAATACATCATGTTGTACTACACTCCTTTGCAACAACCGTCCACTACATCACTTGATGACCGTAGATTTGTGATCTCACGGTTTTCCTTTATCCTCTTACAAACCATTTACGGTCACGCCCTATATGACTCCGTTACGGCGTTTGTGTCAGCCTCTTACGGCGTTAACCTGATTAACGGAATCTCTATTAGGGTCGTCGAGTCCCAATTATTATTGAGTACTCCCTATTTTTGGGGTTATAAGGCCCGGTTTGTCATAATATCATAAATATTTAAACTATGGTTTATTATAAGACTATAATATAATGTAGAATGTCTTAGTTAGACACTCAAAGTTCAAATATTTTTTAGGTTTAACCAAAAATATTTTTTAGGCATATCTCTACCGCTCCTCGTAACACTCTCTTTCTAACATTCTCTTTTAATTGATTAAAATCGATTTAGATCCTACCAAATTGGGGTATGACACACAGAATATAGTAGATTCTACATAAATTTTGACAAATTAAAGAGAATGTTAGAAAGAGAGTGTCTAAAAGAGTGTTAATAGTATTTGACTTAGGTCCCATTTGGGAAAACAACTTAATTAAGCGCTTATGGTTCTAAGTCACCATAAGCGCTTATGTCATAAACGCTTATTCATAAGTTATTTTTAAAAATTGATTGAAATAAATTAAAAGTAAGCTATATATAAGCATAAGCTCTTTTTCATAAGCTATCCTGGATAGCTTATGAAAATAAGCTCAAAACAGCCTATGGTAGGCCATAAGTTGTTTGCATAAGCTCTCCGAAACAATTACACAAGCGCTTATACTATCAGATAAGCTCTTCCAAACGAGGCCTTAAAAGAGGGTAACGTTGATCGTTAATAATCAAATTGAGAAATGGGGTTGTCTAGATGACTCTAACATCGTCTAGAGTCATTTTTTTTTGGCTTACAAAGCAGGGACACAACAACCGACGGTGGCAAACGCCTTACCCGCCAGCTACAATTGTTCCTAGTTGCAAACTTAGCTAACGTATCCGCCACCATGTTACGCTCGCGATGGAAATACCGCACAGACACGTGCCAATTACTACAAAGGAGTTCGCGCACCTGGAGAATCACTTCTCTGTGCCAAAACTGACTCACATCTTGGGACCCAATGACCGCCGCGACCATCTCAGCACAATTAGAGAAACACACCACCTTACGGTAGCCCAAATCTCACACATGACGCAAGCCCTCACACAGCGCTCGCACCTCTGCAAGGAAAGCATCACCAACACCAAATGATACCGCGAACCCGGATATCCAACTACCATCACGATCCCGCACAAATCCACCGCCACCTACGATACCAGGCCCAGGCACCATACTACCGTCGGTGCAAAGCTCTACCGCGCCACCATCCTCACTTCCGTGGTCCAAGCTAGCTCACATCTCCTACACTGCCATTCATTCTCCCCCAACGTTGGAATTCTACTACTGCAATATGAATTTTCCTCAGCACCACCCCCAACGTCCAAAGTTGGGGCTCAAAGGCAACATTATTTCTCCATGTCCATAGAGTCCACAACACCGCATAGGCCATGGCATGGTTAGCGTCTAGAGTCATTTAGAAAACTCATTGAGAAATTAATCATTGAAATTGTATTTATATACTTGTGTGTGGAAAATAAATTATGTACTCTTTTAAATTTTAACTAATTACTTCTCAATTAAGAAATGACAAAATGATCAAATTATAAAAGAATGTGCGAGTGACATGACACCATCAGCTAATGAAATAATTTTTCTCTTGATTCATTATAATAGAAATTGTCTATTATTTCAGGCAAATGTCATGTGTTTTAGTATTTGAATCTTATAATCGTCATTCTATTAGGGTTCAAAATAGGCTAAAAATTTAATACTTGAGTTTGACCTACATTCCAAAATCTAAACTACGAGTTTGGATCCATGTTACTGGTATGATATAGGTCATTTTAGAGGTCTTGCTTATTTTATTTCATTTTAAATCTAAACTAACCTAAGACCTAAAAAAGGAGCTGAGTTGAACTTAAATAAAAACCCTATAGTCAATACAATCTTAGAAACCAAATACTCCCCTTCAAGGGGATCTCTACCTTTTTTAGGAGGTTGTGTTCTCTTTTCAGTGAGAGATGTCTATCCTCTTCTTAGGATTTTTTTAACTTTATATCTTCCTTTTTTTTTCCTTCTTCACCTCCGCCCCTTTATAATGAATCAAGAGGAAAACATTCAGTGAAAGGTCAAACTTCAGTGAAAGGTCTAACTTCAGTCGGCCCTTGTGGAAAACATTTTTCAACAAAAGGTTTGATTTGATCGATTTTTGCTTGAAAATAATGACTTCAAGTGAAAGGTCTAACTTCAGTGAATAGCTACAACATCACTAGAAGTATTTCTACCAAGGTAAAAAATGTGAAGTTGTAATCTTGAGGTTTTGGAGCTCATTGTTGGTTGTGGGGATTTTTTTCTTCTATTTTTTAAAGTTTTCTAATAGGATTTAGAGCAAGCAAGTTTGGATTGTATTGTGCACTAGTGGGACTTTGTTGTATTGCTCTTATTGAGGTTTCAATACTTTTGATTTGTAAGTGTTGTGTTTCTTAGGTTTACATCTTAATGTATTATCCTTGACAAAAAAAACCTAATAGCCTATTTAAAAGATTGTTTTATAATAAAATGTATAAAAATGTTATAATTCTACAGACTCAAATTTAAATTATAGCCCAATAATAATAATAATAATAATAATAATAATAATAATAATAATAATAATAGTTATTATACAAAATTATTATAATATAAATATTTACTTCCATAGGTTGGTTTGTATGTACCAAAAAAAAAAAGTTGGTTTGTTAATCTCTAAAGGGTCATCTTACCATATAAGTTAAAAAGAATATTCAAAAAACTCGAACCCTAAGCCCCAATAAATTTGACAACACAGTTATCTTTTTCTCTCAAGTCATTATTATTATCAAGCACAAACATGAAATTTAATTAGAATTAGTTACGCCCATTAGAGGTGTCAAGATAGGTCTGCCTTGACGAATCGGCCTAAATAACCCAAGTTAAACTAGGGTTTAGCAAATATAAACATGCACTAGCCCGATGCAAGATAAAATGTGAGGGGTCATCCCAACCGTTAGCGCGAATTTTTTTCCTTATTCATTTGAATATTTTTATTAAATTTAAACACGTTTAAATTGTTAAAATTAATAGTAAAAATAAAAAAATAAATAGAATAATAAAATATAACAAAATACTCATTACTTTTATTTTCTATTTTATTGTTTTCCCCATTTTATGTAGTCGGAAAATGATTTTTTACAAATGAGCCATGGGCCATTTGTCTCAACTCTCAAAGCATTTCAATCTAAAGTACAAATGAGCCATGGTTTCAAAATAGACCGTTGGATTATAATACATATTGTCACAAAGCATATTCTCATCATATACTCTTAAAATAAATAAAAATAAGAACCACTGGATTTATCAGTATACAAATAAATCTTGAACCCTGATACATTAGACATTACACGGCCCCTTATGGTCCCCTAACCTTCCTTCAGATAAATGCCTTTAGTTACAGCCTTACAGCATCTGTTTGCACACGATTATAATGCAATGAACATGTCATGAGTCCCATTTGTATTTACAGAGTTGAGTTGCATGAGAAATCACGAAGAATGTAACAGTATACAAATCTCACACAACAACTATACATTGGTTTTTAATGGAGAGCATGCTAGGAATTATGCACTGAAACCCCTTTGCAGAGAACTCCAGGGACTGGATGGAACACTGACGCATGCTTGTGCCGAGGCCTCAGCCATTTGCTCTTTCTGTATTCCTGCGTTGCAGAAGTTTGCAAAGGACCTCATGTGTTTCATCCCATACTGAGAAAGGGATCCACAATATGTCTCAAAAGTCCTAACCTGCATCAACAGTATTAAGCCACACAACAGACCTTCAGAATTCAAAAGCTATACTGTAATCAAGAAATGAATGCTAATTTCTTCTTCAAATTCATAATCATGTATTGGATGATGAAACTGTTGGAGACTTTGCTGACATCTCATGCTCTAGTTATGTGAACTAGAGAATTGATAACAAACAGAAAACCAATGATTCAACCTATGTTTGGAAATTTGTTTGCACACACTTGAAGAGAAAAGTGAACATTGGGATGAAAGTCCATTCATGTTAGACTCAACTGATATCCAAACACACTCGGTCATATTCTTTCAACATCAGAAAAAGTGAGTCATGGGAAATGGTACCAGAGTTTTAAGGCAGTCCCAGTCATCAACAAGTGGTTGCCCGGCAGGTCTAACACTGCTGAGCACTTCTGGACCCTTTTCCATGCCAAATAAGAGCTTCCCAACAAGTTTCATGCTGTCGTCTATATACATTCTGTGTGACATTGCTTCCATAACTTCTTTCTCAGCTGCAGCTTTCCTAGGAGAACCCTCAGGGGCTTTGCGGAACTGGCAAAAACAGTGAAAATGAAGTCAAGAAGATAAGATATTATAAGCAAAAAAAAGGCTAAAAAAGAAAAGTAGAATTGGGTATAAGAAATGGGTGATTCCATGGAATGGTCTAAAATGGAATAGCAATTCCCGGTCTAAAGCCAGGCAGCTTCAAGAATGAAATGGTACTCAAATGTTTAGTACATGAATGAATATGGAATGGAGTCCATGGGAATCCTCATTCAGTGGAATGGAGAATCACAATTCCATACGCAAAACATGATACTGGACTTAAACTCTTAATACCAAATAGTGGATCATATGGATACTCCCATAACAACATAACCTGATTAGTTGTTACTAATTTCTCAAAATTTTGTAAACTTTCAATCCTGAGATTGTGGTTCTCATTAGAAATATCTGCCAACTAAATAAATATCACCTCAGATTTAAAATTGGGGAGGAAAATCATGATGAGGAGTGAGGACATGACTACGCAATTATTTCATAAAGTAAAGTAAAACTATATTTCACACATATAATACCTTATCCCAGAAATGGACGAGATCTGCATCACGTTGATTGACTGCTTTTGAAGGTGGCACCAATGAGTTTTTATCCACAAAAGTAAAATTATCATTAGCAGGATTTGTACCCAAATATAGGAAGAGACTATTCTTGCTAACCCTTATGTCACCATATTGCATCACATGGGAACCATAGATTGTATTTCCATTCATAGTCCTTTGTTTCACCTGTGAACAAGGGAGCAAAGAGATAGCTGTCACACAATGCAAAAAACCTCTACCCTATTAGGCTTGTAAGTTTGAATTTTATCAAAACAGACACAATTTCTCCTATGTACTTATGTACTTAAGCTGCCAATGTATCAACTGAGATAGTAACAGGATCTTACCAATTGGTATTGTTGGTGCAGAGTTTCTGATCGCAAATTGTGTATATCACTGTTCAAGAGTTTAGGGGGAAAATTCAGTCCATAAAAGACGTTACATCATTACTCAAAAAGAAATAACTTTCTTTTAACGAGAAAAAAAGGTGCCAAGCACAGTAAAATATTTTCTTTATATAAAAAAAGGCTTTGGCAAAGTCCAAAATAAAATAGGTAAATACAGTTGTAATAGTGATATGCTCATGTCAAAGCAGTCACGGGCTTTTAATGACCTTGTGTATATTTCCCAGGTATAACTAAAACACCCACAATATCTTATTTATGACCCAAATACAGAGTCATTGATGATTTTTAGTAATAGATAATGCGGGTAACAAGTTCACGTGTCACACTCATGGTCATACCTGTCTTCCATCCACGCAACACTGTACAGGTCACCCAGGCAGGTTTCATATTCTGGCGGAGGACTAGGATTCTCTCCAGGACAATATGTTCCCCAACTGCTTTCTTCCGCATTTGAAGCTGTTGTAGCATAAATATTCAAACCTTCAGGAAGAAGACCTTCAAAGATACTCCCAGATTCACAAGCCTCTAGATAAAATACCTGCAGCAGTATTACATGAATAATAAGAGTTAGTAAATAGGTCGAACGCAGGTTGACACAAATGGTTAGAAAATGTTAATTACTAGTAACTTACTAGGCTTTTATATGTTCCAGAAGCATGCTTCTTCTTCAAGACTTCAATCAGATCAGATGCATACAAGTAAGGATTAGTGGGCATTCCTGAAATCCAACCACATTACCACCCACAAAAGATCACATAAGAAATAGAAAGGGGGACATATTTGGTGTAAAGAAGCAATTTGTCATGTTAAGATATAAAACAAGATGCTAGTGGAAGAATCATTGAATTGAATCATGAAAAATAGTAACAATCATCAAAATGATCAAAACAAATTGGATACTAAGGATACTGAGACCTGAGACCACAAGTCACACTTCTCTCCCCCCCCCCCCCCCACCCCTACTCTTCTTTTGTGGGTGCGTATAACGTGCTCCACTCAATTAGGTGGGGTACTCATACTCCACCAAATTTTTGTGTGAAAATATGATAACACTGGTATGCAATTGAATAGAGAAAAAGGTAGAAACTGAAACTACTTCTGCAGAATCAAAGGGTTCTAGGCAGAGATTGTATTGAATTGTAGAATTGGGGAAGAACAGAGAATCTAGGGTTTACAAGCCTGTTCCCACGAACAGTTCTGGTTCCTCAACCAGCCAAACACTCAATTCTCCAAAGATAGCTTCTAATGCAAGCATAGTCCTATTTATAGGCTATTTGCTCTAACTATACTAACAGCCTGTAACAGCTGTAATTGCCAGCTGGCTTATAACTGCCTCTGGCCTAATTATTACTAATTACATTTAAGACCTAATACAATATCTAATTAGCCACTTGAGCCCTTCTTTTATACACATGTTTAATAGCTGGCTTATCCTTAGACCTATCAATACCCCCCCTAAAAGTTTAACCTTGTCCTCAAGGGGAAAAACTGGAAAGTGGTCTTGTATCACAGCAGCTGACTCCCAAGTATTCTCACAGGGTGGTAGATTTAACCATTTGACCAAAACCTCCAAATTACCCTGCTCATCCTCCCTGACTTCCATCAAGTCTTCTGGAGGTAAAGGCTGAGGTTGCTGAGTTGCCTTTAATGCTTGCTTCAATAAGGACACATGGAACACTGGATGAATCCTAGCATGATCAGGGAGCTGCAACTTATAAGCTACTGGCCCCACCTTCTGAATTATCTTGTAAGGACCATCAAACCGAGGAGCCAATTTAGCACAAGGTCTAGATGCAATGGACTTCAACTTATAAGGCTGCAACTTAAGATAAACCCAATCACCTTCCTTAAACTGAACTGATCTCCTATGTTTATCTGCCTGTGTCTTCATCTGATTCTGAGCCTTCAGCAAGTTTTGTTTCAGCTCTTCCAAGATAGTATCCCTATTCTGAAATAACTGATTGACCTCATCAACCTTAGAAGGGATGACACCAGCTTTGAGCAGTAAAGGGGGATCTCTGCCATACAAGGCTTTGAAAGGAGTCATACCAGCAGAGCTACTGAAGTTAGTGTTAAACCAGAATTCAGCCCAAGACAACCATTCTAACCACTTCTTAGGCTTAGGACTTACAAAGCATCGCAGATAGGTCTCCAGGCATCTATTCACCACCTCTGTTTGGCCATCGGTTTGTGGGTGATAAGAGGTGCTGAGCTTGAGGTTAGTACCAGCCAACTTGAACAACTCCTTCCAGAATTGGCTTAGAAATATAGGATCCCTGTCAGAAACTATGGTAGAGGGAAAACCATGGAGTTTAACCACTTCCTTGACAAACACCATAGCTACATCCTTAGCTGAATATGGGTGCCCCAAAGGATAGAAATGAGAGAACTTGGAAAGTCTGTCCACCACAACTAACACAGTATCTTTCCCCTGTACTCTAGGCAATCCCCCCACAAAATCCATGGAAATATCACTCCAAACCTGAGTGGGAATAGGAAGTGGTTGCAACAAACCACTAGGAGCAAGTGTAGAGTACTTATTCCTCTGGCAGACCTCACACTCCTCCACAAATTTCTTGATATCAGCCTTCATACCCTCCCAAAATAAAAAGCTGGCAACCTTTTTATAAGTCCTGAAATGACCTGAATGGCCTCCCATGGGGGTGTCATGGCATTCTGAAATGATGACAGGAATTTTATTAGAAGACCTGGACAGTACCAATCTGTTCTTGTAATATAGCAGTCCCTTTTTGAAGTCAAATCCCTTATGTGCTGTCGGAGAAACCATTAAGTCTTGTACCACCTTCACCAGTTTAGGATCCCTCTGTAGATCCTCATTCCAGCCCTCTTTCTCTGCTGTAGTGAGTACTGAAATGGCTGCATACATCATTTTCCTTGAGAGTGCATCTGCCACTGTATTTTCACTGCCAGGCTTGTATTGGATTTCAAAATCCAGTCCCACCAACTTAACAGCCCACTTGAATTGCTCATCAGAGAATAACCTCTGATCTGTTAAGAACTTCAAACTTCTCTGATCAGTGCGTATGATAAAGTGTCTTCCTAACAAATAGTGCCTCCATTTTTGAATGGCTTGCACAAGGGCCATCAACTCCCTTTCATATACAGACTTCAGTTGGGCTCTTGGGGAAAGACCTTTGCTCCAGAAGGCTAAAGGTTTGCCCTCTTGCATCAACACTGCCCCCAAGCCTTTACTTGATGCATCGGTTTCCACTACAAAAGTCTTGGAAAAGTCTGGTACTGTCAACAATGGAAGGTTTATCATGGCTGACTTCAACTTTTCAAAGGCTTCCAAGGCTGCACCTTCCCACTTGTAACTTTCCTTCTTAAGTAAATCAGTTAGAGGTTTGGCAGTCTTACCATAGTCCTTGACAAAACGCCTGTAGTAGCCCGTGAGGCCCAAGAATCCTCTTAGTCCCTTGATATCCTTAGGTGCTGGCCAATCTTTCATGGCTGCTATCTTGGAAGGATCAGCAGCAACTCCTTCTCCTGAGATAATATGTCCTAAGTACTCTAAGCTTGTTTGTTCAAAGCTGCATTTCTTTTTGTTTGCCTTAAGAGAATGCTCCTCAAGCAAGCCTAGCACCTACTGTAAATGGAAACCATGAGTGTGTAGGTCAGGGCTGTACACTAGTATGTCATCAAAAAATACTAGGGCAAACTTCCTCAAGAATGGTTTCAGCACTCTATTCATGAGAGCTTGGAATGTTGATGGTGCATTAGTGAGCCCAAAGGGCATCACCAAGAACTCATAGTGTCCCTCATAAGTTCTGAAAGCTGTCTTTTCCACATCTTCTTTTTTCATCCTGATTTGGTGATAGCCAGATTTCAAATCTAGCTTAGAAAACACCTTAGCACCCCCAAGCTCATCCAGCAGCTCCTCAATAATGGGAATAGGGAATTTGTTTGGTATTGTAATTTTATTCAGGCACCCTCCATCCTTCTTCTTTACTAAGATAATGGGGCTGGAATAGGGACTGATGCTAGGCCTTATCACTCCAGCCTCTAGCATCTCTGCCACTAGCCTCTCAATTTCAGTTTTCTGGTAGTAGGGGCATTTGTAAGGCCTGAGGTTGGGGATGTTGGCCCCTTCCTTTAAATGTATGGCATGATCTTGTTCCCTCTCAGGGGGTAAGCCCTGGGGATCAAGGAAAACAGACCCAAACTGCTCCATAATGGCTCTTATTTCTGCTGGAACTTCCTTCTCATTCTTGAGGGCCTTCTCTTTTGTGTCACAATGTAACATAAGTCCCTGGCCTTCTTGCAAAACCTGCATAAGTGCCCCAAAAGACAATTCTGTCTTAGTCAATGAGGGATCTCCCACAAGAGTATGTGTCTCATTCCCTTGTTTCAGGGTCAGCCACATCTTTCCAAAGTCGGCCTTGATTTCTCCTAGACTGGCCAGCCAGTTCAACCCTAGCACCACATCCACTCCCTTGAGATTGAATAGATAGAAATCCTGTATGACTTCTAAAGTCTGAATGAGCAACTTCATCTTGGAACACCTTCCCTTGATCATGACTTTATAACCATCTCCTACTTCAACAGTATAAGTTGATGTGGCTTCTACCAGTAGTTGGAGTTGTTCTGCCAAAAGTTTAGAGATGAAATTATGGGAAGCTCCGCAGTCAAGTAGTACCACCACAGTATGTGATCCAATTCTGCCCTCCATTTTCCAAGATTTTGTTGTTGTGAGTCCACTCATAGAACATAGTGATAATTTGAGAGAGTTGAATTCCAGGACAGCATCTTCAAACTCCCCCCCATCTCCTTCATCTTCTTCCTCCATTAGAATCATTCTCAGTTGCTTGTTCTTGCATTTATGATCCCTGCTGTAGGGTTCATCACACCTGAAGCACAGGTTCTTATCTCTCTTTTCCTTCATTTCAGCACCAGTCAGGTGCTTGTATTCACCTCCTCTAGTCCTGGAGCTTTCTCCTACTCCACTGTTCCTAGAAGCCAGGGAAACACTTCCCACAGAAGAGCTTTCTTGCTTCTGTTCCATATTAGTGTTTGGTTCCACAGTCACCACTTTATTGTAGCTATTGCTTCTATATGAATTATTAGGCCTCACAAACCCTGTGCCACTTTTCTTTGTCATAATCAGATTCTTCTGCTCTATGAGAGTAGCTTTTTGTATAACCTCTGCTAGTGTTCCTAACTCAAACAACCAAACCTCAGCTTTAATGTCTTCTTTCAACCCATTCAAAAAGATCCCTCTAACAAAGTCATGGTCAATTTCCTTCAAAGCCCCAACATATTTCTCAAATTCTTCTATATACTCTTCTACTGTCCCCTTCTGTTTTAATGACAACAGCAATTCAAATGGATTTTGGATCATAGAGGGTTGAAATCTTCTTACCACAGCAATCTTGAAGCATTCCCATGTTGGATTTGGGTTGCATCTTTCCCACCATTGGTACCAACTAAGGGCTCTGCCTTCCAAAGCTACCATTGTAGCTTGCATTCGATCTGCTTCTGTCACCTCCCATAGAGCAAAGTACCTTTCAAGCCTCTGAGTCCATCCCACTGCATCTTCACCAGAGAAAATGGGAATTTCCAACTTCCTCCACTGATTTCGTGAAGGATTCCTCCATCTATGCTCTTTTCCTTTCCCTGACCCACTGCCTTCATCATCTGAAGTATCATTCCTTCGGTTTTCCCATCTGGTTTCGAGTGCGGCGACGAGTTCCTCCGTCTTCTTCACGCGCGCCTCAAAGAGCTCCAATCTTGCTCGCAATTCCTTCCTCTCCTGTCGCAATTCATCGATCTCTTGATTCCAGCTTGGTTCGCTTCTAGCCATTTGTCGAGTAACCACCATACAGAGTCGCAGATTCGCGTGGATCCCTCAGGCACTAGGATGGTGCTCTGATACCAGTGATAACACTGGTATGCAATTGAATAGAGAAAAAGGTAGAAACTGAAACTACTTCTGCAGAATCAAAGGGTTCTAGGCAGAGATTGTATTGAATTGTAGAATTGGGGAAGAACAGAGAATCTAGGGTTTACAAGCCTGTTCCCACGAACAATTCTGGTTCCTCAACCAGCCAAACACTCAATTCTCCAAAGATAGCTTCTAATGCAAGCATAGTCCTATTTATAGGCTATTTGCTCTAACTATACTAACAGCCTGTAACAGCTGTAATTGCCAGCTGGCTTATAACTGCCTCTGGCCTAATTATTACTAATTACATTTAAGACCTAATACAATATCTAATTAGCCACTTGAGCCCTTCTTTTATACACATGTTTAATAGCTGGCTTATCCTTAGACCTATCAAAATACTAGGTTGTCCCTGTCTTCAACCTTCCAACCATAGTTTTGCACCTCCGCCCCTGCCGTCGCATGGTCCCAAGTCTCATCTTCTCCTCCACCCAATTAGCCTCCATTTCTCTCACCGCTCCTCACCTTTGATATCGTTGTCTCCGCTGTCAAACATGTGGCTAGTAACGAGCTTTCCTCGTTGCAGTTAGCTCATACGAGGATCTCTAACACCAACCTTCTCCCAATGTCGCCGCACATAGCCACTTGAGAACCGCCAGCCAGCAGCAAAAGCGCTATGTCCCTTTCTCCCCCCCCCCCAATGTTCTGAATCTGATGTTTACAGAGATTGAGGGTACAAAGCGAATTGAGACCCAATTGGACCATGAACTCGAGCTGGTCAGTGAGATCCTCAACCATCATCCTCATCCTCTAGTGTCATTTTCAGACTCTCCATGACCGCAGCACCTCTATCTTTCTATTCTGGTTGGTGTCACACATGAAATCTAATATGGGTTCTTCCCTCTGAGTCATTTTCTTAGGCTGATTGAGGACAAATTTGAATGGTGGATGAGGCTATGTGCGGTAAGGGTGTAGGCGAGGGGTGGAAAACCTGCAATTGATGAATCCGATGACTCTGGCGAAGACGGTGGTGGCGGAAAAGGAAGGTGGAAGAAAAGACGGTTGCGGAGCTGTGGAGAGCGAAATCAATGAGGGTGAAACGAAGAAGTCATGAAAATGTAACACCCACCACTGCTCTAGCCTCTAGTCGTCGCCGCTCACCTCCCACCCCAGCAGCGCCGATGAAGTTCTTCCCGACCATTTTTTTCTGAAAGATCAGTTAATAATATGATTCAATAAAGGTCTTGGACCACATTACAAAGCTCCTTACAATTTAGTGTGTTACCACCTACAGCATTTAGCTATCTAGAAAAAGCAGCGTATCAAGCCACCTTCCCAATTACACACCTAAACTTCAAAACAAACAAGACAGTAAAAAACAAGACCACAACAAAAGGAAAGATGTCCTCTGAGAAAGGCACCCCAATTAATTCCTAGTCAAGAGCCAGCGTTTGGAAACCTCCTCTTCTGTCAAGCTATTCCCTACTATGCAGAACTTGCAGTAGCAGTAACCCAGGCAAAACAGCATAGCCAGATCAATATGCAATCTCAGAAACCATTAGAGGGTATGAATGTAATTTTAATCACCTATCTTTCTTCAATCTCTACCGTTAATTTTTTTAATACTATATCCTATGGTTAATATTTGTGGTGTATGGATACACCACCTAATTGACTGGTGTTCGTTATACGCACCCTTCTTTTGTTTCCCTTTTCCTCTGTTTTTATTATTTACAGTTCATGTTACCCACGTAAAGAAAAATTAAAATAAACGGAAAAGTAAACAGAAAGCAGACTTCATTTTACATTTCTGTTCTTGTTAAAGAAAAAGGCTGTAAAAAGGTTAGTACTAGTGTAAAACTGTTTGCTGAATATAAGTTTAGGTCATTTCATTAGATAACACATGAAATCGAAACCAACCAACAGATATTACCATTGTTCAGCTATACAATATAATACTAAGCTCCCCAGTTTCCTCATCAAATAAAAAATTCAAGTTAAGCACTGAGGAGTCAGGACCATCCCAGAGATCCAACATTCTCCAGAAATTTTATCAAAATATTTTAAAAATATCATTCATAGTGTCACTTAATCAAGCCAAATAACTCCTTGCAGGAAATACATTTGTCAGTGATAACTTCTAATACAAGAAGGACCATAGGATGCTGAAATGCAAAAAAATAGCATACACAATCCAAGATATTTCCATAGCCAGAATTTTGGTGAAAGGATTGAGAGGTACTAACCAAGGACCCCTGGACCCCCATGATCGCTGTAGTATATAAATATATGATCATCAGGACCACTATCAACAACCTTCCCACTGCCACCTGTAACAGCCGACTTATTTCCAAGTATAGCAGCAAAGAAGTTGTTAACAGTAACCTCATCCCCAGTGTAATCCTGCCATAACAAGGTTACTGTAAAGCTTGAATCGGAAAGCAAAATACAGTACACCAAAAAGAAAGAGAACTCAGCACACCTTAGGAACTCCCTCGTAAACATCATTTCCATGTGGGCTATTAATGATGACTCCAGGCCGCGGGTTCTCTTCATTGAAAGCAATGTCATCATACATGAAAACAATAATGTTCTCTTCTTTCAAGCCACCTTTCCTCAGCAGTTGATACGCGTGACAAACATCAGCCTGATGAAATAACAAAGGTTCATCGACGTATCGTTAAAATCAATTGTTCTAGCCTTCTATTATGATACATATCATGTAAAATTGCATCCCCCCATCTGATGTAAGTATAAGCATTTAATTAGAACTCACTTAAGCTAAGCTAATGACTGTTACTTTGATCATAAAAGCAAAAACAAGTTATACAGAAAAAAAATTAAACAACATGATCATAAGCAAAAACAAGCTGACCCATAAAACAAGGATTTGATAATTCAATTCCCTGTTCTACCAAACAAATAAAAGGGGGAATTTAAGAGTGAATGAGGTTTAATCATAACGATAAAGGAAGAGAGTAATTGGGAAATTGAAGGGTGAGGTGAGGGGTA
The DNA here is from genome assembly GCF_012489685.1 of Lotus japonicus. NCBI lineage: Eukaryota > Viridiplantae > Streptophyta > Magnoliopsida > Fabales > Fabaceae > Lotus > Lotus japonicus. Next base: position 84,379,419 of record NC_080041.1, read on the forward strand.
TAGGGATGAAGAACCTGGTGTCTGTAATTCCAGTAGCCATTGGAACCGGCAATCAGAATTGCCCACCTAGTCCCCTCGTTTTCGTCGGCGGAAGATGGTTTGAGAAACCTGGAAGCTTGAGAGGGTAATCGGAGAACATCGCCGGGGAGGTCACGGCCACCGGCGACGACGGTGGCGATGAGAAAGAGGAGGGTGAGTATTAATGGATTGCGGTCCATGGACATTGCAGGAAGAATAGCTTGAGATGAGATGAAAGAGCAGTTAATACTAAAGTAAATAAATATACCAAATCTATAATGTAATCTATCATATTTTAGCATGTGATGTTACTCTATTACCCTCTCCTCTCTCCTTCATCTACCTTTTTCTTTTTTGCCAAATTGCTTTCTTTGCCCTTGGATTTTTTTTCCACATAGAAAAATTCTGCCCTTTTTAAATGTCTTTGTTTATGGAAAAATTTTAGGGTTAAATATGGTTTGAGTCCTTAAATTTAATCTCTAACAATATCATATCCTTTAGTCTCCAACAATGATGAAATCGGGGAATTATTTCTTTAGTTCATTTTGTGGCGGTTTATACCATCACTAAAATCAAGAAGAAATATTTTATAATGGTTAAAAATCGCAAAAAAAAATACAACAAAGACTAACTTCACATATTTCAATAATGTTGGAAACTAAAATGTATGATATTTTTTAAATGGACCAAACTCAATTTATCCTTATTTTAGTAGGACTTAAAACATATTTGATCCAATTTTTTTTTTCTTATACATATCTTTCACTGAATACAATCATGTTTGAGATGAGAATATTCACAAGTACTGTCGTTACTCATTGTTTTGTGAAAAAAATAATTATTACTATAAGGGTGTTGGATACCCTCATAATTGGTCTAGCGATGCACACCTTTCTTTTGTGTGCATTTAGTTTTCGTGAACAAAATTAGAAGGATTAAAATCACTTAAATATTAAAATCACGTGTACATTTAGTGGTTATCCATATTTTTCACAGGAGATAACCATGTATAAGTGGAGAACATTCATATTATGATGAGGCTAACTCACCTGACACTTTATTTAATATTTATAAAAAAATTAAGCATATATCACTTAAACCAATCACCTGTCATTTAAGCCTTTGAAATTATGTATGGTCAACATATTGGTTTTACTTGTTTAAGTACAACTCTCTGTGTTTTTTGGTTACAACTCTCTTTGTTTGATTTTGTTTTGCGTATTGGTATATCTGAGACATTACTTATTTATGTAAACTATGTATATTAATTATGTTTGTTTGATTAAAAAAATATGTTCGTTGACGTCTCAAAAAAAGTTTGTTGGCGAAACTTTCAAGTTTTTAATTACTTTTGCTTTTCTTTCGTTCATTTGTTTTGATTTTTTCACTCTATCCCCCTCCTCCCCCCTCATCAAATGGAAATCATAATGGGCTACTTTCATGATTACATTGTAAGAAAAATGGAAAATAATTTATTACGATATGAGCAAATGACATGTAAACATATAAATTTCTACCGACACTATTGCGACAAATATATTAGTGGTAGTTTTAATAATCATAAACGCATACTATGGTTAGAAACCTCTGCTAATGTCTCGTATGATAGCTCAAGTGGTAGGAGCTGAGAGACATATGAGTTGAATAGGAAAATGTTCAGGGATTGATTCCTGACGGCTGCAATTTATCTTTCCGATGTAAAAAAAAAAATAACCTAGGCTAATCTACATCCAATCTCTGATAATATTGCACGTTTTGCAGTGTGAAAAAAACTACTATAATATATGCAGAAAGACTTGTACATCAACATAAGTTTCTACATGAAACCTTGAAAAAGGGACTTCTTTAGCTGGTAATTTAGCTTCTTATGAGAAAACTAAAGAGAACAATTCCTTGAAAATATGTTATTTGGACGCGAGACCCCACTAGCCACTATGTCCAATGCAAAAGCCACAATTCTCGCACTGTCATTTGCTCTATGATTCATAGTCTATTATTTAATATGAATTTTGGGATAGGTAGGCTCCATATAGTTTGGCGAACATAATGACGTTAGTTTCACGTTTAGACAAGTGGAGTATTAATGTAACGGGTATATATTATTCTAATACCTTGGTTTAAAAATTAGTTCGGATACAAACTTATTGGAGCTTATCTACTAAAAATTACATAAATAAACTCCAAAAGTGCGCTTTGGTTTATATCCAAACGAGTACTAAGTATGACCTGAGAAGTTGGACATGAAAACCAACAAATATTCCATCATTAAAAGATAGAAATGTTTCGTTATCTGCACTTCATTGCATGTCAACAAACATTTGCAAATTCAACCCCCAAATTTCTGAATGAGTGGTGGAACATTTGCAGAACATCATGTCTGGACATAAAAATGTTTAGGCATTCAGTTACTTGACGCGACAACATCCTGCTATGGGGAGCAACCTTCCATCATTTTCATAGCATCAGAAAATATAATTTTCAATTAGTATGATGACTTCTGTGTGCAAAATTAATCCTGCAAAGTTAAGTTGCTGGATTATTTAAATGATTGGCTTGAAACTGTTTCAAAAGCAGCAAGGATTGGTGATAAAGATTGAGATCAATCCCATCAACGTTTCTACCGACACGAGCCTGCAAAACTCCCTAACATGGAACAAAGAACACTGCTCAATCATCATGTCATTGACATCTTTATACATGCACTGATGCACATGTTGTGGGTGTATGAATTTGTAAAGCATATCAGATGAAAGGCCTTAAACAAACTTAAACAAGCAGATACCTCATTATCAGGTTGGATAAGGAGTTCACCGATGAATTGGTAGACAGAGCCAACTTGAAAGGTAAGGTCCCTGAGATGCTCAGTGCTAACTTTTAGAATGCTATCACCGTCAACAACTATGGCCAGTCCTGTCTCTATAGAGTATTCGCGTAACCTGCATGAGGATTGACATAGGTTATTGAATGATACTTCACTATCATCATTGGCAACAGCAACATCAAAAGATATATAACATAGCAATACCGTCCATCCCATGCAATCATACTCTGTCTACTACACATAGAACAGATATAGATAAATAGATAATGCACTTAGACATGACTATAATATGCATGGACTGTTATAATCACTAGTAAATGTCTTATATGGTTAAGTACTCTAGTTTTAGTTGAAGATAGTTCTCAAATTGATGCAATTCCCTTGTCATTCAATTGACTGCCACATCAACAAAATATAGTGTCAAATGACTCAATATTATCAGTTTAATGCTGTCCATTGCAGGCTTGCTGCACCAGAAAAGACTAAAAACTTAGAAAAACCAACACCAAACTAACAAGAGAGTTTAATTGAGTTCTTGTTTTTTACTATTCAAAAGTTGGAGATGGTTTTTTACCAAAAAAGAACTTGCAGGGAAATTTGCCATCTTCTATTAGAGAACATGTTTCTTGCATCGATACTTGTTTCCAACTAATGTCTGCATCACATGCTTTTGCGAAATGAATCAATATATTGATACTTTTAGCAACTTTGAAATTGCTACCATCAAGGAATATATAGATCTGAGACATATTAAGTATGCCAATTTTCCCTAGCTGGTCAAAATCTACAGGCAGTTAAGAATTGCAATATGACTCCTATCTGCAGGACTGGCATTAACTTTACAGTATCCAAACTGCCATCATGCCGCCATCATCGTTGCGGTTCCTGCTATAATCCATGACAAAACCATAAACCAAATGTTGCCAACTGCCATGATCATCCTGCTGCCATGCCATCAATAAATCCTCTAAGCTCAATATCACTACTACTGGTACCCACATGACATCTGTTGCTAGATGTCCTCTAAATGCATAATCCAAATCCCTCATGTGTTCAGCACACATCCATTAGTCATCATTGACAACAAAACCCAAATGATAGAACAAAACTATAACACAAAACTTCCAACAAAAAAGTCATGAGTAAATTAGAATTAAATGATAGCACTCACTTTCCAATTATTCTGATCGAAGCTCCTTGCTTGAAAAAAGGAGATGACGGATGCAGGTCTTGTAAAGAAACCAATGCACCAGATTTTACTTCAAAAAATGCCATCTGGCTTCACTTGACACCGTTCCAGTTCTGCCTGCAATATGGGAAAACTTAAAATATACAAATTCATGAGGCGTGAATTTATGTTAATGGTAAGTATAGTACAAAAGATTTTGTAGCACACCATCTACCTTAAGAAAGCTTCAACTCTAATATAGTACCACATATATGACACCGTTACTTTAATAAATTATTTTCTTCACACATGAATGATTTCTGTCCACAGATGCAACAAATCGCTAGTCAATTAATTATTCACCACAGTTGTCTATCCAAGTTTGGTTTTAGAAATTACAGTTTTTGACAAGAAATTTCCAAATGAGCAATGGGCAGAAACCATTAATTTTTAAAGACTTCTAATTAGGCATTATCTTCTTCATATCAAAACCATAGGCGAATAACAAAAAATTATAATTTCTGTTATATCAAATGTTCCTATAATACTGTGTTAATCAAATAAATTTAGCCAAAAGCCATGAGAGGATTTTAAAATTCTAGTGGCTGTGACTTATCTTGTAAAGGGTGGGGATTAGAGAACCACAACCAAGATAAACTGTAAGTTACAAGCTATAAGCTATAATGAGTATTGTTTTCTCCTCAAGTTTTGCCTCTTTTTCTTCAATTCTATTATGTTCTCTAAAAATAACTGAAGCATCAACTATACTAGGCTCTAAACAGAACTGACACATTAAATATACTAGGCTCTAAGATACATGCTTGTCTTGCTGCAAGGTATTAGTGGCAAATATTGGATTTGTTGAAGGAGCTTGACTCATTTTCTTGAGTGTTGATTTTGTAGAGGTTTTGGGGGGTGAGGGAAGAGGAAATACTATACTAGTATGCAATTACACAACAATACTGCAAGTCATGTTAACTAACACTAACATCAGAGAAACTGTGTTTTGAAATTTGAATTACTCCACCCAAAGCTGCATTCATTGTGTCATTAGATTTTTGTTTACTTTTTTGCTATATATTTGGTATTATCAACCTGACCATGTTTGACAAGCACCAGAAATTAACTGTTTTTCACTATCTTCATAAATACTTGAATGTACCAGACACACAAACATATAGGCTGGGGTTTGACCTAATGAGTACCCTCCTCGCTTTCACATGTTAATTCAGTGTGATTGCTTGTTCAGATTAACTGAAATAAAGGGGATTTGACATACAGACAGAGAATCCACCCAAAAAGCATTATTGAAAAGGAAACAAAGGAAGGGAGCATGAAGTGCATAAACGAAATTGAAAGGGTTGGAGTGGGAGTTTACGTACCTTGGCAGAGTACAGGAAGAGAAAGGAGAAGAATCAACACCCAAACGATTGGAACTGGTTGTTTCAATTTGAATTTAATTTCACTGTTTTTCAAGGGTTTTCTGTATTATATACCTTTCGTGAGAAAAAAATTTGCAACTTTTCATGGAAATGATTAATTTTATGTAGATTTTCATTTTTCTATTATAAATTGATAGTATAATCGCAATTATAATGGTTTCGTCTATTCGACTGATGTCGGTCGCAGTGATAAAAATTAATTATTTGAATCTTTAGGTTGAGAGTTTGAATCGTATGAGTCGTACGTACTACTGGGGAGACATTTAACATTCATCACACTCAGATTAGAATTGTGAGAGCAATTTAACACACACAAAATTGTGTCATCTAAACTGTTATGTCGCCACCCTTTGCCTTTGTTGAAATCCTCTGACGAACTTACCATTGACCCCACCTCAGCCAAATCGACCCATTTCTGGCAAGCTCGAGTCTATCAAGCCCATCACTTGCTACAATGCGTCACACCACGTATTTCCGAGCTCCGCCGCCCATGGTGACTTGTATAGGATTTAATTAGTTAGAAGGTAGTACATGACACACTCGTTAAATTTTGCATATCACTATAACTTTTCTCTTTTCTCTTCTCATTCCTCTAGTGGAGGTGGAAAAGAGTGGTGAATACAACGTTATTCTAGTATTTAAATCTCTCAAACAATGTTTTTTTTATGAGAAAGAAAACACAAGACTAGAAAGCTAAAGCTAAAAGATCCCTAGACAAGAAAGGAACAATAACGTTAGGGGGAGAATCAAGACTAGTAAACTCACAGTGCAAACGGGCACTCAAATCGGCAAGACAATCCGCAAGATCATTAGCTTTCCGATGAATATGATGAAGACGAATATCTCAATTCCGAGCTAGAAGGAGATTAATATCCATGAAGAAACTAGACAAAGCATGAAATTTTAATCTCTCCTTCCTAAGGACAACCGTAATTTCCAAACAGTCAGATTCACAATAGTCGATATTATTCAAAAGTAGCATAATTTTTTTTGGGAGGGATGAAGAAAAAAAGTTATTACACATAAGTCAAAAAAATAAATATTTAAATTTTACCCAATATTGGAAAAAAGAAATAATCAATAAGATTGAGGAGTATAAATAGTATTCTCAACACAGACCTGGCATCACCGACCCAAACCAGTGTCCTCTCAGTACCGTTTCGCTCTCTCACTCGCATTGAACCAGTTCCATTCGTTTCGGTGTTGATTCTTCTCCTTTCTCATCCTGTACTCTTCACAGGTACGTAAACTCCAACTCCAACCCTTTCAATTTCGTTTCATCACTTCATGCTTCCTTTATTGCCGGTGAATGAAAGAGTAGTGTTCTGTTAGAATTGCAAATACGGTTACGTTAGGGTTTTGGATTGGTATTGTTTTTCGCTTTTGTATATGTGAAAATTCGTTGCGTTTTCTTCAATTTGCAAGCTACATACAATCTCAGTTCCGATCCCTTGAATGCAGGTTTTAGGTTTAGCTCTTTGGTATGGAAGAGGGCGGAGATAACATTCTAGATGCCATATACGATGAGGATAATCTCTATGAGGATGTAGACATGATGGATGTTGAAGAAGGAGAGTTGGTGGAGTCTGATACTGAGAATGTTTTGGTGAAAAACAGTGCAGGGGATGGTACTGAAAATGTATCGGGGCAAAACAGTGCAGGAGATATCAATGGAGCAAATCGAGATCCGCCTAGCAAGAATTCCAAGCGTAGAGCGAACAAGAAGAAGAATAAGAGGAAGAGGAAGGGTTCTGGGTCTAAACCCTTGGACATTAACAGGTTTAACATTTCTGCCTATTAATAATTTATTTTAAGAATTTTATTGTTATATTTTGCTTCGATAGAAATTCCGTAGTTATTATTCAAGATAGGCAAGTTCTATAAGCTACTATTATGGAAGAGTGTATGCTGTTTATTGTATTGAATTACTCCAAGTTTAATCTTATGCTTGTTAGTGGTTTAGCCTCGAAAGTCTTATTGATGGCTTAATAAACTTGATTGATAGACACCCTATGGACATGGGCTTGGGGGGGCTGCAGTTCATGTGTTCTATTAGAAGAAGTGAAGCAGAAATGTTTAGGGCAGGATGAGAATTGACAGAGGAGAGCCTTACATAATGGACATGCGGCTGATGATTAGAGGTGAATGGAGTTTTTTTTTGGTAGTAGCGGTGAATGGAGTGTTGAAAGCAGGAGGAGTGGAGGGAATATGAGGGAGTTGGTTGAACCAGACTGGGCACGAAATCAACAAGGGGATTCTGGAAGGGCATTAGGCCTAGGGGAAGAGTAACATTCTTGCTTCTCTGAGTCATTTTCTTCTTTTTTGTCTGTGATTAGAGCACTGCTCTATTCTTCCCTATATTATAGTGTGAATACCAGGATCTGTCAAAACTCTTTTACATTTGTGACCCAGTAGAATTCAGAGTTCTCTTGAGTATTTAAGAGTTTTGTAGTTGTACTCATTTATTCCTTTTTATTTAGTTATAAAGTGGGGCATTGTTTCCTGCTCTTTTGTTATCTGAACCTCCCCATTCCTGAAGTGAATTGAATGTGGACATAAGGCTTTTATTTCCTGTTATTTGTTCCTTTAACAAATCTTTAGCACCCTTTTGTTCACATCATGCTCATGGAATTTCTAACTAATTATGTTATGTGTTTTTCAGATTTGTGTTAGATACGTGTCGGCGCCTGAAGGAGAAGAAGTCGTACATGGTATACACTGCTGTGGGTTGCCTTGGGATCTCTGCATTAAGCGATATTGTCAATGAGGTATTGAAACACAGTTAAGCCCTCAATTTCGGTTTAATAAGCAAGTTTTCTTTGTTCATTGGCTTGTCCATAAGATTTTCCACGAAATACCATTGCCACTTGGAAAGCAATACGTGAATAATATTGGTGATATTGTTTGATACCTGATATCTGTCTACTTGAAGATAATTCCCTTAGGATGTACCAATCCAAACATTGTATATTTCTTTTATCAAAAGTTGCTTACTATTTTTACTTTGAATTGTATTCTTGTACTAGAATTTGTAGTCTCCCATCACTAAATTTCTTACCCAGCATCTTGTCTTTGTTCTGTTCATTGTTTTTGTTCTCCTTAAACTAGCTTTCATATCTTTAAATCTTTCTTCCTCTTTTTCTAATTTTATGGAAGTTTTTATTGCTAAGATTGATAGTCTATGATGGTGTTGGTTTGATGGGATTACCCTGAGTTATAGTTCTCCATTCTCTCTAAATCATTCTTCCTCTTTTTCCAATTTTATGGAAGTTTTTGTTTCTAGGATTGATAGTCTATGATGGTATTGGGTTGATGGGATTACCTTGAGTTATAGTTCTGTTCTCTGTACGCTCCATGGTTGTTAGTATCTTTATTTTCTGGTTTCTCTTATATTAGCCACTTAACACCTTAGGTGAGGGTTTCCACAACCTTTGTGCTAACCTTACAAATTTTGTCGAGTTATACAATGGTCCTATCACTGCCCTCTGAATATTCCTGATCTTGGTTTCACTAACTGGCTCATTGATTTCTTCTTTTGATCTCACAAGAATATGCACTGTGTTTCTTTCAAATAATTTTTTTCTTTTTATGATTTAGTTTCTGTCTCTTTAAGGGAATGTGACTATGGTTTGGATTAGACAAAAATTGCTCACCTATTGTGAGGAAAAGTGAGAGTTAAGGTTCTACCTGATTTGAACAAGCGAGCTGATTAAAGCACCATGTAGCCGTTCATGATATCTGATATGTGCACTTTTGTCCCTAACCTTGCAGATTTTTCTTCCAGATGCTAGTTTGCTCCTTTCAATCCTCTGCTTGAGCTTTGGTGTTCCTGGATGAATCACTTGATTATTTACTGATTGTGAAGGTTGATGTTCACATTTGTTGCTTTGTTTTGTCAGTCTCTGCATATCTGGAGAATGTTTTGCACTTTTCATCACCATAATTGATTTACTAAGTATTTGTCCCATTGGGCTGGTGAACGGAAAACTACTGAGTACAGACTATCAACTTAGTCAGTTTTGCTCACTTTCACATAGCAACCAACCATTTCAGAGCCAAAATCAGATCTCTATATGTAAAGCATATTGTCTTGATAATTATCTCTATTCCAATTTGTATAACATAATCTCTGCTTTTACTTCATAGCATTGTGACAAACTTTGTTTAGTTTACTTAAATATGTACCTGAATGGCAAACAATTAAAGGAACTAACAGTGGTACTTGTAATATTTTACCCTAAATATTGTAGGCATTTTCTTAATATTGACTGGGCAGGCTAGCTTTTAGTTTAATTGGGTTTACCTTAAAACCTATATGTGGGATAGTCTAGTGTACTTACCTATTTTAGTGTTTTTTTAAAGCCATTGATTTTTGGGCATCCGCTACCTAGAATCTGCAGATTTCCTCCATGCCAGGATTTCTGCATTAGCTTTATCAAGCAGTGAGAACTGAGGACTTTGTAGAAAAAAAAATTTGAGTTTAAAGTTTAGGATCTGTTCCCATGAAAATCAGATCTTCTTTGTTTCTTCTTTTCCTATTTGTTGTGACTTCCTTTAAGAGTGAAAGGGTGTGTTTTTATTCTTATTATATTTTGTTACTTTCTTATGCCCAATTCATACAATGTAAACTAATATGTGTAAGTCGCAGGTCGATGCAATACAGGCTTGTGGAGGCCAGAAGACTGCTGATGGTAGACGATTCCGGACAGGGGGTGGCGTATTGTGGAGCATCATAAAAGTTCGGGAACCAAAAGCCTATAAAGAGATAATGAAAAAAGCAAAGGAGTTTGAGGTGCGTGAAAAACCATTGTATTTTTAGTACTGATGTTTTATTTGAAAAAGGTCAACAGTTATGTGAATAGTATTTATTTCATAAGCAGAGGGAAACCATTATAATAGTGCTACTGGGTTGGGTAGAATCTTAAGACTTTTTCTGGTCTTGTGTGTACATGGTGACAAGTAGCCTAGGTGTCATGTTTACAAAAATAAGTCTGTAACTGCTTCATAGGCATTATGCATGTTTATACTTTATATAGTAAGGCTTCTTTTTCATTTTTTGATCGGAAGGGTTTCTCTCTTTTCTTTTTTTTTTAAATGATAGTGCAGCTTTTTGTTTATTAGGTCTATCACTATATTCCTTTGCTCTTAAATAGCTGTTGCCAATAGTCTTTTATTATGAGTAGCCAAGACTTTTCAAATTGTTACAATGACTACTTTTTAAGTCATTGATCATCATGTTTATAATAATGCAGAAGCAATTCAGACAACCCAATGTTAAGCAACTACCCGTGCCAAAGAAAGAGGAATCTTCTCAAGGAGTTTCATTTGCTGGCAGTCCTAAAGAGGAATCTTCTCAAGTAGTGGCCTTTTCATTTGCTGGCCTGGATCTGGGCAATGATTCAGAAAATGCCTTTCCTGCAGTACAAATGCAAAACCAACCTGAGCCAGCTACTTCTAAAGAAAACCCTGTCTCTGTTCATGACAGGTTAAGGATACCTGTTTCGTATGACGATGATCTGCTTGGAGGGAGTTCAGTCAATGATGCAAGTGGCCTTCATCACTAGGACAAGTTTTCACCCTCTTAGATCGGAAATATATTGTTTCATTCTGCTATGGGACTAAGGCTATATACTACATTATTTTTCTCGAGTTCCTTTTTGCTCTCCTACCCCCACCCCCCCCCTCTTCGCCTTTTCTTTTTGCTTTTGAGAACCAAGTTCACAGATAAACAGTTTTGCCATTTTGATATTTTTATCCCGAAGGAAATTGTCATTTGTCTTGAAAGAAGTGTTTATATACTATGCCTTATAGCTTGCAGATATAGATACAGGATGAGGGCAAAAATAAATAAAAACCAAAGAAGAATGTATGTGGGATGTATTGTTATTCCTATGTACCAAACCCTTAGGTGAGGTTTCGTAGACAGATGGGGAGGGGATAAAACATGGTTTCCTTCTCTGTTTGTCATGATTTTAAGATGGAACAGAGTTCAATGAACAGATCATTTTGGTTTCCTAGAAATGAGTGGAACAAATGAGAATTGAACAAAACATTCTATTTAAATTTTTGCATTGACTAAATTAACCCTAGATTTACTATCTCTTTTTTCTTCTTATTATGTTTCATCACTCTACCTCATCAAGCCATCTTTTCCATGCGCACCGCAACTACAAACACCATTTTCTACAAAGCACGCCATTGCCTCACTCAGTTTTTTCTGCAACATGTATTGATTTGATACTACTATGCTATTACTACCCCATCAATTCACTTTTTAGTTTGTAGTCTATGAAGGCCCAATACTCAATGGTCAATTGAGAACACCAAGTGATTTCTTTCGTTTATTTATTTTTGTGAGAATAGTGTCATGGGCCGTGATAATTGAAAAGACGAAAACACAGGTGTAGAAATTTTTGTTTGCTCATGTTAATTCTCATAATATAACCTGTCGGTAAAATATGATAAAGGTATATATGTAATAAATCTTATATTATATTCTGTCCGTATTGTATTCACCAAACACAGTGTACAAACATTATTGTCCCGTTTAATTCTGTTACATTCTGTTCCATTTTGTTATGTGTTGTTCAGTTTTCAAATGCAACCTTAGTGCTGGATGATGTGTTCTGAGACACACTTTCCCAACTATTCATTTGATTCGATGATTTACAATAGCAAATGGTATTAACTTGAGGACAAATGGATTGTTGGAATCAAAGCCAAACACAAACGGTTTTTTATTTCTTTCTTCTTGTCAACATTTTAGATTTTTCATGCTAGCCTAGCACTAGGTTCGGCATGAAACATCGTTAACATCATCATTGAGAGATAGGAATGGGATAGATTCGTACAACTACAATCCATAACCAAAGCTCAATTTGATCTAAGGAAAAAGGAGAAAATTTGCATCTCCCCTGGAGAGGAATTTTAAGTCAGCGTAGCAGGGAGAGTCTGCTAAATGGAAAATGTGTAACAACTTCGGGAAAAAACTAAGCACCAGTGATCTGACAAATTGAAAATCCATTTAAAATTTTCAAACAAAATACAGATATGCATGATTTACAGAAAATTATCAGGGCATACAATGCAAGATACTGCTTGTAAGATCAACATCTTTTTACAATATAAGCCACACAAATGAAACCAACAACCTACATAACATGAGAGAACTAAAACTTATCATGCAATGACATACTTCTCATTGGGTGGAAACAGGAGCATTCTCTTCAGTAGCCATTGGCTCCCCCTGAGGAGCCTTCTTTGCAAGTGACTTCGGGATGTCAATGTTCTCTTGAATGCAGCGCTGCTGAGGATGTGACAGCAGTATTAACACGTGACGGAAAACAACACGCGCTAACCCCTGTCCACTCTCCAAGATATAGCCCTCATACTCACTAACATGTTCAAGAGCCTCCACCAGTGTATCATAGACCTCCTGAGGGCAATTCTCAGGTCCAGGCTTGTCATGAAGGTACATGACATCCAGAGTGTAGAGCTTCTGGTTCACAGGCCACTGATGCTGTGGGCGCACATTTGATCTGCAATAGAATAGAATCTACAAAGGAGTAGGAAATTGCATATTAGGATTCAAATACCTGGCTGACCAACAACTAACAGTATGGTGTACAACAACAACAACAACAAAATTAAGACTACTAAGAAAAATTAAGAGGAAAATTGTGTGTGTGTGTGTGTAGATAAAGCATCATATAATATTATTCAATGAAAATTGATAAATATCAGCTGGGAAGAAAACAGCAATAAGACGAGTAAAAAAAATTAAGAAGGACCCTCACATAGAAAATAAAAAAAATAACAAACAGGGAATGACAAATTGAAGATAGTTACCAATCATATCTCTTTAATTGAAATGATTTTCTGTTCTATGCTATGGTAAACAAGAAATGTGAAAGATAACCAATCATATCTCTACTTCTCTCTTTTTTATTCCTTTCTCACACTAGGTGGAGGTGGAAATGGATGTTTAATTATGAACTATTAGTGAACCAATATATCTTAAATTCAGTGCATGTTTGGAAATCCTTCAACAACGGATTCTAAACCGGAAATCTTTGCGCGATATCCGAATTGGTTGATCAAACAGAATCTCAGTCAAACAAACATGCTAGAATACTTCCTATTCCTACCAAGTACAAACGATAACAATTTGAATGATTTTCTATCTATGCATACTAAACAAGAAATGTGAGCACCACTTACTTACCACTCTTAAAATGCGACCTTGGGCACGCGATTTCTTAGCTTCATGAGCAGCAAGTCTGAACAAATTGGTGAGGTCTGGTTGGGTACTGATATTGGTAGCTGAAAGACCCCTCATTGCTGCCATTGTTGATTCAACATCACTGCTAAAATCTTTCTTCAGCTGTAAGAATTAAAGTAAAAAAACCACATCATGGGTCAAATCAAAAACCCTAAAAAAAACATGTCTTAATGCAACAAACACATGAATGTACCCATGAGACGGTGTTGGAGAGAGTGGCGAAAGCGAAGCGGTGATCGGGGTTGATGGTGAGCTTGGAATGGACGAAGAGAAGGATGGATTGCTTGATGGAGTCCAAGCGGGTGAGGGGTCTGCCGTTGTGTCCGGTGGCGGTTTTCATCTCGACGAGAGATTGAGGATCGATGTCGATGCAGAAGAGAATGTCTTCGTTGCAGATTCGTGAGGGTTGCAGAGTGTACCTGCTGCTTCCTTCTTCCCTGCTCCTCCTGTCTCCTTCTTCCATTTATATTTCTCTGATTTCTTCTTCGATTCTTGATTGATTGAAGAACACCGTGTGCCTCCTTCAGTTACTTGGTTCCTTTTCTACCTTCAGACAAGGCCCTAATTAATGGACTAATAAATGCAAAATAATGATGGATTATGTTATGTGTGATGATTTTCCCGGGATCCTCTCATCAAAAAAATTTCATGTTTGTTGATGTTGAAAATTCAAAATTTTGTGTGAATTTCTCTTCATAAATAATAAACAAAAATGTTGTATATATATAACTAATTAAAAAATACATGTGTATAAAAAAGAGATAGATATAAAATTTCGAACAAGAAAAATATAAGAAAATTTGACAAGAAATAATCCATTAGTCATATTTCTCCCTCAACGTAAAACTTAAAAACTGTTGTCGCGGGGTGTTGTAGGGAGTGCATTCCTTGCGGAAGGTCTCGCGCTTAGTGATGATCATTGGTTTGCTTGGGAGTGCGGTGATCGTTGGTTGCTTTACGAATCTGATCACTTGGATTTGGTTAGCATGCTTGTAGATATTGAGAGTGTTCGTGCTCATGCCCATTGCTCCATTCTCACTAAGATCCAAGGCATGATTCGTTGGAACTGGCGGGTTGAGCTTGCGTGGGTTGTTCGCGAGGGAAACGTGGTGGCAGATTGGTTGGCTAGACGTGACTCCTTTCTTCCCTACCCGGGGCTTTGTGTGGTGGAGGTTCCTCCTCATATTAGTTTTCTTGTTTGCGGGTAATTTTTCGATGTATCGAGAAAAAAAAAACTTAAATCTTCAAAATACCTCTTCATTCCTCATCCACTATCCATTACCTTCCTTTCTCCTTCATCTTCTTCTCACTCACTTCCTCCCTTCCCTATTCACCTACTTTCCCTTCCTCATTTACTCCATGTCCTTACCACTCACTTCATCTTTTCATCTCGATTTTCTTCATCACATTCTTCATCAAGACATTTTGAGGTTGATTTAGATTAAAGTTTTAGGATTTTCAAATTATTGGTATATGATTATTTTAAGCTTTTAAATTTCGGTATGTATTCTAAGGAAATGTAATTAAAATGCATATCTGATTTTAAAATTCGATATTGTTAAAACACAATACCGGTTTTTCAAGATCATAGTATTGTTTAGCTTTGTGTTATGGGAATTAAAAAATCCAAAACATATATTTGAGAATTTGCTACATTAAAATGGATGGGAATTGTTGTATTAGGGGTGGGAAAATCGACTCCCATTGATTTTTTTTTTTGTTACATACAAAATGAAAAACAAAAGGAAAGAAACTACTCTACTGCATCATGAAACAGTGAAGTAATCAATCTGGATGGAGGTTGCGACTCCCGTTGACTATTTCTCCATCTTCAAATATTTTACCATTTTATCATAGAATTTTGTGTTACTAAATAATTCTTTTCTAAAACCTTAGCTGCTTTTTTTTTTTGGGGAAAGAAGGATGGTTTCTATTCATACAGGGCCAGGCCCAGAAAGAAACAAACAAGGGAACAAGTCCCTGAACATCAGCTAATATTCGCATAGCTACACACCAAAAACAATAAGCACAAGAGCTAGCATAGCTGCCTAGGGAAATAAATTCCACCTAGAAAATGCATAAAGCATTGAAAGGGAATACAGACAAGAATAGAAAAGAAAGACCAACAAGTAAAACTACATATTCCTAACTTCAAGGCCTTGGAGAATCCGCCACCAAATTCACAAGAGCACATGGCAGCACAAGGCAAAACTGGATCTAGCAATAATTCCAAGCACCTCCTTCAAAAACACGAAAAGGAGAGTGCCTCTCCTCCTGCTCACCCAAACCTTTCATCTTGCTGCAGTAACCACCGCAGCTCAGGTGGTGGACTCCAAAGCCACAAAGGGGGCAGATTAGCAGTTCCTTGAAGATGAGCAATTTTGTGAGCCACTGAATTACCTTCTCTTGGAGTCCAGATAAAAGCCCACTCAGGAAAAGCTTTCCTCCAGTTCTGAATATCCTGTACCATTCCTGAAATATTTCCTAGCTGTCTTAAACCATTGCAAGCTTCAATTAGCAATTTGTTGTCTGATTCAAAGATAGTCTTTTTTTGCTCCAGATTATGAGCACAATTGACTGCTTCCCTAAGGATAATTGCTTCAGCTACAAGGGGGAGCCAGCAAAGATTTTTCTAGCCGCTCCACAGACAACTTTCCCCATCTCATCCCTCATAATGAAGGCTCCTGCCGCCTTATGTGAATGTTTGGCAAATGATGCATCAGTATTACACTTCAAGAAAGAAGAAGGAGGTTTTTTCCACCCACCTGGAGAAGGCTCTATTTGTGGGCCTCTTTGCAGATGTACAGGACCCTGGAGAACAGAGGAACTCTCCATTTGCAAAGAAGCAGCAAACTTTAAGCACAGAGCTGGGTTTGGGGCCTGACCTTCAAAAGTAGCTCTATTGCGCATCTTCTAGATTTCCCATAAAAGAATGCATAGGTAAGAGGTCGCATGGTTTGTCTCAGCTCCTTGATCTGCTAATTGTTTGAAAGTATTTTCCAACCAGGTTGCAAAGAGGGAGCTGAGATCCTCTTGGGGAGTCAAATTGAGAGGGCCTCCAAACCAAACGGCCCGAACCCAATCACAATGAAGGAGAGCATGATTGATGTCTTCTGGCTCCTTACAGCAAATGGGACAGAGTTCATCTCTGCCACAGTTTCTCCTCTTAAGATTTCTTTTAACTGGGAGAGCATTGTTTGAGGCTTTCCAGAGGAAAGATTTAATTTTCTGAGGAACAAGAGCACTCCAAATGGAATTCCACAGAAAAGAGGAGGGGTGGGAGGAGCTCGTGGCCAAATTAGCAGAATCAGCAGCAGCATCTTTCACAGTCCTATAACCCGATTTAACAGAGAAGGAACCAGAGGGAACAAAAGGCCAGAACAGGCGATCCTCAGCATCAGTAAAGCTGAAGGGGGTTTGAAGAATTTTGCCAATATCAGTATTGGGGAGGAGTTGATGGATAGCTTCCACTTTCCACTTACACTGGACCTTATCAATAAGGCCACTGACTTTGTGCCCTCTTGGGATACCAGTTAGCTTTTCTCCTGAGGCTATCCATTTGTGATTTGAAATATCCACCCTTTCCCCAGAACCGATTGCCCATTGCCCATGCTCCACAAGTAAGTCTCTACCATGTAATAGGCTAGCCCAAGTCCAAGATATACTCCTTGCTTTCTGTACCTCAAGGACAGTAGAAGAAGGGAAGTAAATCCCTTTGAGGATTCTTACCCAAAAAGCTTCAGGTTCCTTGTACATTCTCCAGGCTTGGTTAGCTAAAAGGGCTTGATTCATGAGCTCTAGATCCTTAAATCTCATTCCTCCATCAACCTTTCTCAGGGTAAGAGTAGACCACTTCCGCCAGTGTATTCCTCTATCATTCTTTCCTCTCCACCAAAATTGAGCAATTTTTGCACTTAATTGATTGCAGAAGCTTTTTGGAAACTTTAGAACTGCCATAGCATAGGCCGGGATAGCTTGGAGCACCGCCTTTATTAGCACTTCCTTGCCTGCAAGGTTAAGGAGAGAGCCTTTCCAACCTTGAATCTTGCTAAGAACTCTATCTTTTATCCACTGAAGTGAATGAGCTTTGGATCTACCCCATTCCGCCGGCATGCCCAGGTAGAGCCCCGGGTTACTCCAAACCTGAATATCAAGGATAGCCGCTAGGGAGTGTTTCCTATCCTCATTCAAACTTCTGCCACCTATGAGTCCAGATTTGTGCAAATTAACTCTCTGTCCCGAAGCTTTGGAAAAGAGATTAAGAATCCTCTTGAATTCAAACAGCTCTTGCGGTTCAGCCCTCGCAAAAAGGATCGCATCATCAGCGAAAAACAAGTGTGTGAGGGGAGGAGAAAGAGGAGCCAACTTGATACCCCGGATGCTGCCCTTAATAGCACTTTTCTGGATAAGGTGGGAGAAAGCTTCCATGACAAAGAGAAAGAGATAGGGTGAGAGAGGGTCACCTTGTCGGAGGCCCCTCTCTGGCACCAACTTGTCACCCACAACCCCATTAATTTTATATCTGTAGGAGACACCAGTAATCAGAACCATAATAAGATTAACCCAGAGAGGGCTAAACCCGAAAGCTAAGAGGACCTCCTTGAGAAAAGCCCACTCCACTCTATCATATGCTTTATTCATGTCCAACTTCAGGATGATATTATCTCTCCCTATAGTACCCAGTTTTTTGAGCGCATGGAAAGCCTCTTGGACCACAATCAAATTATCTTGTATCTGTCTACCTTGCACAAACCCACTCTGCATAGGGGAAATCAGACCTGGCATATAAGATTTTAACCTTGAGACAATAACTTTTGATATCACTTTGTAGATGAAAGAGCAACAGCTTATAGGCCTGAATTGATGAATAGATTCTGGCTGAGGGATCTTCGGGATAAGGGTGACTAAAGTCTCATTTACCTCCAGCGGAAGAGAATTCGTCTCGAAAAAAGCTAAGACAGCCAAACAAACCTCATCCTGAACCACCTCCCAATTTTCCTGATAAAAAAGGCCATTAATTCCATCCATTCCCGGTGCTTTAAGCTCTCCAAGGGAGAAGACAACTTCCTTGATTTCTTCTGGGGTTACTTGATTGCAAAGATGCTGGTTCAAATCTTCTTGGACAAGCTTGGGGATTGACTCAATACACTCTTGTAGGTGTTGGATTGGAGAGGTACTGTAAATGTCCCTGTAATAGTCGAAAGCTGCGATGTTAATGTCCCTCTGACCCTGGATCCAGTTCCCTGCCCCGTCCTTGATTTTGAGAATCCGGTTGAAATCTCTTCTCTGAATGGTAGAAGCATGGAAAAAACGAGTATTGCTATCTCCCCACTTTAACCACTTAACTCTTGACCTTTGATTCCAGTAAATTTCTTCATGTTTCCACAGGGCTTTGATTTTTTTCTGCAGATCCTGGAGCTCTATCCATTCTTCTTCCGAGGAGTGATGGTTCTGGAGCACTTGAATCCTTTGATTCAGAATTTTTATTTCATGGTCAGCCCTTTTGAATTTAGATTTACTCCAAACTGACAAGGATTTTTTGCAATTTTCTGATCTTTCCAGGAGGTTCTTCCACGAAGACATAGGGGATTGATCCTGGAGAGGGGAATTCCAGCTTTGGTTGATAACATCCTTGCACCCCTCATCTTCAATCCAAACCGCCTCAAACCTGAAAAGTTTAGAAGGGCGAAAAACAGTTCTAAGACGCAACAAAAGAGGTGAGTGGTCAGAGCTGACTATAGGAAGAGCTAGACCAGATGAATTAGGGAATAAAGCTCGCCATGGCCAATTAACTAGAATGCGATCCAGTTTCTCCTTGGTGACTTGTCCTTGTCTTGGATTACTACACCAAGTAAATTTACATCCTTTCAAATCCATGTCCATAAGATTGCAATTGTCCAAACAATCTCTGAAGAGTTGCATCCTTGAAACTGGCTGGTCGCGCAGACCTTGTTTCTCATGTTGAGCTAAAATTTCATTAAAATCTCCTATAGCACACCATGGGAGCCAGCGGTCAATGAACAGGTCCTGGAGCTTAGTCCAAAACAGCCTTCTTTGGGAGAAGATAGGGTGAGCGTACACAAAACTGCAATTCCAAGTTGAATCAGATTCCTTGTCATGAATAGTGGTATGGATGAGATTTGAAGAGCTTAGCTTGATTGTAATATCCATAGTCTCTTTCCAGAAAAGACAAAGACCTCCCGCAGTGCCTTGAGCTTCAACACAATGCATGTTAGCAAACCTAAGAGTATTTTGAGTCCTAATTGCTCTTTCCTCATGGGCTCTGGTTTCCATGAGGAAGAGAATTGACGGTTGGAACTTACGGCATAAGTCCTTGAGCTCCCTAATTGTCGCAGGTGCCGCCATCCCGCGACAATTCCAGCTAATTAAACTCATTTGGGGGTTGGGGGCATGGCATGGCCCGCCTCCTCAGCCGTGTCGATTGTCACCCTTGGTAGCTCAATGAGTGTTGGATTGCATACTCTGATTTTTTGTCTTCCTTGTCCTCCTTCTGCTCTGTTTATATGCTGGTAATCCCTTTTCCTTTTCTCTAAGGCTAGGGCAGTAGAGAAGCCCGCTACAAGACCATTCTCTACGTTCTCTTCCAGTACCTGTGGTTGTACAATATTCTCTTCAGCTTCTTCCTCTGGCAGCTCTACATAATACTGGGCACTTATCAACTTCTTACTTAAGTGTGTCCTTGAGCTATTGTCAGTAGCCTCATCCCCACTAGGTTGCTTGGGTGGGTAGAGTTTTCCCCTTATTTTGGCCAAATCCTCTGTAGTTAAAGAAGCCCCGAAGTGGGAATCTGACCCTTTAGTCGGGCTCAGATAATCAAGCGTGATGACCTTATCCATTAGGCCAATATCTTCCCTTTCCAGATTGAGTAGGGAAATGTTTTCAGGGCCTATGCCTGGGCTTCTAAACTGAGAGGTTAACGGGATGGTGGTTGGTGCTGGCTGATGAGAAGAGGATGATCCGGGGAATTTCGTAATAAACTTTGGGGGTGGCCCTGACCCATAACCAGTGCTAACCAGATAACCTGATGTGCCTCCTTCTTTTCTCATTCTGGCTTCTGCTCTTTGTAGTTCTTGTTCTGACACGACTATGGTGGTTCTCAGCGGTCTCCTATTTCTTGGATCAAATAATCTCCCCTGCTGGTTCTCCTCTCTAATGGTATGATGGGGGCTTGAGGGAGGATCACAAGGGTTCTCAGGAGGATCAAGTTGGATGTTCTCACTGTTAGCTTCTTGCTCCACACTTGCTGCCCCTGAGTTTCTAGGCAAAGGAGGATCAGCCTGGACTCTGAGAAGTTGTTCATTGACTTCGTTTTGAAGGGGCACAGCCCTGGATTGCTGCTCCGTGGGTATCCCATACGCTGATCTGTGAGCCTGACCACTCTGTCCATACTGACTCTGGTTGTGAGGCCCCTCATAGTTTTTTGAGACCGTAATCGATGCCAAGGACCTTGCGGTGGCTGCCCCTAAGCTTGGAGTGAACCTAGGGTTGTGTGGGTTATTTATAGACATAGCCTTTGGCACTTTGCAGTTACGTTGTTCATGACCTATCTTTCCACACTTGAAACAAAAGCCTTGCAATTTTTCATACCGCAAATATACCCAAATCTTTGGAAGGGCTTTTCGAGGCATCCAGAAGCCCGTTAGCAGAGGCTTGTCCGTATTTATCCACACCTTAACCCTGTAGAAAGGTCTTAGCATTTTCCTTCCAACATAAGGGTTTTCCACTTCTATAAGCTCACCAATGGTAGTGGCCACCTTTGCTGCATTCTCCGTTGACATGGCCTCCAGGGGAAGCCCATGGATTTGGACCCAAAAAGCAACATGGTTAAACTTGACCTCAAAGACATTTAGCTCTGGAGCCCATTGTTGTAGGCTAAGAATATTTCCCATGACACTCCATGGGCCTTCATCATAGATCCTTTTTGTAACGGTTTCACTAGGGAAAGTAAATAGCAGACAGTTGATTCCCATATCAGCCATGAGAAGATCTGAGGGGCTGTTCCAAGCTTTCATCAAGACTGATTTAACTGCGTTTTTATTTAATGGCTTATCTGTTAGCACTTTACCTACTAACATGCGTTTAGCAAGCGCTAAGCTAGCTCTTTCATCGGTTTGTAGATCTAGAGTCATCCCCTCAAGAGAGGGGGTTTCACTTTCCACTTCATCAGGGGTGTTGCTCCTGGACATCTCACCCGTGGGAGGAGTAGATGGTGGTGAATCTGGCTCTGTTTCCATAGAAGTAAACAACAGAAGAGTAGGGGCTAAACCCCAGGAAAATAGAGCAGGGGTTGAGAAACCGTCTCTCTAGGTAAGAGTCTCCACTAAAGAGACAAACACAATCCAGCAGGGTCTGGAAGCAACACTCTTCTTAGGATGAATCAAAGGGAGGATGATCGGTTTACACAAAAACCAAGGACCAAAAACCCTAGCAGAGAAGGATCCTAAAAGAGAAAAGGGAAGTGATGAGAGTTTACCTTCCTGCTTATAAGGACAAAAAACTTTACAATTTTTGTCAATCAGTTTGTGCAATGTGTTGTTAAAAATAAGAGTAAAATGCACTCACCCTCCTTAAGGTTTGCCAGAATGACACTCTACCCCATTCTTATTTTAAAACAAGTTAACACCATCTATAAAAATGCTAACAGAATATTCTTTTCCTCATAAGAATAATAATAATAATAATAAACTAATAAGTAAAATAAAAAAATCATTTTTAATTTATTTAGAGTAACAAAACTTTTCAGCAATAAATATAAGGAACTTCAAATTAACTTATAGTAAAACTATTTTTAAAATGGTAAACTTCATTCGTTATAAAATATAACTTATTTAGAACCAAAAAATTTATTCTCTTTTTTTTTATCCATCAGAAATTAATTTATTCTCTTTTTAACTCAACTAATTATTGTTAATATTTAATAATAATTAAAATAAAAATCATTTTTATTTGTTTATTTAGAGAATTTAAATACTATAAAAAATTATCAATAAATATAAAGAAATTTCAAATTAATTTATGACGAAAATATTTTTGTACTATTTTATGAATCTATGTTTTTGTAGTATCTTGCTCTAAATAAGTTATATTTTACAGCAATAGATGCATGGATCTCGAAAGTTACTATAATAAAGAAGATATCCCAAAGAAAAAAAAAAGTTTACAGACCCTATTAGACACTAGAGAATTTTTTTTCATTCTCCCAAAGGTTACTATTTTTTTGTTTGAACATTCTCCCATACGTGGATTATAGTTTATGAAGATCATTAACGATTGTTGAGTTAACTCTGATTAACAAAAGAGTCTAATATAATAATGGCAATATTCATAATTTGAAGATTAATTTATAGTTAGTCATATTTATTCTCAAAATCTGAAAAGTTTAAGCCTATTCCATACATTTCACCCTTAATTTAAACTATAACAAAAATAAAATTTTTTCACTTTTTTAACGAATGAATTATAAGTTAATTTGAAGTTCCTTTGTTGAAAAGTTTTGTTACTCTAAATAAAAAATATAAATAAATGATTTTGTTATTTTACTTATTAGTTTTTAATTATTATTAGAGTAAAGTACACTCACCCCCTCAAGTTTTGTTAGAATAACACTCCACCCCATTCTTATCTAAAATCTACACCCCACCCCATTTTATATAGAGGCAAATTTAGTGACGAAAAATATTCTTCATTAATAATTAGTTATTATTTAAATTGTTAATCAATAATTTCAAAAAATATTTTCAATATAATCCAATAAATATAAAAATGAAAACATCACAGTCCTCCTCATTCTCTCAATCACGTTCTTCCTCCATAAATTCACAATACAAATTATGCAATAGTACACATGACCGGTTGACAAACCATATCTCGAACATAGTGAAACATGCTTGTGTTTTCATATTTGGTAATAATTCAATTTTAATCAAAATAATCTATTTATACCTCCAATTTTTAAAATTGGATTAATTTTATCCGGATAACGCTTGCATCCTCTGTCTTACCGCGGCTGCTGGCACAGAGTTAGCCGATGCTTATTCCCCGGATACCGTCATTGCTTCTTCTCCTGGAAAAGAAGTTCACGACCCGTAGGCCCTCTACCTCCACGCGACATTGTTCCGTCAGGCTTTCGCCCATTGCGGAAAATTCCCCACTACTGCCTCCCGTTCCAAAAAGCAACACAAATGGGTGGTGAAGAAAATAGAGAAACAAAATTAAGAAATATGAAGTGGATCAGAGGTTATTAGAACCCAACGATGCGGTGGAGCACCGTTTTTAACAAAATCCAACAACATCTTAAACCAACAAAGTGTTCGCTCACAACTTAAAGGGGTGAAGTTCACAACAAGTAGTTGAACAAGTGGCTTTGAGGATGTGCGATTCATGTTCTGGGGTTCAGGTCGCAACAAAATTTTGAGGCATGGTGGTGCCATGGGGTTTCCCATTCTGGGATGGTTGTCATCGTGTTAAAGGGAGCAAAGGTTTGGTGGTGATCGTTTGTGGTGAGAAATATGATTTGGAGATAGATGAGACGTGGACTTAACAGGCAGAGTGGATGGTTTTTTTAAATTTAATTCAGTAAAATTATTTTCATAAATTGATGTATGATAATGTATATGCATTTAATTTATTTAAATTTTAACTAATTAGTAATTATTTTTTATTAGTGACAAATTTGTTTTCGTCACTAAATTTTGCCTTTATAAAAAATGGGGTGGAGTGTAGATTTTAAAAAACAATGGGGTGGAGTGTCATTCTTGCAAACCTTGAGGGGGGTCAGTGTATTTTACTCTTATTATTATGAGGAAAAGAATATTCTGTTAGCATCTTTTAAAATGATGTTAACTTGTTAGATGGAGGTGGGGTGAAATGTAGATTTAAAAGAAGAATGAGGTGGAGTGTCATTCTGACAAACCTTGAGGGGAGTGAGTGTATTTTACTCTTAAAATAATTACCAAAACTTATTTTTTACTACTAACCAGTGCTATTAAACTCGGCCTGGTGATCAACTCGGTCAGGCTCTGAGTCAACGATTCCATTCCTCACTACGTTGCTATTATGTTTTGGAATCAGGCTTTTTTTTTGTTTGGGCCTGAATAGTTGTGGTTGATATTTGGGTCTTATGCCTTTCATGGTTTAAAGCCCACTTTCTCAAAAGTACAGATGAAGTGGTGGAGTCGGTGGGTACATATGGTATGGTGTGGTTCAAATCAGGAACACGTTTGTAGCTTTCATTTGAACTGGTGACTGATTCTTTGCTCTTCTTCATTTGGTTTCCGATTTTGACTTTTCGGTTTGGGTTGTTGGCGTGCCAGAATAATAATACTAATAAATAAATATTCATTTTTCTTTCATCTCAAACACACAGAATTCATTTCAACTCCTTCGATTTGGGAAACCATGAACGCAGTAGCAGCAGCTTCTTCTTCGTATTCTGCACTTCTCCCCAACCCTAACAACCACTTTCAAAATCGGAATTCCTCATCGTAAGCTCATTTCCTAATCATAATCACGTTCTTCATGTTCCATTTCCTTACGGGCGATAAATTCATTTTCCTTCATTGCAAATTGCGTATGCTATATTTCATTTTTCTAATCGACTTCGTACTTTATCATTAAGCACTATGCACGGTTTTCAATTTCATACAGGAATCAATTGTTTCTAGTATTTCTGCTGTATTATTGGATTATGCTTCTCATATGAACTGAAACTCTGAATACAATGACACTCTAGTGATAACAGTTGTACATGGTTTGGTATATGCAGATGATACATTTATTAATCATTGTGTATATAATATGTAGAAGCAGCAGCTGCAAACTCTTGTTTTCAATTTAATTTATCGCCCGTAAGTTGTAGTATTTGCTGATCTGAATTGCTTGATCACATACTGTCAATATTTACTCACAGGTCATGTTCGGATATCCGGAACATTGCATTTGTCACTTGCCACTCGAATGCTAATAAGTCTACATCACAAGCATCCTTGTTTTTGTGTCCCGGCTCGACGAATAGGAATGGCGCGCTTGCAGGACCTTTTTCTAGGAACCTCTCTGGCAGGAGAAATCTTGTTTGTCAGACAAATTATTCTGTGAATACAAGCACGACGTATGATGGGACTGCGTTAGAATCTCCCTCCCGTGTTGTGGAAGAGAAAGTTGGGGTCTTGCTTCTCAACCTAGGAGGGCCGGAGACGCTCAATGATGTTCAACCTTTTCTGTTTAATCTTTTTGCAGATCCCGTATGTCTAATTGTTTTTCTACTTATTGGACCATATATGCCTAAATTCCATATTAGCATACACATTCATATGGTTTTGTATGCTTATATGTTTTTGTCTTGAGACAGGATATCATTCGTCTCCCGAGGTTGTTTCGGTTTCTCCAGCGACCATTGGCAAAATTGATTTCTACGCTTCGGGCTCCTAAATCCAAGGAAGCGTATGCTTCTATTGGAGGTGGTTCTCCTTTACGCAAAATTACCGATGACCAGGTGGATTTCAAATGCTCTTTAGCACCTTTCTTGTTTTGGTTTTACCATCATTTTATGCTGTGTGCCGTTCCTTTTTCTGTGCGAGTGGAATGCTTTTTTGGCTTCTTCCTTTTATTTTCAATAAAAACTCTGAATTTATGGTTTGGAATGGAACTAACACAGCTTTCATGATTTCTGGATTCTGGGCATGTACAGGCACTGGCAATTAAAAAGGCTTTGGAAGCAAAGGGTCTCTCTTCAAGTGTCTATGTTGGGATGAGGTACTGGTACCCATTCACAGAAGATGCAGTTCAGCAAGTAAGTCCTCACATGTCTCCATTCTACGTGATTCTCATCATACATCCATTTTTTTTTCTTTTGATTATTAAATGACGTACTGGTTATAAATCATGAATTAGATTATTTATTCTAAGCTCTAATTTATCACCTTAGTGTGGAATCTAAAACTAATATCTCCTCTTGGGTGTAGATTAAGAGGGATGGAATAACAAGGCTTGTGGTATTACCCCTTTATCCCCAATTTTCTATATCTACAACTGGGTCAAGCATCCGTGTCCTCCAGCATATGTTCAGGTACTCTTTCTTGGCACTTTGTGCATACTCTTAAATAAATGATTGAAAGATTATTACTAATAATTGATGTTATTTACTTGTCAGGGAAGATGCTTATTTGTCCCAGCTTCCTATTTCTATTGTAAACTCTTGGTATCAACGAGAAGGTTACGTTAAGTCAATGGCTGACTTAATTGAGAAAGAGCTCCAGACTTTTTCTGAGCCAAAGGAGGTAGTTTCATTATTGCATTGAACGCTTTCAACATGGTTCTTTTGATGCAATAAAATTAATAAAAATTCCCTATGGAGCCTGCCTTCTAAGGATTGAAGGCTATATGATGTATTTTACTGCAATCTGAACCATGGCATTTTTCCCCATATATCAGGCAATGATATTTTTCAGTGCACATGGTGTGCCTGTCAGTTATGTTGAGAATGCTGGGGATCCGTACCAAGTTCAAATGGAGGAGTGCATCTTCTTGATCATGCAGGAGTTAAAAGCTAGAGGAATTAGTAATGAGCACACTCTTGCCTATCAGGTTTGTCTTAAAGTCTTTTAACTTGCTTTTCTGGCATCTTGAGTTGAATGGAGACTTGGTGTTTACTGAATGGCTTGAGTTATTGCTTTCCCTGGTTTACTGTGTATTTTTCCTATCTTACACTTATGTTGGATGAATTTCCAGAGTCGAGTCGGTCCTGTACAGTGGCTGAAACCATATACAGATGAAGTTCTCGTTGAGCTTGGCAAGAAAGGTGTGAAGAGTCTTTTAGCTGTTCCAGTGAGGTACATTATTATTGGCCTTTTGCACTTGTTGATTTGAGCTCTACGCAATAGTATATGGATTTTATAATACTTTACCGTACCAGAACCTTAGTAACAGTAGTCTGTTCTTCTTATATTCCAGCTTTGTGAGTGAGCATATTGAGACCCTTGAAGAAATTGACATGGAGTACAAGGAGTTGGCTCTTGAATCTGGTGTCAAGAATTGGGCACGTGTCCCTGCCCTCGGCCTTACCCCTTCCTTCATTACTGATCTGGCTGATGCAGTAATAGAAGCTCTCCCATCAGCAACAGCAATGTATGCACCGAGCCACACCAATGAAGATGTTGAACAAGACCCAGTTAGATTTTTTGTCAAGATGTTCTTTGGTTCAATCTTTGCTTTCTTCTTGTTTTTGTCACCAAAAATGATAAATGCCTTCAAGAATCATGTCATTTAGAAGAATATAGAATTGCCTGAGGAATTCAATCTGGAATTACAGTAGTTGAAGCTATTGATAGCAAAGTTGTATACTTGGATTTTCCGTTTTTACTCTTTTAACTGTATACATCACAAAGATATGAACTAGTAATTTTTGTAAGTGATCATCATGAGAAGTTGTACATCGGCATGTTTCAAAAAAATAATGACCAGAGGTCTATTATAATAAAGCCGTGAACAAGTTATTTTTTATTATTAAGTATCTATATGACTAAATTTCAATTTCTAAACTGATTCTTATATGAAGATTGCTACAACAACTGCGTGTAAAGTTCGTATAGGCACAGGAACTCATCTTTCAGATCATTTTAATATAAATACTTAGCATCAACTCCTTCAATCAAGTTAAGAGATCAATGGATAAGGAGATGAAGTCAATGTGGATAATATATGAATCAATTTTGAGCTGACTCTGAATGTAGAACACGATAAAGATTGCTTTTGAGTTAAGAGTGAAATCATTTTAATTCTTAGCATATCTATTTTTATCAATTTAAAAGTAAGTTCTATCAATTAAATTCTTCAGTGTTAAAATACCGGGTAAAAAGTCCATCCCACATTCCCACTTATTGATAACTAATGTGTTACTTTTAACATGTGAATTCAAATATTAAAAGATTAGATAGCACCACCTTATGGTTAGGAATTTGACCGTGTATAAATCTATATGTTCCCACATTATCCAAACATGTACACCATTTGTTCAATCTTGACCTCACTCTTGCTAAAATACTGGCTCCGTCCCTGGCAGAATCACTTCTTGGGATTTTTTAATTCCATTTTTTCTTAGATAGACAAATATTAGTTGTTAGTAATGTTAGTAAATTAGTCCCTCCTCAGTGATCGAATCCTGGACTCTTCACTCTTCATTCCCCCAACCCTTATCTCCTCTAGCTTTTACCACTTGAGCTAACCCTTGGGGACGGAATTTTGATTCCATGATGTAAGTGTCTTTTGGCAACCCATTTGGGTGTTTAATCTGAACATCTTTCACCAATTTTGTTTTTTCTCTTATCGTTTTTCTTAACCAAACAAAGCTCCATTCCATTTCTTCAAGTCAAACCTCATCGAAGGTTTCTGAAATGAACGGGTGGTTCTTCTTTTCCATGCTATCTCATTGTTTCATTTGTGCAGAGAAGAATTCCCTTTCTCTGATTTCATCTTTTCTTCTTAGCAGTATTTGATTGTAATTTCCCTAAAGAAATCGATGTTCTTTCTGAGTTTCATAGCAATTAATCTACATTTCTTTATTTTATTTTTTTTGAAAAATAAATGGATTATATTATCCATAAAAAAGCCCTTAGGACAAACCCCCAAGGAAGGAGTGAAATCGAAGATTACTCCAACAAAAACGAGGCATCTACATTTCTTTGTTGCATGAAAACCTAAAATACTTTGCAGTTGCAATATCATATTTATCATTAATGACTCTAAGTTCATCCATCTCTACCAATTATGAAAGGCCAGAGATGTAGAGGACTATTCATGCTTAAATGGTTCCTAATTTCAATATATCTTTATTTCCCATGCTCGTATTGGGTTTCACATCAACAAAATTAACATTCTAACTTTGCTTCTTTTGAGATAAATCAGTGATCTGAGTTTCATTCAGCAACTCTCTTTACCAAACATACGAAAAAAGCTATTTAGGGAAAGGGTGGTAGTGAGCTAAGGGAAATGAAGGGATTTGCAGGGTGAAGGATCAGGGTTCAAATCCGAACGAATGAATTAATTTACTAACAATTAACGAACTAACATTTGCTTGTAAAAAATATATATGAAAAAGCTATTTACATATTGTCTTTAGACCAAAAAATAAGTAGATTATACTTACAACAAAATCCACATGTAAAGCAGGTTAGGGCCAGCCCCTAGATTCCCAGAATTAAAATAAACACTATTGTAGGCAAAGCGCATAGATCCATAAGTTTCCTTTCTCGTTTAACTTTATCCATAATCCAATTTGAAAACTAAGACATAGCAGCTAAAACAAAATAATCACTGAGAATTTTAACTGGCTAGATTCAAATGTTATTTTCACAAGAAAACCAAGTTTCAAATTTGAGCATTGCATACTCATAAACCGATATTACCCTAAATAAACATGGATACCAGACTACACAGGATATAATTCGCAAAAAATATTCTAGTCCAACATCCAATAAGTAATCGTCAGAACAAAACATTAGATAAGTACAAAATGTGAGCCGTATAAGATATTTGAGAATTAGAATTCTCAATCCATCAATGCCTCCATCTAAATACTGCAATGCCTAAATAAACGTCATTACCACAATAAAAAACAGACAAACACAATAAAACCATTACAGTTCAAGGTAAAAAATAACCAATACATATCAACTCTGTGGTGAAGCTTTAGCAACACCACCCTGTTGAGCTGCTGCCGCCGCCTGTGCAGGTGCTCCATTAGTACCATCACTAGCATAAGCAGGTGTCTGAGCATAACCAGCACCATAAGAACTGTTGCCGTATGATGGCGGTGCCTGACCATAACTACCCTGAGGAGCACCATATGATTGAGGACCATACCCTGGTTGCGCTGCAACACCATAACCAGATGCGGGCGCTTTTTGGTCTGGTTGAGCATACCCGGCAGGTGAGGGTTGTGCAGGAGGATATGCTGACTGACCATAGCCTCCTGCTGTGCTGGGCGACTGTGATTGTCCATAAACAGGTGGAGTGCCACTTGGCTTCACAGGTTGAGGGGGTCCATAACCATAACCAGACTGTTGTTGATTGCCATAAGCTGCTTGGGAGGTTGGGGGTGGGGCTCCATAACCTTGCTGACTGGTGGAGTTTGGTTGTTGGTTGGTAGCGTAACCCTGCGCCGCAGCAGTCGAGGGTTGAACAGATGGAGCTTGGGATGAATCTCCTTGCGCTCCATAGCTGGAAGTGTTGCCCTCTTGTGCTGGGTTACTACTACCATAGCTGGGAGCAGAGCCATAACCTTGCTGCTGGTCATATGTTGGCGGCTGACCGTACCCCGATTGTGGTGGCGCATTATAAGCACTATAGCCGTCCTGACCATAACCTTGTCCTGGATGGTTATAACCAGAGGAAGGTGGTTGACTGTAATTGTATGTGGACCCATCAGCAGAAGCTGCAGAACCCCCAGGATTTTGCTGCTGCTGTGGCTGTTGACTGTAGTAATCATAGCCACCAGCTGTCGGCTGGTTAGGTGGAGCGGTGGACTGGTCCCAATTGGTGGAATATCCGCCAGCTTGCTGGGGAGGATAGCCAGGGTATTGGGCCTGAGGCATGTTGTATTGGGGTGCTTGACCAGAGTATGCTCCAGGCTGCATATAGCCATAACCAGGTTGCTGCATAGGAGGAGCAGGGGGAGCCCAGCTAGATGGTGGTCGGGATTGGTAACCCTGCTGAGAATAACCACCTGAATTTCTGGGACGGTTCTGCAGAAAGAGAAATTGTAATCACAAATCAGAAAAGTGAACTCATCCAAGGATCAATGACATACAAGTGATGCACACACATATAAAGTTGCATAAATAAATATCATGTAAAGAATAAAAGATAAAGGATTAAAGGGTATATATATCTTGCATGAAAAGATTTCATACTGGATCAGAAAGGGATGTGATACCTACATACCGCACTGGTTCGTGATAAATTGAGTTACTCCAGCAGAAGCACACCCTTTCCCTATTCGAAATGAATGGGTACAAAAGGAAGCACAAACCATAGAAGCAGACAAAACATACAATCTTTATCGCCTCAAAAAGGCAACCCACCATATAGTAATTAGAATAAGCAGGACTTCATTCTAGTTGTTACATTATAATTCAGTCATATTAAATCAACGAGATCAGTGTCTCGACAACAGATAAATCGTAGACTGTATAATTAGAGCAAACATAAATCCAACTATACACGCTGCAAAGACCACTACTCTTTGCCCCAAATACATAGAAGAAATAATCTCAACATTACCTCAACCGAATAATGTCAACCTTAAAGGATTATCAAATTAAAGAAAATAAAATGACCACCATTTAAATTGGAAGGGAATTTGAAGTAGGGGTTAATGGTGTAGAAACAGGTTTAGTTTGTGCAGCTTAAGTTTCATGGAAAATAACAGTAAATACGGCAGAAGAATTAGACAAAAAGGTGAAAAGCAGTAAAGCACCTTGATGATAAATAGGTAGAAGTGAGTGTGAGCTAATAGTTATATAGGAAAGGGAATATGACCCTCATGAATTGTTAAAACACATTAAACACATCAGAACCAACTGACAAAGATCATAAAAGCCAGCTTGAACAATATAACTACCCAGTTAGTGGAAATAACTAAAAGATTAAAAAAATGATAAAAATGAAAGGAAAAAAAAAAGTGCTTTACAAAGGTAAACTTCATGTTACTTTGCCAAACACTAGTCTAGCATAAGACCCAAGGATAATAAAATGATATTTGAAGTATATGGAAGTTCTTTTGGTACAGTTGAAAAAGGAGTTCAATGCAATTAAAATTCAAACTAATGATGACACTTTATAGAGTCCAGCACATTAGGAGACTTACTGCCCTTGATAATAATTATCAAAACTGAGACTTAGAACCATACCAGGGCATGCTGAGGGAACACCAACAACAGGATTCATGTTGGTGTCACCAATTGTCCAATAGACACTATAACCCTACAATTGTCCCAATAACAAGATCAGTCATAGGATACACAATTAAAAGCATATTCCAATTGTTCAAAAGGATATAATCCCAATGAGTATCCACTTGGACCAAAAATAATGGCATAAACACAGTAGCCTTCACGGCCCCAAGAACCTAAACCACAAAAAAATAGAAGGAAACCAGAGCACAAGGCATCCTTGCAAGAGCTTGTTATCTTAGACAACAAAACTGAACTATACAATTCTCAAATAAATATTCCCACCAATATCCCTAAATTAAGGATATGTAAAAAGGAGATAGTGACCAAGATTATCTAATTACAGAGTGAACTAGGGGTGAGCATCGGGTGGGTCGGTTCGGGTTTGGGTGAACAGTGGCGGGTTTGAACGGGTGAAAATCTCAATTTTTCAGAACCGATTCCGACCGTGAGATTGATCGGTTACGTCGGGTTCGGGTGGCACGGGTTATCGGGCGGTTCGGGTGGGTTGGGGCGGGTGGTTAACCAGAAAAAAAAAAAACAGAGGAGGGGCATGGAGACAACCTTCGATTCAAGAGAGAAACGGTGAGACGACTTGTAAGTTGTAAGATGCAGGAGAAGAAATGTAAAAGGGAGGCTTGAGAGAATGAGAGAAACGAGAGTGCGGAGGGGAAGAGTTGTTGATATGAAGGAAGAAGCTGGTGTAATGGAAGGTTGAAGGTGAAGTAGATGAAGATGGAAGGAAGCCACCGTGGGATACTTTTACCCTTTCTGGAAATGATCAGATGGAGTCATGGAGATTATGAGCATGCAAAATAACAGAACTAAATGTTCCTACAGGTTTAGGATTTGGGAGATTATGAGCCACCGTGGTGCATCAATGGTGATGCTTAGACCTGCAAGTTTAGGATATTTCTTTGGAAGTTTCAAGTATGGATGTTCCTCACCACCAATTTATGCTTCAGTAACTTTAGTTGTTCTCCTTTCACTTTAAAGTTTAACATTAATTAAAAGATAAAAAAGTAGACATTGCGTGATGGATTGGAAATAGTAGTTGTGTTCCTCCTGTGCTACTAGTATTAGGTGACAGAGCTAAATGACAAAAGTTTAATTAAATATATATTCAAAGTTTGAAAGTGCACAGATCGAGGAAATTTTGGGCAGAAAGATAATGTCGGGTGGGGTCGGGTACCGATGGGTTTTAAATTCCTAACCCGCACCCGACCGAATTCACCCGTCCCAAACTATTTTAGTGCTTTTCCTTACCCGAATGACCAACCTGACCCGACTGATAGCGTTTTTTTTGTTCGGTTTCGTCGGTTTTGGGTCGGGCCGGTTGTTTTGCTCACCCCTAGAGTGAACTACAGATACAGTTGCAAGGTAGGACAAGTTAGATAAATAGTTAATAAATGATAGCTACTGCAATGGTTAGTCCCCGTAACCATGTTTCCACTTGATGAGCTGATGCAGCTACGCTGTAGAGATCTCAGGCAGGAGCAACATAATGTCCATTATCAACTTAGTGTATCTTTTATTTTTACGCATTAAATATATAGCACAGTTTTGAGCTTACACAATGATAAAAAAACTATGTGCTCTTCCACTTCTGAGAAGAACATACGATATAAATGTATCATATATAATACCACTTAATAGAGACGGCAATATCTTAGGCTATGAAAAAGACACAATTTCCTTACAGCTAACTCTTTTCAGCCCACAGCCCCAAACATCAATGCATGCAAAACATAATAGAAGTCTCCCAACAATAGTCATGAGATGATGCAACATGATCAGCATGAATGAGAAATTAACAAATATGGACAGAACAAAAAGCATATATGTCAATATAGCTATAACTCTCTCATATTACTAAATTTAAAATTGATTTCTCGGCCACAGCAAGTGAACAAATAGTAAAGGTTGAAAAAATTGGGAGGGAGATAATGACATATAACATGTTCAAGGAATCCACCAGGTCTAATTTATGTTTCATAGCATAAATAATTAAGCAAATGCCCAATAGGCAATTATAGGCGAACGACACAGTATCCATATACCAGCCACATAAACCAAGGACATAAAATCACCCAGTTTAATCCAAAACTTAAAACGTAAACCAAACCCAGCACCACATGGCAAATTGGCAAGCAAAACATTATATAACAAAAATCAACAAATGAAAAAGTTGTGTCCTTAGCTTACCTCGCCATTGATGATTTGATTAACCAATTGCTTTGCTGACTCAATTTGCTCAGGAGAACCATCAATTTTTAATGTTCTTTCTGTTGATGGGTCACCTGGGGGAAGATGCAAAGGTATCACCTGGACAAAAAATATACAATATTTATGAATAAGTGATGGTAAACAGGGTTTCCAACTCCATTTCTTGAGAGCCAGCTGTTACTGCAGCCAATTTTTAATATTAGCTAAAGCTATAGCACCGCTATGACCACTATTTGGCAACACTGATTTAATGCACAACAAAGACAAGCACCAGGAATGTTTTGCTTAAAAAGTGAAAACCTGAATTCGTGCTCCAGACTCAGCTTGCATACTCTTTATAGTTTCTCCTCCCTTGCCAATTATAAGGCCAACCTGAAGATGCACACAGCAAACCATATCAACCAAACAAGAATAAACGAAATCAAACCCTTTGAAACATTGTGTAATGCATATGCTAAACATGTCTCCCTCTGCACACCTTATTATTCGGGATTTGCATCGAAAACTCATCAGCCGACCCAGATTGTCCAGTCAGCCGTCGACCAATCATGCCAGAACCCCCAGACTCAGCCTGGTACAAAAAGAACAGCTCATTACATTGATGCTTCACAAACAAACTACAACTATTTCACATCATTAAACCACATTTATAAGGAACCACTTCATCTAATTAAAACTAGCCATCAGTTAGTTACCTCAGCAAGAACTTCATTGATGAGTTTCTCAGCATCGGCAATAGCCTCAGGACTACCCATAAGCTCAACCAACCTATTCGGGGAATTGGGGTCAGCATCCATATCACGGGTAACTTGGATTTTGGCACCAGACCGCAACTGAAGAGACTTGATGGTTTCCCCACCTTTACCAATAATCACACCAACTCTACCACTGGGTATATCTATCTTCTTGCTCGAAGTTTGATAAGTAGACACAGGGTATTGAGCCTTCAAATCTAGGTCAAATTCACCCAAATCAGAAAAAAAAAAATAAATAACTACAAGGTTTTGGTGCTACAATTGTGCAAAGCAAAAGCGTTAGATGGATAGTTACCGATGGAATCGAAGGAGGAAGGAGGAGCAGCGTTATCAGGTTTAGGGCGTTTGAGGTCGATTGGGGGAGGAGGAGCACCGCTGAAGAGACGAGCAGCGACTTCTTGAGCTTTCTGCTTGGCGAGCTCGATGTCGGAGACGGTGGAATGAGGGGAGGAGAAGCCGGTGGGGCGGTGGGTGGGTGGCTCATCGTACTTCCGTTTGAGGGATTCCGATGCCGGTGCTGCATAGTGCGCTTCCTCTGCCATCGAGAACAAACCCTAGAGAGACAGAGTGAGAGGGATAGAGAGAGAGAGAGAGACTGGAATATATTATGTTGTCCCTTTTATACTAGTGGCTGTGGCTACTACTACAGGTTCCTGAGGATGGGATTAGACAGTGTTATCAGACTCGGACCGGTGATCGACTCGGTCAAGGCACTGGGTCAATGAGTCAATGGTTCAACCACTGGGTCACTAGTTGAACCGTTTGACTCGGTTGATAATAAAAAAAATTCAAAATACTATAACAAAATACCATAACAAAATATCACAAAAACAACAAGGAATGTTTTACCACAACAAAATGTCACAACTCCAAATAACATGTCACAACTCACAAATAATTGAAATAAGTTTTGAGCATCATCAAACAACATAGGTTTGACGCAGTGAATAATTTCATTCTCAATAAAACCTACCGATTATTAAACCGATCAAGACCTTAATTCAATGTTCAATAGTCAACCTGTGATTAAATCGTGATTTTATATTTAAATATTTCTTTTAAATATATATATATATATATATATGCAAAGGTTTCCATCAAAAAAATATATATACACACACATGCAAAGGTCATAAATGTACATTTTTCTTTTTGTCAAATACTGTGCGGTGGGTTTTCAAGAAATACAATTTCAAACATTTTGTAATAAAAGCCTTTCATTTTTTTTTTCAACGTGGGCTTTGAATTTAAATGATTAAAAGATAGAAAGGCTGGTCCAGCCCATTAATATACATACTAACCAGCTAAACCCTAAAATTATCTTAATGTACTCATTCCTATTCAGCTTCTCTATGCTGCCGCCAAACCAGAGAACTTCTCTGTGAACGCAAACAAGGAGCATGGTGAATCAAAGCATGTATGGCCGCACACCGGGTCACTCTTCTCCTCCCTTTCTCCGCCCTTGCGCATAAAAATGCCCCTCCAACCCTCGAAAGTACCCTTGCTGCTACACGGCTAGGCGTCTTGGAGCCCTGGTGAAGGCTGAAGAGTGAAGAAGCCTACACGGAACACGGCGGCGATGTTGGATTGCAAGGAAGAATGGGTTTTCAGTTTAAGAAACCCTACACAAAAAGTCAGAAACGACGCAGTTCTGTATTTCAGTTTTTTTCTTTTACATAGCGAACCGGTCCAACCGTAAGGACCGAGTCACCGGTTTTTTATTGAACCGGCCGATTTTTTCCGGTTCATAGCAGGTGGATTGCATGGCCGATCCGAAGCTCGGCTCGAACCGACTTAGGGTCCGGTTCCCGGCTCAACCGGTCGAACCGACCGGTTCGAGCCGAGTCTGATAACACTGGGATTAGATATTAGATATTAGATATTTTTACATAAAAAGTTAAAAACAAACAAGTTTATAAATAATAACAAGAAATCGAGTTAAAAAAATAATAATAACAACAAATCCTCACAGTCTGATCTTTATTTATGTTCACTAAAAAATACTCGATGAGAAGTTGAAAATTAGTAGGAAAAAAATAAGTTGATTTTTTTTTTATTAGATTGGGTTGTATTGAGATCTAAACTTGAGAGTTGTACTATAATTTTAAGTGCAAAATGCTTTAATTGCATTATTTTTAGTCTTTCATCCATTGCAATTGTCTAATTTGAGTCTCATGTTTAAAAAAAGTACTTCCTTCCACCAAACGACCCCAAACCCCTTTGTCTCAACCCACCTCAAAAGACAAACTCCTTTGACCACCGTCCACCACCATCACCTCCGACAGCCAAACCCAAGCCACCTCCTAATCTCTCCCTTTTTGTCACACTTGCGCCAAAAACCCACCAAAGGAACCCAAGCCACCAGAATTAGCTCTTTCCCTTCCCCAAATGAACCCAACCGCCTTACCCCTCACTTCTTCATCTCCTTCCCCAACATCTGAACATCATATCCTCAATGACCACTTTCTCACCCATCCGAGTCAATCCTAGCTGCTTCGTCCTTGAAAAGAAACAACAATTCCAAATCGAATTCCCACACCTCAAAACCATAGATTCAAAACAATTGCGAAGAGGTAAAGAGATAGAATAGGATGGGGACATCTATCTATAATCTATCTATCTATAATCTATCTATAATCTATCTATCTATCTATCTATATCTATCTATAATCTATAATATATATAAAAGCAGAGTTTCTGCAGCCTTGAGGGCAAATAAGTCGTTCAACAATTCAATGCACAATAATCTAATTTTTGGCATGGACATTTTAGTAAAAGTACACATTATTTCCAACAGATGAAATTACAGCCGTCAGATCATTTCCAATTTCTTGAGTTCTTGCATTTCAGCCGTTTCTGATTTCTAGCGACACTTTCTTCTCGCTTACGTTCCAGCCGTTTCAAGTGACAATTTATTGAGAGAAAATTAGGGGTTTGAACGTTATCTTATATTTAATTGATTTAGACATGTAGTTCACCCACTGACAATTTTCATTCAGTACCTCCTATCTGATGCGAGAGAGAGGACAGGTAAATTTTACATTCTCATTTCTTCTCCTGATGTATTTATGTTTCCTATCTGCCTATCGGTTTCCAGAAACTTTGCCCCAGGATCTATTAGCTTTGCTCCAAGCGGTGGTGGGTTGAGGGTTTTGATTTCGAACAGTGTGCGGAAGACCATCCAGAACATCAAGGAGACACGGGTAAGGGAGGAGGATGAGATTTATGCAATGCTCAAGTTCAGTATTTTCCCCAGCGAGACTGCACAGAAGCTTCTCCTTCATGGTATCATCATTTACTTATGTTTCTTTGTTGTCGGGTTATTTCAATCTTGATTTTGAACTCTTCTGTTCATTTTTTAGCCACCAGTCCTGAAGATACTATGAAGCAGTGTAAGTCTTTGTTCCAAGTATTTTCCACAGCTACGTGTTACTGAGAAGAGATGAGAGCAATTGTACAAATGACGCTTATACTCGGAAGCAAGAGGTACAACACCAAAACCTTTCAACACTATTCTGCTGCCATATTTTTTGCAGTGGTTCAATCAATGTTTCTTTTAATCATGCTTCAGCTTTTTTGTTTTCTTCTACTGATGGCTTGGCATATTTCTACCTGATAGCTACCTCTATTATGTGTTAAAATTATCTTTGTGCCAGATTCACTAATTAGAAAAAAGACTGAAAGACCAATTTGAGGTCTGAAGCATGTTGGCTCTTGGATACAGCCCAAGGTTAGTACTAAAGCAGAATTTTTTATTTTTTCTCCAGTTATGCGCAAATTCTTATGAAACTAATTTACTTCAACAGGTTATTATTTTATATATTGAGTGTTATATGTCTCTTGCAATGGAAAAAAAATAATCTGAGGAGGAGGATGATACACCAGAAATTCAATATTATAAAGGAGAGAAGCACCTATTTGAGAAAGGTAGATTACAACTAGGACTGTTGCGGCTCTAAAATTTATAAAATTCCCCTAAAGTCATTTTGGTACTTTACTTTCTACTAAAATTTGAATGGCATTTTGTGCTATTATCTTTTGACTATCCTACTAAGTTTTAGATATTAAATAACGTGTTTAAAAAAAGTATATATTTCTTTTTTGGAACACTTAAATTAATTCATTTAAAATTGGAGGGTCATCCTTGCAGAAATAAGGAGAATGGAATATTCTACATGGAAACATCTTCTAAGAGTGCAGAGAACATTCTTCTCTATGAAATAGGCATGTTCTGAATGTCTTTAAAATACTTTGTCTGAAATGTAGTTATATTAAACCAATCAAATTCAAGTTTTTGGAATATATAGCATACAAATTGGATCCATGTGTATATGTCCTAATTTGATATTAATAGGTACTTGGATGTTGTTTGGAACGAACCAGGAAAACGTCCCACCTTGATCGGAGGTATAATTCATGCCCTCTCTCATTTATAATTAACTACATGTTTCTGCATTATTGTCATGATTAGAATTTTGATTAACTATTGATCTACCAACTACGCAGGTTCAACTATATGGCTATATCAGAATGTCACCCTTTTCTTTTAATCATTTTTGGGTCCTGAACCCTCCAATTTTCACCCTTTTTTCTCCATCTTGAATAAAATGTACTAACTTAATTTCCTTAACTTATTTTCCTTTCCATTGTGTTAACAGGTGAAGTGCTTCTTATTGTCCTCTTCCGCTCCGGTAAGTCCTCAATTTTTTTCTTCATGTATTTCCACTTCGACATCTGAAGACTGAGCTTCTTTCAGTTTCATGTTTTGATTTCGGCCTATTGTTTTCTCACTCATGCTTCCTTTCAATTTGTGCTTCTATTGTCCTCTCTTGGTAAAATCATCTTTTAATTTCATTTTGTGTGACTTTTCAGTTCGACCCTTTGTTTTTACAAGCAAAATGTTTGTATTTATCATACACAATTACACATATTCTTATTGTAGTTACAGTCGTTACATTTCTCCCTTTTTTTCATTTTAAATATGGTGTACTGATTACTCTAAATTTTCTCTTTATGTTAACAGGTGAAGTGCTTCGTGGTCCTCTTCCGCTGCTGGGAAGAATTCTTAATTATTTGTCTTCTTCGTGTATTTTCACTTCGACATCTGAAAGCTTTTGTTGCATGTTTTGATTTAGGTGTTTTCCGAAGAATTTTCGCCCGAAAGTTTTTGGATTTTGATTTTAAAACCGCTTTATTGTTGTGAAAATTGAACATCGTTTAGTGTGTAGTTGATGTATAGAAGTTGAGTATTCATTTACACTCATATTTCTCTTTCATCTCATTTCCACACATTTTTCTTCTTATATCTCTCTTCTATTCTTATCATATCATCTATCATATCTCTCATTTCTTCTTTATCCCACAAGGTGGAGGTGAATATTTCATTTGTGAACAAAACATTTTTGTCAGAAACGGGAAAGAATAATTTGATGATTCTTCTTCTAAGTGTTGCACAGTGCACACCATGAAATGGAATAAATATGAATTAAAATGTGTTCCCTTCCTGTAGCTATGTAATAATGTAATTTTTTTATCTTTGTTCCCTTCCTTCAACATCTTGAGACACATCACTAGGTAGCCATTATAGCTCACCTAAATTTAATCTATAGAGCCTTTGTTCTTCAGAATATCCACATTAATTGGAGTGTGGATATTATATTTAGGTACTTCATTTTGAATTTTGAAGTTCTCATCTTGGTTCTAGCATTCTACATTTTCACGCATAGAAAGTGTCTATATGTAAATGCAAACTCTTACAGTTTCAATATCGTCACACAAGAAAATCCGGATTTTGGACGTTTACTGAGGTAATTTGCATTTGAGACTAAATTTTGAATTAAACATAATTATTAATTACAATGAAAAAAACACGTCCAATGAACTGTTCACGACACACACAAAAATAGTTTAATCAATTGGACAAAAACTTTACCACTCTGAAAATTCTATTTACATGTGCTTACTAAAATAGAAGTTATAAAATAAAATAAATATTCTAAATGTGGTACTTCAAGGAGACTTTAGGCAAATTTTTAACAGTTGTGTATAAAGGTAGAATGCAGGATATTATCCATGCCATTATCAATGTCTCTTATCTTTGAGATCATTGTCAGGTACTTTCACATTTATCCTTATAATGTCAGTTTTCAATTTAATCAATCATTACAAAACCAAATAAAAATTAACCCATTAGAACATATATTTCTAACAATAATATAATTTAATAAAATATTTTATGCTTCACAAATTTGACCCAAAAAAATCTAAAATGTTTACTGTAAACTATTAACGCCAACTATAATAATAGTTCTTATTTTTGGAACATGAGTAGGCACTTTAATTGACAAAAAATATGAGACTAAACCGGAAGATTAGATGCAGAGGTTGCTGAGTAAGATGAAAATGCAGGTAAGCACATATAAGATGAAAATGCCCTGAACATCCCTCGAGAATTTTTTATTCCACATACAAGTGATCCAATGACTTCTATAGTTAAGTCTACTTATCCATCTTTCCTTGAAAACTACAAAGATCCACAATTGTCAACATTGTGCTATTTTAACTCCTACAAATGAGATCGTTGATAATTTGAATAAATACATGATGTCATTGTTGCTTGAAGAAGAGAAAACTTATTTGACTGACGATATGTATTC
Source organism: Lotus japonicus (assembly GCF_012489685.1). NCBI lineage: Eukaryota > Viridiplantae > Streptophyta > Magnoliopsida > Fabales > Fabaceae > Lotus > Lotus japonicus. The sequence continues at coordinate 84,421,751 of NC_080041.1, forward strand.
ATACAACAATTGTGACAGCCAATATGATATCCACACACCAGAGTTTTTAAACACAATACACTCTTCCGGTTTGTCTAATTGTCAATTAAGGTTAAAAATTGGTGCTTCAATAATGCTTATAAGAACATAGACCAATCAACTGAAATGTGTAATGATACACGTTTGATTATTACTCGAATGAGGACATATGTTTGGAAGCAAAGGTTATCTCTAGAGCAAATGCCAGACAAAGAGTGTCTGTACCAAGATTAACATTAACTTCATCAGATAGTATAATTCCTTTTAAATTTCAAAGTACACAATTTCCTTTAGCATTCTCTTTTTCCATGATAATAAACAAAAGTTAAGGACAATCATTAAAAAAGTGGGGTTATATTTTCCAAATAAGTGTTTTCACATGACCAATTATATGTAGCATTCTCCAAAGCCACGCACCGTAAAGATTAAGAATCTCTATTTGCGATAGTGATGACAACAATATTCATAGAACTTCAAATGTAATTTACAAATAAGTCTTTCACAGTTTTATATGAAGAAGATCTTTTTACAGGAAATGTGCAACGATACACTCTCAGCTTTATTCTCATTGTAATTAATTCAATTGCAAAAAACTTTCGTGGCTATTTTTAGTAAATATATGTTACTTTAACTCCATGCAATAAATTATTCAATAGATATAAAAATATCATCAATTGAGCATTTAGTAAAACAAATACAAAAGATAAACATAAAATAGCAACTCAAAAAAAAACAAACTATAAGTACAGAAAAATTACAAATTTTTGATTTCATATATCTAAAATAAATTTAGTTTGTTTAATCCATAAAATATCTCTAAAAAACAAGCAAGTTAAAAGAAACACACAAAAATGAATATCCCCGTGCATCGCACGGGTAAAAGTACTAGTTTAAAATACTAGGGAAAGATACATGTATTTATAGTTCATCAAAATCAAGATTAATATTGAAAACATAACTATTTGATTGAACTAACATCATTCAGCTTAAAAATTATTTTGAGCTTATTTCTCCTCAAATTAGCTTACGAATAAACGGCTGTTGTCATAAGTGCTCAATTAAACTTTTCACCCAAAATGCACCCAAAATTTTAATAGTGAAAGCTAACATACAATGTACCATGAGTTCCGAATTACACTGCAACACCATTATCCAGGAGTAAGCAAGAGCTAAATTGGCCAAACATGAAAACCATTACTTATGAGCCAAACCTGAGTGGGCATTTTATACTCCCAGGTAATTAAGAAGCAAAAACAAAAACAAATAATAAACATCCAACTTCCAAGGGATCTGAAGCCCCTTATAAAGCATCACATAGAACATTGAGTTATATAGTAATATATCATCATAATCTCCGCCAGACATGGGGCGCTTCTTAACAAGGTAAAACTTCATGGCTTGCTTATTGAAAAGTAACTTGGTTGCCAAGAAATAAACATAATTGACCTCACTGTGTCCACCAATGGAGGAAGTCCTTGCGCCTATTGATCTTCTTTTGCAGCTGAAGGAGTCCATACAGCAGAGCCTCAGCAGTTGGAGGACAGCCCGGAACATATATATCAACAGGAACAATCCTGTCACATCCCCTTACAACAGAGTAAGAGTAGTGGTAGTATCCTCCACCGTTAGCACAGCTTCCCATTGAGATGACCCACCTAGGCTCAGGCATTTGGTCATAAACCCTGCAAAAAAAATTCAGCATTAAGTAGAAAGCTAATGTTAATTAACATAATTGGTAAGTCCAAGACAGAACATGAATCAAGTTCCAATATTGGAAATTCGGAAGCTCAGGGGATGGGGAGATAGAAAGAGCACATTAAAATCAATTACTAATGTTTTGTGATCATCTTATGTGGAAAATTCCTAACACCAAGAAAATGAGGTATCACAATAGACATAACTGCTGGCATTATGAGATATGTTAATCACGATTGTAAAGAGTAATTAGAAAAGGAATGCACTCATGTTATACAAAAATTTAACGTAGCGTTTCATGTCAAGATTGATGAATGTTTAGAGGAATGGATATAAATTTTTCATACAACAAGGTCATGTGAAATCTCAACATAAGCATGCATTCTCAAATAATTTAGACTTCCAAAGACCAACAAATTCTACAATTGAAATTAAATATCAAAATAAAAGTTGTTGAGCCCTCCAAATGGAACAGCAGGCTGAATAAAGTTCAGTATCAAAACTTATTAATGATATATTGATAGCTAAAGGTGAGCAACCTAGAATTTTGTAATGAAGAATTGTACAAGAACTAAAAAGAGTGACTTGCTTCATACTCTTCTACTGTAACACCTGGACCCGTTTGAAAACTCATAGTGTTGGTGGAGTGGAATGGAGGGGAGGGGAGATATTTTTTTAATCTATATTCTTTGGTTCAAATTTTAGAGGGGGGGGGGGGGGGAGAGTTTTGTATTGCATGCAAAAGTGGGGGATTTAAAGGGAACATAATTCACATGAGAAAAATGTCCTTCCTCATGTTTTGAAACTCAAAATTATAATTTAAACATAAGGGTAATAAAAGTACATTCATTTTAAAATCCTTCCTCTCCCATCCTGAAACAAAAAAGAAAGGGGGTATCTCTCCTCCCCTCAACCAAATATGATAAGAATTAAAATATCCCCTCTCCCTCCCCCTACCCTCAACTAAAGCCTGTCCCTCCATTGAACCGAAGACACCCTTATATACAAACAGGGCATACCTCAGAATGTTCACATCTCTCACAGCCAGCGTAGAGTGAGACAATCATTATCCACATAAGGACCTCTTTTGACAGGCAGTATCATTCAATTAAAAATGATTTCAAGAACAACGTTCAAGCACAAAGAGAAAATTCTGTTAAAAACTAGGTAATTAGGTGCACGACAGGGAGAAAAGCAAGGAATTGGAAATCGGTGGGGGCAATTGGTTTGGGAGGGAGTATTCTACAACTTACACTCACAACGGGTAGGGGCAGTAACCTGATTCTAAGTGAAATGGAATAAGAAAGAAATGGAAGAAGGTGGACATGGCAAGCAACATTTTGATTGAGGACTGGGAAGATGGGAAGCAGCCCCCTCAAACACTACAGACTACAGTTTCTCTGTCATTTTTCAATTTCTGTTAGTGTTCATCTTCAGTATTTTGAAATCCTTATCAGATACTGATATCAAGAGAATGAGGTTTGTTCAATAAAACGTATTCTAGTTCCGGTTCCCTATCAGGCTCCTAAATGATTGCAATATCAAACAATACTTAATCAAAACAAACGAAACTCACTAGCATTTGCGCGATTAAGCCGACAGGATTATTAGTTCTATGACCTTTTTCCCCACAAATTAGTCTCAGAAATCCTCCCTCGAATAAAGGTGCTAATACACAAAAGATACCAACCATGATTCTTCATCATCTATATAACAGCCTAAAAACCCCATGAAAGCATCGATTCTTCCAAAGAAGGCCCAATTATCTGATATGACATTCATCCAAACACAAATTTGTAACAAAATCAGCAAATTAGGGTTTCTACTGTTCTATATGATTTAGAATCTAGCGAATAGAAAGAGCAATTGAAAGGAATCAAATGAAGAAAACCCTAGAAAAGCAAAAAAGGGGCAAGGGAAGAGAGGAGTACTTGCGAAGAGCAGGGGCCATCTTGTTGGTGAGAGTTCCAGCGACGATCATGCAATCAGACTGACGAGGGCTAGGCCTGAAAATGATCCCGAAGCGATCGAGATCGTAGCGGGCGGCACCGGTGTGCATCATTTCGACGGCGCAGCAGGCGAGGCCGAAGGTCATGGGCCAGATGGAGCCGGTGCGAGCCCAATTCATGAGATCGTCGACCTTGGAGATGACGTACTCCACCGCCTTGGGGACGCCGGTGGGGGAGGAAGCCGATGGAGGCGATGGCGGAGCATAGGGTGAGGGTGTGGGTGAGGAGAAGGAAGGGAGGGTTGTGTGAAGGGAAACCACCCGCTGAGGTGACACCAGGTGTGGGAAGCGTGAGGCGGTTCGACTCAGAAGAGCCATCGTGGTTCGGTTGCAACCAGGTGGGTGGGTGAGGATTGAATCGCAGGAATAGAACTTCGGTGGTGCCTCTCTTTCTCTCTCTAACGTTTTAAATTTTATGGCCAAGCCAAGTAATGTACGTGGTGCTTGTATAAATCACATGCTTAATGTATGTACCTACTTCCTTATTTAGCACTAAGTGGTTTAATGTTTGATTTTTAACGAAAAATTATTCTTACGGCCATCGGCGTGAGGACTTCTTGGCAGGGGCATGTATAAACATTTTAGGCACTAAGGCGAAAATGTTGAGTGATTTTTTTTACAATAATGATACTTGAAATATTATATATCAATTTTTTATATCAAGAAAAAATGCGGAATCAAAATCCCTAATGCTTACGCCTTACATCACAACCATAGGTCCCCATTTAAAACACAAGACTTCACCCAGCCAAGCAAACCAAAATACTTAACAGTAAAAATCTCAACAAGTGCCATAGAGCTTAAACCCATAACCTAATAAAGACAAACACAAATAAAAAAAAACTAGAAAGGATAAGAAACAGATGGCATAACAACACCTGACATGTAAGTAGCTCCAACACAACCACTAGATCACCTTTGCGGTAAATCTTTCAACCAGAAAAAGTTGAAGTCAAAAGAAAATCGTAACCTCAATGCTCTTGACTAAACGCACACAAAAAGAAAGATGGCCAACCCAAACTCTACTTCAAGATATACCACCTTCATGTCTTGCAAAAGAAACTAAAAACCTATAACCTGAAAAACTCAAACTGCCAACAACAGCCACCAATGTCAGCCTCAACCCACATGTTTTGTTGCCGTGAAGACACACCAACCCACCATCAAAAGCATCATGATAAAAAACCTGAAACCCTACAACAACAACAACAACAACAACAACAAACCTCAAAGCCACAAGATCCACGACACCCATGAAGCATAAACGAGCAACGACGATGAACAGAGCCAAGAGGCTAAGCCCTTGGCGACTCAAATGAAGACGAGTAGCAAGATCGACAAATGGACCACATCAACCCGATCAAGGAGTGACAACAGAGAGGAGGAGGAACTAGGGGTTTCCACCGACAAAGGACGACCGCAGTTGTCGGATTGGAAGCCAGAGGACAAAACAGACGTCCTTGAACAACAAATGCCAAGATCGTCAGATCTCAAAGACATCGGTCGGAGGCAAATGAAAAGAAGAGGGAGCTAACGAAAAGAGAGGATTAGAGGGGGTTGCAACCACGCAGGAAGGTGGTGCGACAGCCATCCAAGGAACCCTAGATCATGACGTACTATAGTTTTTTTTTTTGGATAAAAGAATTGCAAAAGAAAGAAAAAAAAAATAGGAGAAAAAAAAACTACTGCCTCATCAAGAAGTTGAAAATATACTAAGTTCTTTAAAAGAATTTTTCCTCATCTCTACTTGTAAATTTATCAATCAAGTTAGCTATTTGTATTTTGCTATATTAAGTGTCTTTGAGTGTTTTAGATGCTCACAATAAAACTTCCCTCAAAACTATTGTTACTCGTTCATATAACCCATTATATATTCATACCTGTTTTTAACTCACTTGAGATTTGAATCTTATTTTTCACAATGGCTTAATCGTTGTTGTTGTTGAAGCATCTAATAGGACCAACATAAAATAGATTGAGAGGGGTAAAGTTTAATTTGGAGCTTGACTTGTAAGAAACTAAGAATTCTTAAGATATATGCATTCAACAAGCTAATTTTGATTTTGCTAGCTAGTTTATGATTTTTGAATACCAATCATTCAACAAAGGAGATGATCTGGTTATGTAGAAACGGTCTACATAGATTTATAAATGTTCGCCTATATAAGGGGGAAGGGAAGAGAGGAGTACGTACTTGCGAAGAGCCGGGGCCATCTTGTTGGTGAGAGTGCCGGCGACGATCATGCAGTCAGACTGGCGAGGGCTAGGCCTGAAAATGATGCCAAAGCGATCAAGATCGTAGCGGGCGGCACCGGTGTGCATCATTTCAACGGCGCAGCAGGCGAGGCCGAAGGTCATGGGCCAGATGGAGCCAGTGCGAGCCCAGTTCATGAGACTGTCAACCTTGGAGATCACGTACTCCACCGCCTTGGGGACGCCGGTGGGGGAGGAAGCCGAAGGGGGTGGTGGCGGAGCATAGGGTGTAGGTGTGGGTGTAGAGAGGGAAGGGAGGGTTGTGTGAAGGGAAACCACCCGTTGAGGTGACACCAGTTGTGGGAAGCGTGAGGAGGTTCGACTCAGAAGAGCCATGGTGATTTCGTTGCATCCAGGTGAGGATTAAATCGCATGCAGGAACTGAACTCCTGGTTTTCCTCTTTTGATTAATGTACGTGGTGCTTGTATAAATCACATGCTTAATGTAGCAACTTCCCTATGGTTCTCACACCAAAGTACCTATTTGTTAGGATGAATATGAACTGTTTTCTTGACGAAATCTGTAAGAGAAAAATATAACAATTTAATTTCAAGTACATTGTAATTTTCTTTTTATCTTATGGCATAAGTACATTGTAATTTTAATTTTTGATGGAAAAAGTTTTCAGTCACTAGTGGAGATGTGGTACATACTTGATTTCCTCTTAAGTAAAATTTTGAGTTCGAGTTTTATGGATAGAAAAAATATATGATATGAGAGTTAATCTTACTATGATGTGAATGTTTTCAACTCAAATAGAATTGTATGCGATGGAGAGTGAGTACCTGTGAATACAAAAAAAGTAGTGAGAAGATAGAAGTTGATGGAAATGAAGTGAAAAATGTTGTCTAAATGACTCATGATATAGTTTGGGTTAAATAACTCATCATTCAATCACATTAGAGATAAGTGAGTTAGAAATAAATTAATAAATAAAATATATAAATTTCAACTCACTTATCTCCAATGTGATTGGATGATGAGTTATTTAACTCAAAATATATCATAGATCATTTAGACAACCTTTTATATTGACTATTAAGCGTCTTTTAGTGTTTTAGATGCTCACAAGAAAACGCCTCAAAATCATTGTCACTCGTTCAAATTCCACCTGTGTTTTAAACTTAGTTGAGATTTGAACATTATTTTTCACAATGGTTTATAATATGTGTGTTTTTCAATTGATCCTAACTGAATGCCAATTGAGGGGCTGAACTCCTTTCACGCTGAGGCCATAGGAATTCCGAATTTGTAATTCTAAGGCACCAAGTGTGGGTTTTCAACTTAAAACAAAGCGGCACCTAATCATTATTATTGAAGTTGAGGCTTCCAATACACAATAGATTGAGATGGGTGAAGTTTGGAGCTTGACTAGTAAGAAATCTTAAGATATGTGCATTGAACATGCTAATTTTGTTTTTCGCAGCAAGTTTATGATTTTTTGGTTACCAATCTAGCTAGAAAAGTCCACATTTGAAAAACCTGAAAACTATCTATCCAACAGGGATGAGATCATGAGAAGGCTCTGAATTAGATCACTATTCTCTATCCTCTAATTGATGTGAGCAGGGGCCAACATACTCAAGTTCATTCAAGACGGCGAGTTGATTTTTTTTTTTTTTTTGAAATTGGCTGAGAGTTTTTTAACATGGTTTGAAATATTATTAAGAAATAGACATTAAAGCCAAATCCGATCCTGAAGTAAAGCTAAAAGATCTGGAGGCTCCTCCTCCACCCAAACAATATCATTGAGTGAGGAGGCATGCTGGACCATAAAATGAGCACAAACATTTCCCTCTTTACGAGTAAAAGAAAGATCAACATGATCAAAGAAACAACAAAGTTTAATGCAATCCTGAACGATCCTGAAATTGGCTGAGAGTTGGTTGAACCCTTTTGGCTGTGCTAATTTATTTTTTGCCTATACCTCATAACCTACTTATAGGCTGCATATATATTCTAAAATCAAAACACATCGATTCCGAGACAGTAGTGGTGCTTGTCTGGTCGGTCTCCATTGCTTCTAAGAAGCGGGGAGCGCCTTCCTGGCGGAGGCAACAACATTGAGAGAGGGGCTTCGCCTTGCTTGGAATTGTGGTCATCGCTATGTTCTTTGTGAAAGTGACAGATTGGACCCGGTTGCTCTCATGATAGACCCCGACCCAGATCATGTTCGGTTTCATGGTCATCGGGAGCTTTTGAGGGAGCTCCAACAGCTTATGGCAAGGAATTGGAGTATATCCTTAAGATGGATCCACATAGATGGCAACAATGCAGCAGATTGACTTGCAAAACGGGGTGCTCTTGCTCCCAATCCTAGTGTTTGTGTCTTAGACAGGCCCCCTCAGCTCTGGAGTTGCTCTTGTTAAAAGACTCCCTAGCCGTGCCTTAGTCGCCTAGTTTCTTTCCCCTCTTGTTGTTATTTTTCCGAAGCACCAAAAAAAAGTGAGTAAACACAATAAATTTATTATTTAAATTAAATAATTACCATAATTTAATTTATTTCTAAAAAATATTTTTAATTTAACTTATACTCTCTACGGTCCTATTTATAAGCAACAACAAAAAAATTCACATAGTTTAAGAAATGTAGCTAAACCAGATAAAATGCATTAATTTTGTCTTAAATCAAAATAAACTTCCAAAATTACCCTTTGTTATTAGTGTTGGAAAGTAGGAAAGAGAGAGAATAATTAATGAGACACATTTTACAAGTTAGAATTAATAAGGGTATCATTGGAAAAAATTAATTAATATAGCTCAAAATTTAATTTGGTTTTTATAAAAAAGACTAAAAAATTTATTTTCTTTCATGCTTATAAATAGGACCGAAGGGAGTATTATTTATCTATTTTTCATTAAATTTGTTATCATTATAATATTATTTTAACTTTTGATATTTTATCTTTTTTTAATCAAATCTTAATTTATTTTATTTTGATCCCTATTATCATGTCATATGATTCTAAGGTTGTGAACGATCGTGAGACTGGAAAGTTTAGGGGTTCTGGATTTGTGACCTTCACTTCTGAGGAGTCCATGAGGAACGTGATTGAGGGGATGAACGACTAGGATCCTGAATGAAGCCCAGGCCCGCGGTGGAGGCGGTCGTAGTGGAGGAGGATACAAAGGTATCGGTGGTCGTCGCGAAGGTGGATATGGTGGCGGTGGTGTATCTTATGGCTATGGAGGCGACAATGGTTATGCTGCAGGCAGAGACCGTGGCTATGGAGGTGAAGGTGGTGGTTCCCGCTATGGCAGCGGTGGTGGCAGCGACGCTGAAACTGGAGGAGCTAGACTGCTTCCTTACCCTAGGGTTTATGAATTATGATTATGTCAGTTGATTAGGTTAAAATTGAGTATCGTTTATGGTTTCTTCTTGTGGTTCTTGTTCTGAATGTGGTTGTTTATGAATCATATATTGAAAGGATAATCAGATCTTAGTTTTGTCAAAAAAAATGATACCATGAAACTCTTAATTCTTAATTTTTTTTTATCTTAATTCCTCTTAATAAATACAAATTTTTTTTGAACCCAATAAATACAAAGTTAAATTCGTAACTATTGTCATTTAAGATTAAATCTAAATTGATAATATTTTATATTTATATATTAAATTAAAAAACTAATTGCTTAGAAATTTATATTTTAATATCCAAATATTAAAATTTATCTATTTCATTTAAATCTATAATATAAATTATATTCAAAATAATTATTATAAAGTTTTATTTTAATTATTTTAAAAAATACAATACTTGTTCTAATATAAATAATTTCTGCAATTATCATTGTTTAACTTAACTCACGAGGTTAAAATTTCTCTACCGATACATATAAATTAAATATTATAATTCACATATAAAATTTATGTAATTTTCAATTAACTAATCATGAACACTATTGATCCACCCAAAATAAGGTTGTTTGATCTCATGGAATAAGTCACACAATTCATATTTTTAATTGGAAAATGACACTCTTGTGTGCAGATTTATATACTTTTTACATCCAGAAATATAAACTACAACCCTCAAAAGTTCTGTTATATCCACTAAGGCCTAGTTTGGAAGAGTTTATTTGAACTTATCTGATAACATAAGCTCTTATATCAGTATTTGAAGAACTTATGCAAATAGCTTATGGCCAACCATAAGTTGTTTTGAGCTTACTTTCATAAGCTAACCAAGATAGCTTATGAAAAATAGCTTATGCTTATTTGTAGTTTATTTTCAATTTATTTCAATAAAAATTTTAAAATAGCTTATGAATAAGCTTTTATGTCATAAGCGTTTATGACCATAAGCGCTTAATTAAGCTGTTTTTATAAAATGGCCTAATTCTTATCACTCAGAGACTGGCTTATCTAAAAAAAAAAACTCAAAGAATAGACTTATATTTCTTTGAATTTTGGGAAATCATTATTAATTGCTTTTGATTGAGGTTGCAGCAAAAGTCAGCTCTCTATCAGCCAGAGGACATAGGACCAAATAATATCAGACATCACGTGGCTATATAATGGGCATAAATTTCAATAAAACTAATGAGGGTTAATTGACGAAACAAAAGTGAAAAATGTTTAATAAAAATAATCATTATATCAAAAATAAATGTTTTATGATTGGAATTATTCGATTAAGTTTACTAAATACAATTAATTAGATCTTTATACATTTATTAAAATTAACTAGTAAATATTTATAGGATATTTTTGACTAATTATTTAGAATTAAGAAAAGAAGATTTTTTGACATAAGAAAAGAAGTTAATGTGATACCATTACATTTTGTTCATGTAAAGAGACAATGTAACTCTGCCACTAGTTTCATATCCATATGAGTTTAATTAGTATATATAAAACTTTGTACTAGACTCAGCATCCAATTAAAACATATTAATTTTCCATGTCATAATTAAATTGAATTTAACAATATTTTAATTCAAAAATGTGATTGAATGCACATATAAATTTTTTTACACAGTCGGTGCATATAAATTAAATTATATCTATATTAGCTTTTAAATATTCTGATAGACCTTGGTTAGAGGAAGGCCCAATGGATTTTCAAATGATGTACCTTTTTTTTTTGCTGCGTCGGAAAATTACAAGGAGAGAAAGAAAATGACTAAGGAACGGACAGAGAGTCCTTTAAAAGAAGGTACTCTACTTCCTGATCCGGAGAATCAATTATCCAAAACCCAGAAGAAGTGCCCCAAGCACCTTTCCTGGCCAAATAATCAGCTATAGTATTGCACTCCCTATCCACACAGCTTAACCTCACCTCCCAAGGTCTTTGCAGCAACAGATCAATGTGATTAAGAACCGTGAACTCGGTGTGGAGATGCATAGTCCTCGCATTCTTTAAAGTGGACACCAAATCACCACAATCTATATCGCAAAGCACCTTACGGAATCCTTTGTCCCAAGCAAGTTGTAGTACTTCCAACAATGCCAATGCTTCAGCCTTGAAGGCGTTGCCATCATCCCCACCCGAGAAACACCCAGCTAACCAGTGCCCCTTATGGTCTCTAATAACTCCTCCACCACCATACCTTCGTTCCCGATCTCTGAAGCTACCATCCGAATTACACTTAACATAACCTTGGGGAGGGGGAGTCCACGAGATGCTCAACAGAGAGTTGGCCGAAGCTGTCCCTCGAACCCAATCATCGTGATCCTGGGCAATTTTTCGCCAAGCAACCTCAAAGGGCCAAGGTTGGGCATCCAAAATTAAGTTACAACGCCACTTCCAAGCACCCCAAAGACCTGCTAAGAACTCCACACCATGTGATCCACGAGCCAGGGAAGTAACCCAATTACTGAGGTTTGGACTGCAGAAATTACTCCATCTCACCGCCCCCATGCGCTGCCAAAGGGCCCAGGACTGAGGACAATCCCGCAGGCAATGGAGACCATCCTCATCCGCCAAAGAACATCTCGTGCAAGTTGCCACGCCTGCTAAATGACATCGAACCCGGAGCTCATTTACCTTGAGGCCACCGTGCATAATAAGCCAAACAAACATGCGAATTTTTTCTGGAACCTGTAGCTTCCAAACCCAACCAAGTTTTCGATCCTCCATCAAATCTTGACTCTTTCTACTCAGACACGCATAGGCATCCCGGACTGAAAAGTTTCCAGGAGTATTGTTTAAAAAAAATATAGAAATTGCATATATTAAATGTTAGAAATTTAGATAAAACAATTTTAATATATTAGATAAGATGTCACTGACATGATGAGGAGATTAACAGAAACTCGAAAGAGAATTTGAAGTATTTTATGTTTCTATATAAGTGTCACTTTAAAGTTGTTGCACACTTAGTATTAAATATTATTTAATGTTCTTATTTTAATAAAAATACAATGCAACTTCCTAATATACCCTTTACCTCTTCTATTAATTCTGATTTTGCAATTTCCTACCACCATTAAGTAAAGAGTATAATTGGTAAATCATAATTGATGTTTTTTTGAAGTTGTAAAAGTGGCAAATAAATGGGAACAACAAAATAATTAAAATAGTAACACTTATATAGGAACATGAAGTATTAAACTAATTACACATGAACATTTATATCTAACTATATATAATTGTCATGTGAGTTAATAACTGGTTAAAATTATGCCAAATGTGTTTTATAATATTACTGAGGCCATGGCCTCCCTAAGCGCTCCTGTGGTGTAACATATTTTCATTTTTTGGAGCTTTGCCCCTCCATGTTAACAAAAAAAAAAAATAGGTAAAATTTTCAGGGGCTAAAATATATCCTATTCGACTAATATGATTTTATGAGCCTGGTTAATATGTTCTTTATGAGACTTTATTTCATCCGACTTAACACTATTATACATTATACTATCAAATATAATTCTTATAAAAAGAAATACTATCAAATATAACATACCAAATTAACCTAACAACCACACTTTTTGAGAGATCTATAATCTCTAATACTCTATCATATTGTTAGTTTTATTTGATACATTGAAAATATAAATTGCACTCTTAAAAAATCTATTCCTAAGCCTTCTCCTCCCAACCAATATGTTCACTTGAGCTCATTTGGAAGCTATCATATCTCGAGTTGGAATTGCTACAATAATTTAATAGAGAAAAAATAAGAACAATTTAATAAAGAAAAGAGAAAAATGTAAAGAAAAAAAGTGTCGGCTTAGGTTAATTGAAGCAGAGTGTGAAGTCAAAGAGTGAAGAGTCTTTAATGCAGGGCGCTGGTGTGACACGGGATTGAGCGTCGGTGACTCGTGCGAACGGTCAGAGTCAGTCTCAGACAGAGAGAGAAATTGACAAACTGTACCTAGCTAGCTCTAACAACAACTCATTACTATTAAAGCAAGCAAGAAGCAATGGCAGTGGCAGCAACCAAGCAGCATTCAAGACACTAATGGCGGACTCACTGTCGGTCCACATCTATGATCATCTTCCGTCCAAGGTGCTGCAATGCATGCATACATACATAGCATTCTCTTTCACACTGTCTCTGTCTTGCATTGTATTTCCTTTTTTGCTTTTGTTATTAACATTTTTAATTGTTCACCTCTTTCATTTTCACTCGTGATTGCACTTCATATGATGTTGTATGTTCTGGCTACTTTCATCTTCTGCAGGAACATCTTATCAGAACTCGTTATGGTTCTGTTTCTGTTGCTGTGTATGGAGACCAGGACAAACCAGCTCTTATTACTTACCCTGATTTGGCTTTAAATTGTAAGTTTAAGTTTTTTATTTTGGCAGAGAATTTGAAAATTGAAAATGGTGTTGTTACTTTGTTTATTTTGTTGACAAACTAACAATCTAACCATTTGTTTTGATGCATGTGGTTTCATCAGATGTGTCCTGCTTTCAGGGGCTATTGTTTTGTCCGGAAATTGGTTCATTGCTGCTCCACAATTTCTGCATATATCAAATTAGTCCACCTGGGCATCAGGTCAGCTTTATTTTTTGAAGCTATAATATATGGTGTTACTTGATACTTAGCTTACCACATTTTGTAAATGTTTTTGTTTTTGGATGTTACAATTTGTCTGGTTCCTTATCATCTTCTACTTTCTTCAAGAGCTATTACAGTTAGGAGCCGGTGCAATTGATCCAGATGATCCACTTCTCTCTGCTGATGACTTAGCTGATCAATTAGCTGAAGTACTCAACTTTTTTGGGTGAGCATGTCATAGCTTAATCATCAATCTCTTTCCATGTAGACTATTATAGAAAGTTTTAGAAATAATGCAATGGAATGGATCAGATTTTCCTTCCTAAAATTTGATGAATAACTAGCCAGGGAGAATATGAGAAGGTAAAAGATTGTATGGCTAAAATTTCAATAGAATATTTATATACACTTTTTTCAAGTAATTGTGAGAAACTTGTGCATCTAATATCATGTTTGCGTCAACCTATTTTTTCCTCAGAATCAATTATAACACCGTGATTGCTCACATAAGCTTCTTCTCAAAATTAATTTGGCGTTAGAACCAATCGCAGAAGGATTTCCAAACATGTTATAAGGCTAGAAGCTATTGTCTCCCTTCCTTGGTCTGGATTCTGGACATTCTGACACCATTTCTCTCTTAACTCTTTGCAGTCTTAGTGCAGTCATGTGTATGGGAGTAACGGCTGGAGCTTACATTCTTACCTTATTTGCTGTGAGTGACGTACAATACATGTTGCAACCACCTCTCTCATTTTTCACATTCTTAAATGGATCTGAATTTCAATAATGGAATCTTCTAACTTTTGACAACAGATGAAGTATAGAGAACGTGTTCTTGGTTTGATACTTGTTTCTCCTCTTTGTAAAGCACCATCTTGGACTGAATGGTTGTACAACAAGGTTCTTTCTCTAAATCTGGAAGACTATGTTTGTGGAAAATATATAGCTCCTTCTGCTGAAGATTTTGTAACATTTGCAGGTCTTGTCGAATTTACTCTACTTTTATGGCATGTGTGGGGTGGTAAAAGAAATATTGCTAAAGCGATACTTTAGTAAGGTATGCTTATGCTTCCAATAGAATTTCTTTTTATACTTTCTACAGCATAAGGTTGAGTTCATTCAATTTTGTTGGTGATGATAGGAAGTTCGAGGCAGTGGTAATTTGCCAGAGTTGGATATAGTTCAAGCATGCCGAAGGGTCAGCCCAATTCATTTTAATATTTTGATGGGGAAACTGTTTTATTGCTGGTAGCTGAAAACTTATCTGTTATATATGTTTTCTGACAGTCCTTAGATGAGAGGCAGAGTTTGAATGTGTGGCGGTTCCTTGAAGCTATTAATGGGTAAGATCACACTTATTACTAGAGTTTCAACACCAATCAGAATTTCATTGTACATTCTTGCACTCATGACATATAATTTGCAACTTTTCATGAACAAATGGATAGCTGATGCTCTTGTTCAACACATATATTTTGGAACAACAATGTGTCTATATCTGACATGTATATGCTACTAAGTACTAACTTGTATTGACATTTTGTAGGAGATCTGACATAAGTGAAGGATTGAGAAAATTGCAGTGTCGCTCACTAATTTTTGTTGGGGACATGTCTCCTTTTCACTCTGAGGCTCTCCACATGAATTCTAAGTTAGATAGACGATTTAGTGCCTTGGTCGAGGTGAGTAATAAAATGTTTCAATCAACTTCTATTTTCTTAGAATCAATTATGACACGAAACTACTAACAGACACATCTCCCCATATTGGATTTTGCCTTTAAATTCAATTGTAGCAGGATTTCCAAACTTGCAATAATTCATATTAATTAGTGATAAATGCATGTTTATATATCAGTCAAAATGAGCTAAGATTTAATAGCATTTTGTGGTAACTTCAGGTTCAAGCTTGTGGGTCGATGGTAACAGAGGAGCAACCCCATGCGATGCTAGTACCAATGGAGTACTTTCTCATGGGATATGGTTTGTATAGACCATCCAAACTAAGTGTTAGCCCAAGAAGTCCCTTGAGTCCATCTTGCATTTCTCCTGAGCTTTATTCACCAGAGAGTATGGGTTTGAAATTGAAACCAATTAAAACACGAATTTCTGCGGAAATTTAGTGAAAGTTTTGCTTATCATTCTACAATTGATTCTGAAACCAAACCCCATTTTAGGAAAAAAACTATGTTAGTAGCTTCTTGCTACCGAAATTGACTCTCAAGAAAGAGAATCCAAACATGCAAGTAGAAGTAGATGAATTAGGGTCCGGTCTTTCTGATTAACTTGTTGTAGAAGTTAATAAATCTGTGATTTGTCGGAAATATAATGGAGTTGTCATATTGTTGTAGATAAGGATAGAGGAAAACAAGAGGGAGAGTTTAGTTGAATGCAGGAAAACAAAAGGGGGTGAGTTTAGTTGAATGCAGGTATAGTCATTCTTTCATTTGTAATCTCAAGTTTTAGTTGGTAAGTCTGAATAGTGTTTAAATATCTGAAATTGTTTTTGCATGGATCCATAAATTGAAGTAATTGTCACTGCTATAAGGTGGAAATGGTGGTCACATTGCCATTACTGCGCAATCTCTTCAATATTTTCATATTGTTGGCATCTTCTTCCTAGTGCCTTTTGCTACTTGTTAGGAAATCATAAGTAGAAGTGTTCATTATATGTAATATTATCAATATGTTAAATGTTGTAATCTTCAGTAAAAAACTTTCTTTAGACTCCTGGTCAGCAGATTCTAAATATAAAGTTATATGTTTTCAATACAGCTATGTTATTTTATCTCTATTTTACTACATAACATAGCCATTAGCATAGGAGCTGTTATTTTAATCAATGATTTCATGCGTTTGGTTCCACGTTTTGGAACTTTAGAATTAATTCTCATTACCCAAAATCACTTTTAGGTGGTTATATACATGTTTGACAATTGACTTTGAGATTTGGTTTTAGTTCTAAAATAAATTTTGTGGAGACGTTAGAGAGAATAACTTTTATGTTGAACATAATCAATTCTAAGATTTCAGACCTGGACTTCAGAATATTTCCCTATAGAAATCATTTTTCCCATAAACACATCCAAACATAATCACTTCACTTTCAACTCACTCACTTAACCGGCGGTTTTTGCGAATCCTACCTTTACTCCAATTTCCACAAGTGCCTTTAAAAGGAATGAAGTTAAAATAGAAAAGATAGTAAGGGAGTTAAATAACTGCTGTATAGATTCTATGTTGTTAAACATCCTCATAACACATTATGGTTTCAGTTGTGCTGTGTTTTCTAGTTGCTTTAAAAAACAAATACTCCAATCTTTGATGTAATGCGACTTAGTTTTAGCATGTTTGGTTCTGCAGTAGGAAGTCTCAGAATCACTTAAGCGGATAAGTTACAAGGTGTAGCTTCTGAAGTTTACGTGCTTTGAATTGTGTCATTGTGTGCCACTGTCAATCCAAACATGCTAGAACTTTCAATTGTCATCAAACCATAGATGGCTCATACTAATCCTGTTTCCGTGGCTGCTCTCCATCCCTTCATTTCGACACGCCTTTCTTTTGTTCATTTCATTGTACATTTCCTCAATCATAGGTTTCCACAGGCGAACACGAGCATTTATAAACCAATTGGATACCTAATTAACCAGCCATAAATACAGTTCAAGTCACAACCAACAAAGCATATCATATTGAAGGTATGTAAAAAGAGCAGTAAGTAGTACCTGGCTTCTTGTCAACCCACTTTTAACTGCAAGTAAGTGCTTCTCTGCATCTTTAGGATACCTGAAATCCATGAAAGGACATGTTTAGTCATATAAGTGCACTAATTAAATCAAAATCATTTATTCATAAACTTTGTGTTAAACTCATTTCAAGGTGATCTATGCTTGAAACTCACGGATGAAGGAAATTCTGAAACATCCAAGCCCTTAAAACTGAGACAGATCTTTCTGGCAAGCCTCTTTGGGGCCTCCACAACTGGTCTTTTCTTTTCAGCTGCTGGAGAGCCCATTGCTTTTCAAGGAATGAGGTTTCAACAGACCATTCCTTCTCGTCTGAACACGAGTTGTTGAAATTTGATCCCATGGCAAGAATATGATTGCTAATCCTCTCTCGCAAGTCCTTGTATAGGATAGAGACCCTTTGAAGAGCAAAATGTGCATGTTTTTGTGGGTCAAGCTCTGTAGCAGCATGGAATGCAGATACAACAGTGTGTATCTCATCCAAACACTGGTTATATCGATTGTCCACCTGAGTAAAATGAAGATTAATAATAGTAAACATTACTTTATGATGCTAAATTCTGAACAAGTTTTAGCAAATCATTTCACCATCCATGAAATTTAATATGGTGAAGTAAAAAGAAAAGTTAACATTAATGAAAAGGAGAAAATTTAGATAAACTTTTTAGCAAGTACTTGTTGGAAAAGAAATGTTGAAATGATCTTGTGACTGCACCTTAAATTTTTTTTTTGAGAAGCTTTCTCATCTAACTTCTCTATAAGAATCTATTAACTTATATGGACTTTTTCTTATTTGAATTTGAACCAATTACTCATCTAAATTGAAAAGCTTCCACAAGGTAAAGGCTAATCCAGACGGGGCCAAAATCTCTCTAAAATCAATTCCGTGGAGAAGCTTCCTTAAGTATCTTTTGTGTGCCAGAATTGATTTTGGAAAAATATAAGCTGATCTTAAGTCCTAACATGCTAACACAGCAATTGGAATTTAAGATGAAGATTAAATGAGGTAATTTAAGATGTAGCGTCATACCAGTTGTAGAAGTGTCAACAGTTGGGATTTCTTTGATTCAGCTGCATGCCTGTGCAAAGGAGATTCTGCATGAGCTTCTGCTTCAGACATAGAATTTGCATTTTGATTTATCAATGACCTTCTCCCTGGTGAGAAAGCAGAAGTTGACTTGTTTCCACCTTCTCTATTACCAGCAGCTGAACAATTGATCTGTTCCAGGTTTTCAAATGAATATGTAGCAATTTGAGCAAGTATCTCTTGAATTCCAACAAGATATCTAGATCTCAATACTTCTGATGAAAACTGTACATATTTGCCACAACTCAAACCCATAGAAAGTTCCCTACTGCTGCTGCAGGTGGCTTGCTCCAACCCTGACACAGTTCCATCCATGCATTGAGTCACATCAGAGCAAGGGCTTGTGGATGTTGCAAGACTTAGAGAAAGTTCATTACTAAAGGTTGACGATGAACGGTACGAATGATCGGCCATGTTTGCAACATTTGATGCTGCTGCCCATTCATCTGGATCCAGGTTTCCAATGGAGGAATAAGGTACCTTGTTGTTATTCCACTTGCTGCTACTAGGTACTTCATTATAACTAGGGTCCTCAAAGGTAAAAGGGTTTGAAGTGCCTTGCCAATTATTGAAGAATTGGCCTAGTGCTCCCATGGAGCAGAGTGAAGGAGGCAAAGTTGCTGAATTTTCCAAATTTTCTTCAAGACCAATTCTTGCAGAAAGAAGGGCTGCAAGTGAAGCATGAGTAATAGGAATTCCTCCAGCAAAATGCTCTTGAAACTCAGTGTTCACACTGATGGGATTTGAGCTATCTACCACAGTTCTCTTTCCTTGTGATGTAACTAATGAACTAGGGTCAGAATAACTTGCAGGATTTATGAAGCAAACATCAGCATGGCTTATAGGTCCACTTTTCTCTCCATGAAGCATTGAAATTCCACTCATGATGTTGGATTGGTTGTTACGGTCAAATGAATAGAGTGGATTTGAGGTGGAATGTGCAATGTACATATCATTCTCCATTGAAACAAGTAGTAAATTCAACAAGAGGCTCTTGGTACTCCAGTGGCCTTCCAGAAAAGCTTCACTTCAAGAGAGGGACAAAAGACCTACATAATAAGAAACATCTCATGCTACAAAACTAGAAAAGAAAAGAAAACTGGAATCAGAAAGGCAGTAAATGAATATGCAAATGTAGCAGGTGAATTAATGAAGCATTCTTTCAAGACACAGTAGCTGATATGCTGAAAGAAGAAAGGTAAAAATTGATAGTTTAGACAAGTTATGAAATATTAACTAACAGACAAATGAATTCAAGAAAATTATGAAGCAAAAGGATGCAGCTTAGGAGTTAGGACTACCAACCTTCCCTTAACCTTAGGAGTTGTCTAACACTCACAAAAGCAAGTGAAGCCACTATATGGGATACTTGACAAACCAAAAATCGTCCAAATGTTTATCAACTTGCCAAGATAATGTCCTTAGAGAAACTACAAAAAGAAAAAGGAAAATGAAAAATAAGTGGTCAAACTAGGCTTTTTGCTTAAAAACATGCCAAATAAAAGACCAATACCAAAGGTATGTTGTTGATTTCTTTTGCATGAACAGCAGCATTTTTTCTTCTAGTATGCAGCTCTCAGAAAACAAGTTTCATTTCTTAGAACCCTTTAAGCTTCAATGCATCATCCTCTTCACTGAAATCCTTAAGGCTCAAAATATCATCTTGCCTTGCAAATCAAAGACCACAACCTCAACTCATGAAAAGGGAAGAAAGTATTTGTTTAAACTTTAAAGAGATCAAGAAAGAAAAAGGGGTTATGCTGCAGTGTTCAAGATGAAAGAAAAAAACTCAAAAAGAGTAAAACAAAGAAAAGGGTGAGAAGAAGGAAACACATTACCACTCCTAGGTGCAGTGCCACTCATTTCTGTTTCAGGCTTTAAGGGCCCCATCATCTTTTCCCTCTCTTTCTCTCTCTTTCTGATTTCCTTTGCCCTTCACACCACCTCTTATTATCTGTTTTTTCTCTGCAATCATCACAATCAAAATATATGGATTCTCTCTGTTCAAACCCCTGTTCATGGCAGGGTCGCTTCAGATACATTTTCAGAGAAAGTCCCTTGCTTTTTTAGCTATTTTAAACCAAGAAGCAAAATGTGATGAGAAAGTAGAGTAAAAGTGGTAAATGAGTTTCAAGCTTTCCCTTGAGAATGTAACAAGTAAACGCACAAGGCAAATGAAATGTGAGGGACAGATAATAAAAGGAAACACTGTTGTAGTAGCCTTATAACAGTGTCCTAGAGGAGATTAATGGTGATGCAAGCAATGGAAATTGTGACGACTAAGATTGGTAAGAGGATCCTGCAATCTGCATCCCTTGACGAAATTTATTGTTGTTGCTATTACCAATGAGAACATGACACTACAGAACCATGTCACTTGGCAGTGGATATGTAAGAATTTGAGTGTTTGCATGAACAAATCCATGACTTCCTATGGAATTATGAGTTTGTATTGCGGATAATTACATGGCCGCTATAGTCTATATATCCATTCTTGTGAAAATAATGGATGGTTGCTTGATCTAAATTTCGAAATATGTAAGAAATTAATGTCTACAAGTAATAATTTCTGTTCGAAATATGTAAGGAATTATGGCTATGTTTGGCATGTTTAGCTGATAAGCTAGCTGAAAGCTGAAAGCTGAAAAGCTAGCTGAAAGCTTATAAGCTAGCTGATAGCTGAAAGCTGATAAGCTAGCTGAAAGCTGAAAAGCTACGTGATTGAAACAAAAGTGTTTGGTAGAACTAGCTGTTAAACAAGCTGAAATTGTAAAATGACATAAAAGGACATACTTGTATAATTATTTTTCTATTTAACATTACTTTATTTTCACATTAATACCAATATGATATTAATATTAAAATTATTAAAACTTTAAATATTTTTATTAGCTACAGTTATATATCATCTTAAAAATATAATATTTATTTTTATTTATTTTTATTAATATAATATTTATAATACTTGTGCGCAGCGGTGTGGCGGGAATGATGGCGGAAACTGCATACGTAAGTGTGAGGGGAAAATAAGTTTAGTGTTTTTATAAATATATAAGGGTAATGATAGAATTTTAATAAAATAATAAGGATAAAAATGAGAATAAATTTAATAAGCTATAAGCTTTAAGCTATAAGCTACCTGAGATAGCTTATAGCTTAAAGCTTTAAGCTACTAAAATAAGCTCCTTCACCAAACACTTTTGAAGAGCTTTTAAGCTAGTCAAATAAGCTTTAAGCTAGTCAAATAAGCTATAAGCTAGCTGAAATGACATGCCAAACATAGTCTATGTCTACAAGTAATATAGGCTAATCATCGCGTTTGGTGGTTTCACAGTTTGGACTCTCGTGTGAGACATTCACAACGCTCCTAGAGAAGTCGGATATTATTTAGAGATATGTTGAGATAATCTTAAAAAAAAAAAAAGAGAAATAATCAACTTTTGAGTTCGCTTTTGAGTTGAGTTAAATCTCTCAAAGTATTAATAACATGTGTTTGTTTAAAAAAATGTAAAACTTCTAGCGATTTTAAATCATCAAAATTACATTATATTCTTTTAAAAAATAAACACAAGTTATGGTGGTTAAAAAATAAAAGCTCACATAAAATTTGTAGAATTAAAAGGATATACACCGTCAGTGTAAACAAATTTTAAACAGTTATTCAATTGAATTCCGTCACATCATGAAATAAACCTTTGTTTTAATTGAAATTGAAAATGAAAGTTATTATTCCTCCTACATGACATGTTGTGATTGATTGTTAGTGTAAAACTGTTTTACACCGATAGTGCATATTCATTAAACTCAAATTTGTAAGTCATCCGGATGCTAGGACTAGGCGGAGTTTACAAATCACTTTTCATAAATAAAAATTTTGAATATTGTCTTAAGATAATAATTTATATGCATGACAATGTAAATCACTTTTCTATTATCAACCAATAAAAATACAAAGATGTGCCACATCGTTGTTTAAAGTTAGGATAATAATTAAATTAAATTTTAGAAAAACTACATCTCCTTTATCTCTAAAATCTTTTTTTAAAGGAAGAATCTTATTGGTTCATTATGAAAAGAGTTTAATGGATATGCACTGACTGTGTAAAATAGTTTTACACAAACATCCAATTGAATTCCGCCAAATCAGAAAATATCTTATTCTTTTAATTAAAATTAAAATCAAATGTAATTATCTCTCCTATGTGGCATGCTTTGATTGGATGACTGTGTAAAGCTATTTTACACTGTCGGTGCATATCCATTAAACTCTTATGAAAAATGGTTGACATGGTTTGTGTATATATTATTTAAGGAAAGATAATGTTACGAGGGTACCCGCATACAGAATTAGATGAATGATGCTAATTGGTCAGTATTTTGTAAATCATGTAAAAAAAAATTATATGCAAATATTAGTTGTTAGTAAATTAATACAAATTATCTCTCTTCAAGGTTCGAACCCTGACGTTTTACCTACATTTACCCTTAGCTCAACCAGATGAAAGATGCTAATTGGTCAGTTTTTTTCTAAATCATATCAAATTTTTTATAGGCAAATGTTAGTTGTTAGTAAATTAATACAAATTATCTATCCTCAGGATTTGAACTCTGACCCTTCACCTACACTTACCCTTAACTCAACCATGTGAGCTACACATCCCTCCTAAATCATATCAATTTAATTGTGTATTCCATCAAACACACCGAATTATATGATGACACGTTTCCATTCTTAGGTTTAGTAAAACAACACTTCGTACCACATAGCAAAGCTCATACTCTCTTTGTTCAAAAATGGTTGTTGTTTTAGCTTATCACATATATTCCAAAATAGTTGTGTTTTATAAATTTAAGACTATATGTTACATTTTCTTCCATATATACCCTCATGTAATATTGCATCTCTCACCTACCACCTTCAGTTCTCACCAATTACAATTCTTACCAATCACTTAACCAATAATCAGTGGCGGACCTACATTACAATGAGGGGGTTCATCTGAACCCAACTCCCTAAAAACAATTACACTTACCCCTCTATATAATTTTTTTGAACCCCCTAAAAATTTTAAATTGTACTAGTAGTCTAAATTTTGCATCTATTTGTACCAAAGACCCAAACTCACTTACCTCACTCTCTCACACACGTGTGTGTCTCATTGTCTTTATTGCAGGAAGTGTGTTTGTTAGTACTGGGCCGTCACAACGTCAAACCCATAACATTACAACATAGCATCATTATTGTGTTGAGTTATTTTATACCGTGATAGACATGCAACTTCAAGAACTTAATGATCATTTTGGTGAGATTAATACTCAATTGCTCCTTTGTCTGACTTCTTTGGATTCATTTAATTTGTTCTCTACTTTTGATAAGGCAAATGTATTGGAATTTGCAAGTTTTATCCAAATGAGTTCACTCCATTAAATTTAGTGGTGCTTGATGTCTGGTGATGCACTAGATTCTTACATCATCAATATGCGTATGAATGATGAACTTACCTCTTTGAAAGAACTCCAACAACTTTCGGAGAAGTTGGTTGAAAAATGAAGACATGTTTATCCACAAGTTTATCTTCTTTTGAAATTTGCACTGGTTTTTCTTGTTGCAATAGCAACTATAAAAATAGTTTTCTCTGCTATGAATATTGTGAAGAATAGGCTGCGTAACTGAATGAGAGATACATGGATGAACGACTGTTTAGTTACTTACATTGAGAGTGGTGTATTCAATAACATTGACTCCGAGTTTATTATTGAACGATTTCAGAATCTGAAATCACGTAGATGACAATTATGACTTTTATAATTTATTAGTATGAATATATTAAAGTTGTTTTTAGTTATATTTTTACCAATGTGTTAGTTTGAAAAAAATTGAGCCCCCCCGACCCCTAGTCCTAGATAAGCCACTACCAATAATTATCAATTTATCATTCTCTCTTTATATAACTCAACTTTAAATAGAGGTGTTTTAGTCAAATATTATAAGACTAATTTTTCTTTATCTTTTCATTCTTTCCTACAATTTTCAGTGATCACAACTGTAGCTCAGGCTTTATTCACAATCTAACACTACTAAATCATTTTTTAGTTCATCGTTTAATTATATGTGAAGAATAATATTTTCCTTTATCAAGTTATTATCAAGAAAGAACACAAGAAATTATTTTATCTTTCGAAAGTTCAAGCTCTTAAAATGCGAAAAAAACACCCTTACAAAAGTTAATTTTTCATAAGTGTATTTATTTTGCACTTCTAGAATTTAAATTACAAAAAGTTAATTATATTTTCTGAAGTTCAAATTTTAAAAGTGCAAAATAAATACAAGTTGAACTTCCAGAACATAAAACAATTACATTCCATAAGTTTATTTGTTTAGCATTTTCAGAACTTGAACTTCTAGAAGCTAAATTTGTGTTATGAAAGTTCAAGTTCTTAAAGTGAAAAAAATACACTGCGGATATCGAACTTCCCGAAGTTGAATCTCCCAAAGTGTTTGAGGTTCACTTAAAGGTCTTTAGATAGGAATTTATTTGGTGAATTCTGTGGTACCCGCATTTTTTTTAGTGTGAAGAATAATATTTTACTTTATCAAGTTATTATCAAAAAAGAAAGAACACAAGAAATTATTTTATCTTTCGAAAGTTCAAGCTCTTGAAATGCGAAAAAAACACCCTTACAAAAGTTAAAAGTCAAATTTTTATAAGTGTATTTATTTTGCACTTCTAGAATTTAAATTACAGAAATTTAATTATATTTTCTGAAGTTCAAATTTTAAAAGTGCAAAACAAATACAAGTTGAACTTCCAGAACATAAAACAATTACATTCCATAAGTTTATTTGTTTAGCTTTTTCAGAACTTAAACTTCTAGAAGCTAAATTTGTGTTATGAAAGTTCAAGTTCTTTAAGTGAAAAAAATACACTGCGGATATCGAACTTCCCGAAGTTGAATCTCTCAAAGTGTTTGAGGTTCACTTAAGGGTCTTTAGATAGAAATTTATTTGGTGAATTATGTGGTACCCACATTTTTTTGTTGGTGTGATCACATCAGGTGATTCAGTAGATTAATGACATGTGCTAATTAAAATTATAATTATCAATGTTATAATTTTAGTCCAATAGTACTATCGTTCACCGGGCAACTCAATTGTCCCCACCTCTGTTGATGTCGACCACAACCTTGTAGAGGTTGCAGTGAATCTCGACCCTAGGCATTTGTTAGGGGAGATAGGGGAGCCCATGGGCCGAGGAGCAAGACTCAAAGAGACATCGACGCCACATCTTAACCCAAAACTTTAAGGCATTATGTTTATGGGTCACATTTCTTATAAAGTCTTCTCCTCACCCAAACTTAACCAATGTGGGACTCCAACTCCGCACTTGAATTCTCAACAGCATTGGGTTTGAGCGACATGATTTCGATCAAGGGAGAGATTTAACACTTATCTAATCGACACCATTAATCTTAAGGTACATTATTGGGAAAATACAATTGCTGACTCATGTAATACATGAATCTTTATTATTATGCTAACTCATTTGGGGTACTATACCTTGACCTGAAGTCAAGTAACACACCAAGCACCAATTTATTTTAGGTAAATATTATTTGAAGGGTGTGCAAAATATATCTCTTACTATTTTCTCTATTTGAAAATATGAAAACATACTGGATAGCTAACAGTGCAGAGGCAGAGTGCAGCATGCCCACATGGCTGATTAAGTAATACAAGACAAGGTAAAAAATATGGGCTCTATGTAACCTTTTATATAAAGAGGTCATCAACTAATTAATGCTGTCCATTTCTCACACATGACAAACCCAAATCTGCAATGTGGGTCTCTTTGGGCCTCATTTTATCAGACACATTGCCGGTCAAGCATGGGAGTTGCAATGCCCTCTGTTTAACTACAATGGCATCATGGGAGTAATTGCAAGTTTTAGTTCTAAATCAGGGGCTGTGCTCTGAGGACTTGAATTCGTTGAAGTGGTACTAGGCCATTTCAGCAGTGGATCATGAGGATGCCAAAGCCATTCAGAAAGAAAATTTTGGTTGCTACTAAAGAGACTCATGTTGATATCATTTGAAATCAACTTATCAGTTTTTCCTCCAGATGGGAACCCAAGTGGACCAAAAGCTTCACTTAGTTTGCATTCATCTACAACCTGCGGAAATATGTTAGAGACAGTAAATTTTCTATTCAATTTAGAATGTATCTCTTTCATGTGATGCACTAAGAGATTGATTTACATTTAGAAAGTATGAAAATAGGAAAATAATACACCCAATGCCCTATTTGTTGAAGTATACCAAAAGTGCAAAGGTGTAATATTTTTTGTTTTCATGCTTTCTAACGGTAAATTAAATATGAAATAAGTGAAAAATAATGTTTGTTTAAGTGTGTCTTTAGATACAAGTTAAATCTAACGTGAAAGTATTTTTTTCACAATCTATAGAGAGGTATCACTTTTTAGCTTGAAGCCAATGGTAACGTTCGTTTGCACTGCTATCAAAGAAATGGAGAAATATTCTCTTCAGTTCACTCACATCAAGCAAGGTGGGATGGCTTTTTCTTTTTTTGAAGCTTTTATGAGACAGACTGAGGAAAAGTTTTTGTGCATGACTGGCCACTTGGGTTGGTGTTCTTGTTTTCACAAAGTCTTTAGATATGCCTCTCCAGTTACCCTTCCCCAGCTTCTCAAGCCCCACAAGAAATACCCTGTGCTCTTCCTCTGTCCACGGCACCCCTAAACATAAACACACAATAATAAAAATTGTCAAACCAAACAGAACCTTAAAATTTTTACTTTCCTGTCCTTGCCTGACACACATGGATTAAGATCTTCTCATGATACATAGGGTGACACCTATTTAATAGGTTCGAAGATACGGACACACAAAATTTTATTACCACAGTGTCATGTGAAATATCCATGTGAGGACACACAAGTACTGAAAGAGAGTAAAACTAGTTGCAAGATATATAATTAACCTTTTTTCTTGCCTTGGATTGTTGATGTGAGGACATTGGCACTACTAGCTAAGTAGTTATCTGATTTTTCGGTAGCATCAAGCTGTGGCGGAGCCGAGGAGGAGGAAGAGGAAGAGTGTGCAGATAAAGAAGACTGTGGAGCAAACAAGTAGTCCAAACTGAAACTTCTTTGCATGGTGAGATATGAAGGTGAATAAGAACTTGTGAGTGGTGATAATGAAGAAGAAGACACGTCAAGTTGCACACCAAAAAGCCTTAGATGTCTAGTGTTGTTGCAAGTCCTTGAATTGTGACCCATGTTTCCACAATATGTGCATTTCCTTGCCATTCTCAATATTTCTCAACCAGATCACAAAGAATATCCTTAGCTTATGTTACTTAATGTGCATGAATGTACTTAGCCATTCACAACTTAGACATATATATATAGCCTCAGAAATCAGAATAAAAAACAAGTGAGGCAGAGAAATGATCATCAACCTTTGTTATTGTGCGGTCTTTGGTGGCGGTACTGTTAAAGTGGAACTTAAAAAGGTACCTACACTGGAGGAAAGGCAAGTAGAAACCAAGAACACAGTTTTTTTCATTTGGACCTTTCCTACCCAAGGTTTTGCAGCTGGAGACTCTTTTATGATTAAAATAGGCCAAACTTACAAAAAGGCTATCCTTAAGTGGTATGTTAGTTAGGCATGCATGCGGGGACCAATTAATAGAATTGATTATTCTTTGTTTCATGCCTGCATAAGCATCAGCAATAACCTAAGAACATAATTTTTTTTATGTAATAACACATGTATTATCTATAAGAGTTCATCCTTTTTAAGCTCTGAACATCCACATTCTCGTGAGCCTAACTCTTTTGGTGAGGGTTATTTTCCGTACTCTAGACTCAAACTAGTGAACTAGCTAGGGTGGAATCAAACATCAACCAATCATTTGCAGGTGGTAATAACACTATAACAGTACTCATAACCCACAGAGATTGAGATATAACGAATTTATATTTCTTTTTATTGTCAAATAGATTACACCTACTAAGTCTCGAATTCACAAAAAGGCTTAGTGAGTCAACAATTTATGTTAAGCAACCATTGGTTGAATTGTTCTTTTTTTTATCTTTGTATGTGGACGATCTTAGTGACAAGAAGCAATATTGAGCTTATTAATCAACTGAAAGCTGAAATGGTGGATTATTTGATCTCGAGCAGATGACATATTTTCTGGGAATGAAGACCAAACAGCTTGAGCAGGGGAATTTATGTGTCAAAGAAAGTATTATAAGGAGATTATGAAGAAATTTCACATGGAGCGGTACAAGTCTATGAGCACGCCTATTAATCAAAAGGCTTAATTGCACTTTTGGTCCCCCAACTTTGGCCTTCCTGCGAAAATCGTTCCCAAACTTCAAAATTAGCAAAAAACGACCCTGAAGTTTACACCCGGTTGCAAAATTGATTTTCCGTTAACTTCCGTCTAAAAACTAACAGAATATTCCGTTAAAAATGAATTAAAAAATAAAGAAAAATTAAAATTGAGAAAAAAATAGTATTTTAATTGAAATCCAGAAATACCCTCGCCACAAACCTAACATCTCACCTTCATCGTTCTCTTCCCTTTCTCAGCCCCACTCTCTTCTTCTTCTTATTCTTCTTCTTCTTCCCACTCAACCACCACACTACCACCACTCAACCACTGCACCACCACAACTTTCACGCCACCACACTCTGTTCTTCTTCATCCCTTCTCAACCCCACCGATCCCAACATTCAAATCAACTACGAAATCCAAATTTCTCCCAGCAAACACTCCCAAAAGAGAATCAAACCCAAAATTCACAAAGATTCCTTCCCCCTTCCATCTCCAAACCAACATTCATAGCAAAACCAGGAACTAAAATGACCAAGACTTCAAACCAGGAACCTCAAACACCAAACCCTAAACCATAGCCACATGCCCCAAATTCCAGCTCCATGTTCTACTACCGTGAGAAGCGGCGTCGATTTGGGTTTTGTGGGGGATGGGCGATTTGGGTTGATGATTTCATCAAATAGAGGTGGGGGTGAGGGAAGGAGTGGGTCTCGATGATGGTTAATTCACGGCTTGGCAGAGGCTTCAATGATGGTTCACGGTGTGGGTTTGGTTGATGATACAGGAAGTGGGTCTCTTGCATAGAAACAACGATGGAGAAAGGAAAAAGCTTGGGAAGGATGAAGAAAATAGAAGCGGTGGTTGAAAACAAGTGAGGAATGAGGAGGGGAGGAGGAGTGGTGGTTATAGATTGGGGGACTAAAAATGCAACTCACTAAATTATGCAGGAAGGGAGGTGGGTGAGGAAAGGTGAGGGAGCAAGAAGAGGATGTGGTGGAGAAGAGAGAAGGGGAAGAGGGATTTTTGAAGTGGGGGAACATGGATTTGTAGATTTTTTTATAAAAAAAAAATTATGGGTTTTGTTTTATGAAGATGAAGATTCTGGGTTTTATAAGATTTAATGATGAAGTTTGAAAAAGATGAAGAACCAATCAATACTTGGGTTTTTGAATTTTTTATTTTATTTTCCAGCAATCTGTTAAGTTTTGGACGGAAGTTGGACGGAAAACCAAAAGTGCAACGACATGTATAGTTGGAGGACGTTTTTTGTTAATTTTGAAGTTTGGGGACGATTTTCGCAGGAAGGCAATAGTTGGGGGACCAAAAGTGCAATTAAGCCTAATCAAAACGAAAAAGCTTAAGGGGCGTTTGGTAGAATGAATCTTTAAACGTTCCAGGTAAGTAAGATTGAGAATGTAATATTATCATGTATGTTTGGTACAAGTTTTAGAATAATTATTCCTAAGTATTATGGATTTCTAGGCATGCAATTTACCTTGTTTTCTTACATTCCCATGAGAATGAAAGTTATTTCCCATTATTTCAAATTTTATATTTTTAAATATTTTAATTAAATAAAGGCTTAATCCTCAAATTGGTCCCTGTCTTTATCTCGCCGTCTGATCGAAGTCCTTAACCGAAAAAATTTGTGGAATACGTCCTCATTTTTGCAAAACGTGTGGAGCCAGTCCTCGCCGGAGCCCGGAGCTCCGGCTAGTGATGATATGGCATGCTGACCGTGTTAATAATGCTTACGTGGATTTAAAAAAAATAAAAATAAAAACTGTATATTACACATCATATAATTAACAAAATATGATTGTCAAGAATACTGAGCCTTGTATGCAAAGAAGTTTCAGTTTGGACTACTTGTTTGCTCCACAGTCTTCTTTATCTGCACACTCTTCCTCTTCCTCCTCCTCGGCTCCGCCACAGCTTGATGCTACCGAAAAATCAGATAACTACTTAGCTAGTAGTGCCAATGTCCTCACATCAACAATCCAAGGCAAGAAAAAAGGTTAATTATATATCTTGCAACTAGTTTTACTCTCTTTCAGTACTTGTGTGTCCTCACATGGATATTTCACATGACACTGGCTCCCTTCACATTCTCGTCACTTCACTTTCTCGACAAGAATATTGAGCCTTGTAAGCCAAACCCAACCCACCGTTCCCCAAAACCTCCGCCGCAGGCTTCATCAAATCCGGGAAACCAAACACACCTTTCTTGTCATTCACCATGATGATATCACCCAGGTGGATCATCCTTGCTCTGTTCCAGGCTACACCAGAGACGGGTCGCACTCGTTGTCAAGAGGCTTCCCACACTACAGAAAAGCAACGTGGCAGTGAGTGAAAGAGAAGAATGGAAGACCAAAAGAGGGTTGATTGAACAGGTGGCGGAAGAGAGACTCGATGTCGTCGTTGACAACGACCACAACACCTGCAGCGCTAGAGCTATGGTGTGTTAATTTCTGATGTGTTAATTTTTTTATTTATTTTTAATGCCACATCAGCTTCATTAACACAGTCATCATGCCATTTCATCACTCGCCGGAGCTCCGGGCTCCGGCGATAACTGGCTCCACACGTTTTGCAAAAATGAGGACGTATTCTACAAATTTTTCCGGTGAAGGACTTCGATCAGACGGCGAGATAAAGACAGGGACCAATTTGAGGATTAAGCCTTAAATAAAATTTAAAAACATACTTGGGAATTGAATTTATTAATCAAACACTTGTTGAGGAATATGCTCACAAAAGGTTAATTGAGTGCTTGATGTACCTTACAACATGCAACTAGGCCGAGCTAATATACTACACATTGTTGGTATTCTTTCCAAATTTCTTCATGTGCAAGTAAGGAGCATTTTAAGACTGCAAAAAGGGTGCTGAGATATGTGAAAGAGTCAAGAGACTATTAATTATGGAGTCATGTTTGAACATAGTAAAAAACTTCGTTTTCATGGTTCTTCATATGGTGATTGGAGTGAATCTATATATTTTAGTCTAGGATCAAGTAAGTTTACCTAAAGTTCAAAGAAAGGGGGAATTGTACCTGCATAATTTGTTGCAGCAATCGTAACTGTTAATCAAGTTTTATGGAGTAAGAAGTTGTTGGTTGATTCACACATGCATCCTGTTTACACGGATTTTTGGTAAACAAATATCCTCTTAGTTCGACTAAAGGAAGTTTAGATTTCAGGGTCCTTTTGAGAAAACGTTTTGCCAAAGTGTAGTGTGTGGACGGATGTGTTTTCGACAACAATAAACAACTTCAAACGAAACTGGATTTTATTGAATATGAGTCGATTACAAAATAGTTAAGCAAACCAAAATAACATGAAAGCAAATTTCGACAAAACAAGTTACACATAAGAACTGGGAATTAACAAACTGAAATGCAAGGAAATTAAAGCGTTGGTTCTGCAACATACTCCTCCATCATCACGTTCTGCTCTCGAAGTCTCATTGATGCGGACGTTTAGAGCTTTTAGTGAGTTTTCAGAGTTTTCTAGTTGGGAACCTCTTCTTCTGCTGCTGCTTCCTCTATTTATATTGTTCTTTCTGCCCATGTTCTTGGCGGTTTTCCTTGGATGCACGATGGCTTCGTGGGTTTTGAATTTTGGCGCCATACCCCACGTTTAGCCGATGGTCTTCGCGCACGTGACTCTATTGCCACGTGGGTGGTTCTGAGTCGTGGGCAACCGTTGCTATTCGTGGCATCGTGGGTGTACGCACGTGCTTGTAATCGCTTGTTATTCGGTAACTGCCTCTTCCATTAAGGTGATCGAGATTTCTTCATCTTCTGAGTGTGTCGAGTTATGGCTTTTACTAACTTGTCCTTGAGGGACATCGTGTGCTGAGTTGCCGGCTTCGCCCAACCCCTTCTGTCGAGAAACCATTTTTTGTACCATGGTGTCGATAATTGTAATGCTTGTAATTTTGGCTTAACAGTTGCCCCCCAAAAATGTTGGTTGTCGACTGCTTTAGCTCAAAGACACCAAGCATTTTTTCTTATCGCAGCCGTTCAATTCCAACGATTCAAATGCTTTGTGCTCTCGACCATTCGATCTTCAAGTCCAATCGGCAGCCATAACGTCTGGTGACTTCTCCACTAGCTGACAGTTATAGCCTTTTTAGGGCCATGATTTCACCTATGCCAAAAAGCTGAGAGGTGACATGAATTAATTAATAAAATAATCGCTTGGAACCCAAAGTTTTTATAAATTGCTGCTCAATGCGGCTTGGGTTCCGTTTCCCCTTCCGTTTATAAATACCCTCTTGGTATTCCTTGTTCAAGCTTTACTCTTTCATCCAACCTGCAACTTCTTCTTCCAGACTTCATCACTTCATCTTCTTCCGTCTTCTCTGAAACACTTGCTGCGTCCTTCAATGGCTTCCAATCCTGAGCAAACCATTCCGTTGGCCACCGAGCTTAAGCTGGATGAGTCCAAACGCGTGCCAATCCCAGAACCTCCCAACGAAGCAGAGAAGAGAGCTATCTGGAAATCCCAGGTACTCATTCCTTTCTCTGTTAATGGTACTTTACGCGCCATTTTGGGCCCTTTGAAAGTAGTGAAGCATGATAGGCCCAATAGTCTCCCTGAAGAACATGAATCATTTCATCCTAGCGTTAGGGGAGAGGAGCTCATTTTGGCATTTCAACCCTCTTACCGTATGCCATTTCTTTCTGACCCGAAACGAGCCTTTCGTTCGGCCCCTCCTAACCCTTCTGCTAACGACAAGGCCTACCTGAAATGGTTAGATAGGGTTGAGGGAGATAAGAAACAACACTGGAAGGATGTAGGGATTTTCGACTTGATTCAGTTGTCGAGATCTCCAATCTCGTATAACCCTGCTATGCTGTTGAGTGCACTTTATTTCTGGGAGAGGTCCACTAATTGCCTTCATGTTCCCTTTGGTATGATCACCCCCACCCTTTTGGATGTTGCTACTATCACCGGATTGTGGCCCATTGGTGATGATTATCATTCTGCACCTGCTCCTGTTAAACCCATCTCGATTCCTACTGACAACATTTCGTTTAGTCGATTCATTAAGGACCATTATGTCGAGAGTGGTGAGGTGTCTGATGCTGAGCATGTCACTTTCTTGCTGTATTGGCTGTCTGCTTATGTCTTTTGCACCAAATCTTTGCGCATACCCGCCAAGCTTTTGCCTTTAGCCAATCTGCTTCACGAGGGTCGACAACTTGCTATGGCTAGGCTCGTCCTTGGCAACCTGTATCAAATGCTGAATGAAGCTGTCGAGGATATCCGGAACACCAAGACCGTCTCTCTGAATGCGGCTGGACCACTTTGGCTGTTTCAACTTTGGTTGAATGCAGTCTTCGAATCTCTTCTGCCGGTACAAGATAATCCTCTAACTGCTTCTAACACCAGGATTGATGCCCATAGGCTCGAGACCCTGACCCCTGCTTATGATGCGTCGAGTTTCGAAGCGAACTTCAGGAAGTACTTTACCATGTTTCTCGAGCTGAAACACTACCGTTCCAGTTTCTCTCCTTACAGCAAGGCTATTCGTGGCCCTTTCTGGCTGAGGAATTCTTATCCTAATGCCTCTGATTCTGCGTTGCCCAAGGAGCACCACATCACACTTTGGAGGACCCTCTTATCTCCTAGGGTTCTAACTGTGGGCTTTGCTAGCAGTGACTACACTCTATGTGGCTACAACCCTCAATTGGTTTCTCGACAGTTTGGGCTTAGCCAAGTTCTACCCAACACTTTATTTGACAAGAGTCTAGTCCTGTACCCCGGAACTATTAAGAGGGTTTCTGTTTTCGACAAGACCGTTCAATTTTATAACAAGAAACTCCTCAACCTGAGCCCCTTCACTTACGCTCCTTCATATTATGCCACTAATGCTTTCAAAGCCTGGTGGTCTGAGTATTGGGCTCAAATTTCGAAGCCCCTCGTCGATTGTCTGCAATGCATGACAGATGCTTTACTTTTGCAGAAGCAGGATCCGAAGAAGACCAAAGGTATGCACCTGGCAGAAATTCGATCTTTTCAAGAGTTCTTCGGTGTGGTATATTACCCAACTCTTCGCCTTCGAGATACAGTTGCACAAGCAGCTCAAGTATTAAGGCAAAAATGGGAACTTAAAGCCAAGAAATCCAAGTTAGTGGTTCCTCCTGGTGAGGAAGGTCTATCTTTTGTTATTCGAAAAACTGGCTTTAGGTTCCCGTCTTTGCCTACGAGTAAGTTTGCATTGGCTTTTCCACCGGTCTTGCCTAAATGGGTTGACCATATAAACATAAATGTATTGGCCAATCAAGCTCTACCTCCTCGAAAGCGAGTGACTTGGACTAAGTACCACCTATGGAACTTTCCGTATCATGTGCCCGTCGAAATCTTCAACCACATATCGCTGAACATGCGTATTGGTCAAGGTAATACTTCGACTTGGCCTTGGTTTTCCTGTTTTACTTCTTAATTTTTCTTTTGTTTGCAGCTGAAGTCATTATTCGACCAGCTCCTCAAGTTATTTCCCCAGTGGCTCATTCCTCCAAGGACCAGCCGGTCGTGATTGAGGATGATGATGATGATGATGAGGATGATGATGTCAGTCTTGCTGACAAGCTCAAGGTACTTTCCTCATGCTTTTACCTTTTCCTTTTCGATTTCCTTGGATTATGGGCTGACGTATATTTCGACAGAGCCGGAAACGGAAACCTAAGCCTGTTGCTTCGGCCAGTCAGAAGAGGGCCAAGGGGGTTGGTGTTTCCACCCCTAGTGGGGCTTCTAAGTTGGCATCTGATGCTCAAACAGAAGTCGCTGACAAAGAGGGTGGTGGCGGCGCCGCCATTCAGGTATGTTCTCCATTCTCGAGGGTACCTTGTGATATTTTTAACCCGTGGTTTCCTAATCTGAGTCATCTCTTGTTTGTTTTGTTTCCTTTAGACTGATGTTCATGAGCACTCTACCTCCAATCCTCCATCCCGTGAGAATTCCCTAGCTCCCATTCCTGCAAAATCCAAAACTGAAGGTGTCGAGAAACCTCCCAAGGCCGCATCCTCAGCTAAGAAGACCTCCTCATCTGAGGGAAGGAGGAAGGTCAGGAGCAAATCTCGTCATAAGTCTCCTCGCCGTTCCAGAAGCTCCACCAACTCGAGCCCTTCCAAAGACTCTGCTTGCCAGGTATCTTTATACTTTTCATGTTTTGTTGACTCCTTTAATATGCGTTTTACTTTATCGAAAGGACATAAAAGGGGTTTTTCTTGCAGGAGACTCAGGGTACAACTTCTCTCATCCGCGAAACAGAGCCCCTTCCAGGCAAAGATGACAGCCCTATGCCTCCTCCAAAATCGATTGCCACTGTGCAACATTCGCCTCAAAACAAGGGTGGCTCTTCATCTCATGTGTCTAGTGAAAAGCTCGACACTTTATTTGAGGAAGACCCGCTGGCAGCTTTGGATAGCTTCCTCGATGGCACCTTGGAATGGGACTCTCCACCCCGTCAAGTTGATGCTACTGCTGAGACTGCTCAATCAAGTGGGGTAGCCAATTCTCAGCAGATCGAGGAGAGTATGGGTCGGCTGAAGGCTATTGTCTTCGCCAATGGGTTTCTCGACCAGATCCAAGCTGATCCTCAAGCAAGCCATGCTGCTAAGGAATTGCTTGTCTTCCTTCTTGGCCAAAAACTCGACTCTCAACAGGCTGCTGCTTTGGCTAACCTTCAATCTTTTTTAGTGGATGCTTCGGCCACCTTTCATCAAATCAAGGACGTTGGTCAAGCTGTCAGCTTTAAGGAAGCAAAAGTCTCTGCTGGTAAAGCTCAAGTTGCAGCAATGAAAGAGGACTTCAAGAAGTTCACTGCTAGGAAGGTTTTGATCGCAGATGAAATTTCTGAAGTCGACATCAAACTTGAAGAGCTGCATCGAGAGATTACCAAACTGGAGAAAAAGCGAGCTGATTTGGTCGAGGAAGGCCCTGCTGTGAAGGATCAATTGGACGTGCTTACTAAAGACTCCAAGGCTCTGATCATCTCGACAAAAGAGGTTATCAAGGAATTGGAGATTGATCAGGCTGTGAAGAAGGGTCTCGATGCCAAGATTGCCACCTTTGCTGATTGTTTGAACTCTTTTAAGACCCTGCTGTAGGACTTTTTTTCTTTATCAATATGTAATGATGGCACAACTCTAACCATGGCTTTCGATGCCAATTGCGTGTAATATTTCGACAATGGTTTTGGCACCTAAGCCATATAATTTGACGTTTAATTTGCCAAGTCTTTTCAGTTTCCACTACGCATTTATTTTGACGGCTATTCATTTATTGTTGCATCGCTCAAACTTCCTTGCACCCCCTCACACAGTCGTCGCTTTGTTTCTGGGGAATGAACCAATTTATTGCAATCTTATACCACGTTTTCTTGATTCAATGCAAGTCTTTGTTCATTAAAAGCCAAAGCTATTCACGATGGTGGTGGTAATCTGCATGGCCTATAACCGTAAGATGAAGAGTTGGCAACTGATTGCCACTAATTAATGCATTCCTTGGTTGTTACCCTATAAATGGAGCGTTTTTGGTTACTCCTTTTCAGTAACTTCTCCAAACTCTCCCTTGTTTCTTTTCCAGAATTCTTTTCCTGCTTTCATAACTCCCTTCAGTCATGGCTAGCCGTCGTGTTCTTAACCAGATCCGGAACTTGGCTTTTGATCAAGACTTATTCTGGGAGTTGCACTCTTTCCTCCCTTTGGCTGAAGAGCTTACGGGGCTCATTAACCAACTTCTTTCGAGGAATATTATTGCCTCGGTAAGAATTCCTCTTCAGGAGTTCTTGGGCCTCCTGCACGAAGCTGTACCTCTATATGAAGAACACCGGGAGCTTACTGCTCGAGTGTTCTTTGCTGAGCACCAGATTGATGAGAAGATGGAGGAGTATGAAGAGTTGAAGGCTGCTCTTAGCCAGGCGAAACTCGAGGGGAATGTGGGAGCTCTGAAACCCTTGGTGGACAAGCTTTCTTCTACTGCCCGTGAAGAGCTGGATATTCGACAGGAGAAATCGCGACTGGAATCCCAACAAGAAGATGTCTTGAGGCGCATGGAGCCTCTTAGGGCCAGATACAATAGTTGTAGGGTCAACCCTCCTTTTTAAAATTTCTTTGCCATAGTTGTAATGCTCTATTCTATTTAATAAAACATTCGCATTTGGCAATTGATTCTTTTTTACTTCTTTATTCGATGTTTATCTCATGCAATGTTGGCTTATACGTTTTTAAATATTTGCCATTTATCGTCATTTGTCGATTACCTCCTAATTCCTTAATCGAATAAGCGTTGTTTAAAAGTACTTTCTCGACTGAAAAAGGGCCTTCCCAGTTTGGGGACCATTTTCCGTAACGTTTATCTTTTTTATCAATTGGTAAGACGACCTTCCATACGTAATCACCAAGCATAAAAGATTTAGCTCTAACCTTTTTGTTATAAGCTTTAGCAATGCGATCCTTTTGCCTGGTTAAGGTATCCAACACCAATAGTCTTTCTTCGTCGAGATTGACTAATTCGTCAAGCATCATACTCCAATAATCTTCACTTGGAATTTCCTCTTGCCTTTGAATTCTGCATGACTGTAAATATACTTCTACTGGTAGTACCGCTTCTTGACCATATGCTAGTCGAAAAGGCGTTGCTCCGGTAGATTCCTTAGGTGAATTCCTGTAAGCCCAAAGCACTTGGCCTAACGTTTGATGCCAGTTTTTAGGTTTTCGACCAACATGTTTTTTAATCAAGGAGATCAACGTTTTGTTGGCCGCTTCGACTTGACCATTCGCTTGAGCATAATAGGGGGTCGAGGTTAGGAGTTTTATACCCCAAGATTCTGCGAATGATGCTACCTTTTGGCCTACAAACACTGTGCCTTGGTCTGTAGTAAGTGACTCAGGTAGCCCAAAGCGGTACACTATGTGATTCTGAATGAACTCGATCACCGTGTCCTGGGTCACATTTTGTAGAGGAATTGCCTCTACCCACTTGGTAAAGTAATCTATAGCCACTATGATGTACTTATGCTGCCTAGAAGAACATGGGTTAATTTCGCCAATTAGGTCTAAAGCCCAACCCCTGAATGGCCAAGGCTTAATGATCGAGTGTAGTTCACTTGCTGGCACATGTTGTATCCCCGCGTGTCTCTGACAATCTTGGCACCTCTTGGCATACTCCATACAATCTTTCATAATAGTAGGCCAATACATCCCTTGTCGAAATAGGATCCACTTCATCTTGATTCCTGCCTGGTGTGCACCACATAGCCCGTCGTGAACGGCCGAGATCGCTATGAACGCGTCGTCTTCACTTAAACACTTCAGTAGTGTTCCGTCGACGCTTTTCTTGAATAGCTCGTTTCCCATGATGACATAGCTCATTGCCCTGTATTTTGTCTTTCTATCTGTAGTACCCACAGGATTTTGCAAGTAATCGACAATTGGCTTTCTCCAATCATTAGGTGTCATATTGTCAATGACCAGGATGTCGAGGTTAGAGGGGTTTAGTTTTTCTTTGACCTCGATAAGCTCTTTTAACCTACATTTATCGACCATATATCCTGATGCGATTTGTGCCAATTCATTGGCTTCTTGATTGTCCACTCTGGAAACGTGACCTAGCCTAGCTTCGTCGAACTTGGTCAACAAATTACTAGCTTTCGTCTAATACCTAGCTAGATTTTCACTAATGCACTTGTAT
Organism: Lotus japonicus; assembly: GCF_012489685.1. NCBI lineage: Eukaryota > Viridiplantae > Streptophyta > Magnoliopsida > Fabales > Fabaceae > Lotus > Lotus japonicus. Next base: position 84,461,587 of record NC_080041.1, read on the forward strand.
TCCTTGGTAAGTTGCTTTATTACCAACTCAGAGTCCCCTTTTACGACGACATTCTTTGCCCCGAGGGCTATCAAGATCTCGAGGCCTGATGTTAATGCCTCATACTCAGCCTCATTGTTTGAGCAGTTACTCTTAATCCTAAACTTGAATTTCGTGGGGATGCCCCTTGGGGATACGATGAACATCCCGATCCCAGTGCCATACTTATGGCTAGAACCGTCGAAAAATAGTTTCCAAGGTTGGATGCCTATGTAAGTTATGATTTCTTGAGGCAAAGTATGGTCTGCCAGGAAGTCAGCAATTGCTTGTCCCTTAACTGCCTTTAGTGGGGCATAAGTTAGTGAATACTCGGTTAGGGCTAAAGCCCATTTACCAATTCGACTATGCAAGATAGGTTTGGATAACATGTGCTTTGTTATATCATAATGAGAAAAAACCATTACATCGATTGGCTTTATATAATATTTCAGCTTTACACAAGAGAAGTACAAGCATAAACATAATTTCTCGATCATGGTGTATCGAGTTTCTGCATCATTTAACACCCTGCTTAAGTAAAATATGGCTCTTTCTTTGCTATCTTCATCTTCTTGAGCCAACATGCTTCCGATGGTTCCATCCGTGGCAGAGATGTACAGCTTCATTGGCTTTCCTCTTATGGGTGGTGCCATTATAGGTGGGCTAGACAAGTACACTCTGAGTTCATCGAACGCTTTTTGATGCTCTGCTTCCCAGCGGAACGCATCTTCCTTTTTAAGTCGAAGAAGTGGGGAAAATGACTTGGTCTTCTCACTGAGGTTAGCAATGAATCTCCTTAGGAAGTTAATCTTTCCCAATAGTGATTGCAGTTGTTTCTTGCTAGTTGGTGGACTAGTGTCGAGAATGGCTTTAGCTTTGTTCTTGTTAATCTCGATGCCCTTTTTATGCACCACAAAACCCAAAAAATCACCTGCAATAACACCAAAGGCACATTTAAGGGGATTCATCTTCAAGCCATATTTTCTCATCCTCTCAAAGGATTTCCTTAGATGCAACAAATGGTCATCCCTTGATGGGGATTTCACCACAATGTCATCAATATAAACCTGCATGAAGGTTTCTATAAAATCATGAAAAATGGTATTCATTACCCTTTGGTAGGTCGCGCCAGCGTTTTTCAACCCAAATGGCATGACCACCCACTCGTACGTCCCCAAGGCACCGAGACATCGAAAAGCTGTTTTCGACACGTCCTCTTCTGCTATGAAGATTTGGTTGTAGCCTGAGTAACCATCCAACAAGCTTAAGTATTCATGACCTACAGCTGAATCCACCATCATCTCAGCAATAGGCATGTGATACTCGTCTTTTGGAGTGGCGGCGTTAAGATCTCGGAAATCTATGCAAACTCTCATCTTTCCATTCTTCTTGATTACTGGAACCACGTTGGCTAACCAGTCCACATATCGAGCTGTTCTGATAAATTTACACCTGAGGAGTCTTTCGATTTCTTCCTTGATTTTCACCAACACATCTGGATGGAACCTCCTGGGCAGTTGCTTGACTGGTTTCTTGTTTTCTTTGATGGGTAACTTCAATTCCACCACTTCTCGACTGAGGCCAGGCATTTCATCGTAATCCCAAGCGAAACAGTCTTTGAATTCCTTGAGTAATTTCACCATCCTGTCTTTTAGCTCCGGGTCAATGAGAGCACTAATATACGTTGGCCTCTTTTCTAAGCCATCACCCAGGTCTACTTCTTCTAAAGGGTCTTGCGCTTCCATTCTCTTGGAAAATTCGACCACTGGCTTCTCGAAGCCTAATGGGCCGTCATCATAGATGCAATCTAGCCTCAGATTGCAAAGGTCCTCGAATCCGCATTCCTCAGCACTCCGCTCGTTTATTTCTATGCACGTGTCATCCTTATTTATTGTTGCCTCCTCCTGAGGTGTCAATTCGACAGGCAGGATTGAGACATTAGCTTCGTCTATAGCCATTTCTTTGGCTATCCTCTCGGCCTCCAAGGCCGTTCTTATTTTGTTTTCGGCTGCGTAAGCCGAAATTCGAGCCATGCTCGAATTAATCATCTTTATCATTGGCTTGCCACCCATCAGTGGCATCTTTCTCTTCATCACTGTGCCATCCACTCATGGCATCAGGTTTACATGCTTCATTGAGGTTTAGGCCCCGGATGAGATCCAACGTTACTGAGTACTCTGAGTAGGGGTTGAAGTACTGGCTAGCCACTGTGTCTAAAGGAGCAATTGTGGCTAAACTCTTCTCGAAATTCTTCTTACCAACGTAGCTTGTTTCTGCTAAATAGTAGCTTTGATCTGCTAGTACATTTTCGACAACTCCATCAGCTTTCCAAATGGATATACGTTGGTGTAAGGTCGAAGGCACTGCCCCCACGCCATGAATCCATTCTCTTCCCAGCAGCAAATTGTAATTGGCCTTTGAAGGGACCACAATGAACAATGTGGAACGGGCTACTGTTCCTACGGTTATGTTCAACATGATTGCCCCTAGGGAAGAACCTGTCTTTCCTTCATAATCGGAAAGCACCATGTCATGTGAGATTAGATCCGCTTCAGTTTTTCCTAACTTCTTGAGCATAAATCCGGGCATGAGGTTAATTGCAGCTCCCCCGTCGACAAGGACTTTGTTAACACCCTTCTCCTCGACTCTGGCCCAAACAAATAGCGGTTTCAAATGGCTCTTCATTCGCTCGGTTGGCCTTTGGAAGATAGCTCTTTCATCTTCGACGGATCCTCTCTGCATCACATAATAACACAAAGGATTGTCATCTGGTTCGTCGTCGACATAGTAGTCTTCCTCGCTTTCAGTGACCTCTGAGATTCTATCGAATTCTGCAGGTAGGATGGACACGATGCAGATGATGTTGAGCTCTTCTCCCTCACTGTCGTCGAAATCTTCGAGCATGTCTTCATCCTCATCCTCGACGACATCCTTCCCTTTTTCCTTAGCTGGATTTGGTGGTATGGTTGTTCCCTGTTTGATGGCGTGATCCAGCTGGTTGATCATCGACGCCACACTAGGTTCATTGCGAGAGTTGTCTTCTGGCTTTATGTCCCATAGTGAACGGAACTTGCCACCTCTTTCCCTCTCAGCTTTCCTTTTCCTCAAAAAACGCCTGAACTGAGTCCTGGTCATCTGTTCGGGAGCATAGTAGTTCTCAGAGCCATAGGAGTAGCTTCGTGACACACGAGAATTGTTGATGTAAGAGGATCCCTGGCCTAAGTCGATTTTCTGCCACTTAGGGTATGGTTTTGGCCTTGGAGGCGTTGGCCTGAACCATTGGTTTCTTGGCAATCCAGCATTGGGGAGGTAAGTTTTGTCTTTACTGCTTGTTTTCTGGCCTTTATGGCAATCGAGTTCCTGGTCTCTTTCGACCCACTCCTCGTGAGGGTACTTCAGTCTCCTGGATACAGGAGCCTTCCTCTGATAATGCCTTTTCATTTCTGAATCTTGATAGGCCTTGGCTGCGGATTTGTCGAAAACAGCGCTGCATCGAGGGCACAACATAACTTCTTTCTCGCCATCTTTGCTGCGGGATAGAAACTCGACAAGGGTTTCTCCAGCCTTGGGGTAAACCTCTTCCAAGTTCACTTCTTTCACGACGTCTGGTTCTTCGACAGCCGTGTTTTCCTCCTTTGCCTCCTCGAGTGTCAGGCCCAGATTCAGCTTCTCGGAAATGTCAACCATGCCAATGTAGAAAGGTTCCACGTAGTTGGCTTCAGCTACCTGCAGTGGGTCAGAGTCAATCTTCATTTGACTTTTGGCTTTTTCGTCATACTTGAGCCTTCCTGAGTCCAATGCCCCCTGCACGAGGTCCCTGAAACGAACACATTGTGAGGTCCAATGACCAAAAAAGTTATGATATTTGCAATACTTCTTCCCTTTCCTTTGTTCAGGAGAAGGAAGTTTTTGGTCTTTGGGGACCACAAGCAAACCATCAGACACAAGTATATCATAGATTGCATCACATTTGGCCACATCAAAAGTATAAGTTTTTACAGCAGGAATCGTGTTCTTGGGATTTTCCTCCCCAAGTTTGTTTTCACGTGGTTTCAATGCTTTACACACATAAGGATCCCCTGGCTGAAGTTCAGCCAGATTGACGTCATTCAAATCGACGTCCGCAAGGACTTCTCGATAGACACATGGACTCTGACCTACTGAATCCGCATCTATATACGCTACCTTCTCCTTCTTTGGCCACTTAGTAGTCTTGGCCCTTTCCTCTGACTTTTCGGCCTTTAGCAATTCGATGTGCCTCACTCTATCTGCGAGCAAAGACATATCTCGAATATACTGAGTGTCGATCTTCTTTCTAATAGAATACTCTAGACCACCAGCGGCTAAGACAACTAGCTCGTGTTCAGGAACATGGGTGAAGCATCGAGATTTAAGCATCCTAAACCTGTTTAGGTAATCATCAATAGACTCTGCTGGCTTTCTTTTGACACTAGCCAGGTCCTTCAAACTTACTTTGCACTCTCCCCTAAAGAACTGTTCATGGAAAATTCTTTCCAACTGGGCCCATGTATGGACTGACCTAGGAGCGAGGGTGGTGAACCAGGTAAATGCATTTTTGGTTAGAGAACTCGGGAAGTACTTCATTTTCAAATTCTCATTGATGGCTAAGTCTCCTGCTTCGATTTGGTACCTGGCTATGTGTTCTACCGTGGACTCTCCTGAATCCCCTGAGAACTTAGTGAATTTGGGGACCTTCCAGCCTCGAGGAAGTTCTGATTCGAGAACCGCCTCTGTAAAGGCTGACACAAAATGGGGTCTATTCGCGAAACCCACGTTGAAACCATGTTGGTTCAACAATTGCTCCACCACAGCAGCAACATTTTGTTGCCCCCCAGCGTTCTGGTGTCGAATTCTTTCTAGCACACCATCAGCGTGTTCTTCCCTGTTTACCATATACACATTTTGCAATGGTGGCTGCACTGCCTCGTACAAAGGGTTTGCCCTCATCTCTTGGTGTTGCGGCGCCTGATAGCGCACCGGGGCAGGGACATGGTTAGGCAACGGGACTTGGTTAATCCCTGGTGCCGGTTGGATTTCGACTGGTGCCCCCAGGGCTGTCGCCAAACGATCCATCTGTCGTGCCAAATGCTGATTATTGGCATTATTATTTTGGAGCACAGGGTTGATTAGCTCACCTATCTGTCGAGATAGCATGTTAACCATTTCATGGTTACTATCATCTACTTGCTGCCTAATGGCTTGAAGTGAACCATTATTCATACCTGTAGATAAATAAATTTGTGAACTAGATCCAGGAATAGGGGGACTAACGCGACTTCCCAGGTTTAACATTGTTCCATTTGCCCCAAAAGGGGGTATGCTGAATGGGGGAACATTTTCAGGGAACGTCGAATACGTGCCTTGTATGCCTTGCATCATAGATGTAGGCATACCATAAGGCATGTCCCTCGTAATCGTTGGAACAATTTGTGCCTGTACTGATGTAGATACAGGCATTTCTGCAACTGCAGAAATTGCCACGTTCTGGGTTGGCATACTGGTGCCATGCCCCATTCCAGTAGACACTTCTTCATTATTATTACCACTACTTCCCCCGGGACTACTCTGATTACCCACGTTAGATCCTTGAGGGGAGGTTCTTCCTCGATTGCTTGCCATACTCAAACTCTTACCACTTCTCAGATGCATATAAATCACAATCAAGGCAAGTAGCAAATACCAAATAGCATGCAGCAAACAAAACACACAAAACACTTCTGTAAAACTTAGTTTTCACAAAAACTGTCCCACCAGGCGTGCCAATTTGTTTACACGGATTTTTGGTAAACAAATATCCTCTTAGTTCGACTAAAGGAAGTTTAGATTTCAGGGTCCTTTTGAGAAAACGTTTTGCCAAAGTGTAGTGTGTGGACGGATGTGTTTTCGACAACAATAAACAACTTCAAACGAAACTGGATTTTATTGAATATGAGTCGATTACAAAATAGTTAAGCAAACCAAAATAACATGAAAGCAAATTTCGACAAAACAAGTTACACATAAGAACTGGGAATTAACAAACTGAAATGCAAGGAAATTAAAGCGTTGGTTCTGCAACATACTCCTCCATCATCACGTTCTGCTCTCGAAGTCTCATTGATGCGGACGTTTAGAGCTTTTAGTGAGTTTTCAGAGTTTTCTAGTTGGGAACCTCTTCTTCTGCTGCTGCTTCCTCTATTTATATTGTTCTTTCTGCCCATGTTCTTGGCGGTTTTCCTTGGATGCACGATGGCTTCGTGGGTTTTGAATTTTGGCGCCATACCCCACGTTTAGCCGATGGTCTTCGCGCACGTGACTCTATTGCCACGTGGGTGGTTCTGAGTCGTGGGCAACCGTTGCTATTCGTGGCATCGTGGGTGTACGCACGTGCTTGTAATCGCTTGTTATTCGGTAACTGCCTCTTCCATTAAGGTGATCGAGATTTCTTCATCTTCTGAGTGTGTCGAGTTATGGCTTTTACTAACTTGTCCTTGAGGGACATCGTGTGCTGAGTTGCCGGCTTCGCCCAACCCCTTCTGTCGAGAAACCATTTTTTGTACCATGGTGTCGATAATTGTAATGCTTGTAATTTTGGCTTAACACATCCACAAAGATTTGTTGCAGCAATTGTAACTGTTATTCTCTAGAGAAGCTCAAAAGGGATTAAATTTAAATATTTGAATATATGAGTCTTATTTCTTATATAATCTTCAATTAGCTCATTTTTAAACACTATGAAACTCCACACTCATATTTATAACCTAAAACAATGCTCATCTCAAGTGTAAAGTGAGTAACCACACATTACACTGCTTCCTCTCAAATCAAAAGTCTCTTAAAGTACAGATGGTTGATAGAGTTATTACAAATTAAGAGTCAAAAGCTCCAAAGATACCAAATAAAGAGCTAAACACTATGCTCCACAGACTAAACTAATCTAAAGTCCTCAAACTTATGATAACTGGAAATATAAACCATTCACTATTGACTTTAATACAAAGGGAGACAATATGTGCCCAAAGCAAGTGATCCTTCACCAATGGGCTAACGTAGAATACTGCAAAAGAGAACCTGACACTGCATTTTTACAAAAAATCTTAAGGTATTGGATGCGCAAGTCTCATCTTATATAGTCTTCAACTAGCTTATTCTTAAACGGGTCCGACTATGGTGCAACACTAAGTTTGTGAGGTACCGTGCATACGTGAAAAACAATCTAAATTTGTAGAATGGCTTTATTCAGCTGTAGTCCCTCAAGGCTTTATTATTTTAATGTCTTGCGTTTTAGTGAATAATGAACCTGAAATTCATTCATCGTCCTTATTCCTTTCGTTGCTCTAAATGACCATTAATCATATATCACCGAGATAATCAAAAGTGGGGTCACCGGAAACGTCGTGAAGAATACATCGGAGCAATGTCTACCAACGATTGTCTGTAGATGCTGTTATCGGGGTTTCTCGATTAACATGTTTATAATTGAGATTCATGGGTGATTTTGATTCTCTATGCTTGAATTGAAATCGTTACAACAAGTTCAGGTGTTTTATCTGTTGTTTACGTTTAGGTGTTTTGTTTCTTAGTGAATAATCAACCTGAAATTCCTTGCTCTTAATGGGTATTAAACACTAACGCACCGAGATAAAGAAGACAACAAATTTGCAAAGTGACATGGAGATGAACATTGATTACCCAGAGAGGGATTATACGGTGCATCGGAATGGAATGATTACCCAGATTCGTGAAACTAAAGATGAAGTATGGTAAACGGGTCTTGAAGTAAGGGTAATGAATGAATGAAGGGGAAAGAATAAATGTTGGGTAACTTTTGGGTAAATGTTGGCTAATTTCTGGGTAATGAATCATTTTTGGGTTTAAAATAATGGATCATGTGAATGTGTGTTGTATAATTTCTGGCTAATGAAACATTTATGGGTATTAATAAATGGTTGGTCATCATTAATTTGTTAATGTGTGTTGTGAATAAGGTGTGAGGTTATTGGGGACCCAGGTTATTGCTAAGAACACCGGTGAGGACTACGACGTACAGTTTTTGGATGTTAATAGTCGCGATAGGCCATTAGGGGTGTGAGGTTAATTGATAAGAACACCGGTGAGGACTACGACTTACAGTTTTTGGATGTTAATAGTCGCGATAGCCCATTAGGGGTGTGAGGTTGCTTGATAAGAACACCGGTGAGGACTAAGACCTACGGTATTTGGATCCTAAGAGTCGCGATAGCCCATTAGGGTGTGAGGTTAGTTGATAAGAACACCGGTAAGGACTATGACATGTGCTGAGAACACCGGTTAGTAGTAAGTTGTTTGTTATAGGGCTTGTTAGACTAGTGGTCGGCCTCTGTGAGGTTACATATAATAACAACGATCTGCGCTATCGAAATCTTAAGAGTATGCGTAGCCCATTAGGGGTATGAGGTTACTTGATAAGAACACCGGTGAGGATTAAGACCTACTGTATTGGGATCTTAGAGTCGCGATTGCCCATTAGGGTGGGAGGTTAATTGACATGTGTTGAGAACACCGATCTTAGGAGTTGCGATAGCCCATCAAGGTTTGAGTTTATTGCTGAGAACATAAGTGAGTAGTAACAAAAGAAAATTAACATATTCTATAAGAAGTGATGACATTTTTTACTAAATAGGCACAAGTGAGGACATTTTTTACTAAATAGACCATAAAAAACCACATAATTTTCTATCTCTTACTTTTTAATTTATTTCTAGCTCTATCCTCCTCCACCTATTTCCACCCTATTTTGAGGTGTGAAGAAACAATTATTCATGGGGGTGGGCAGGGGTGATGTATGTTAAATTTGGAACGTAATTTATTTTTTGAATAAACACTATCGGTCGTACCTTCCGCTGCAGTTCCTTCGAAGTATAACCACCCACGTCGCCGGCGGTGTCGCACCTTTAAACCACTTCCTGCATCTTCGTGCCATCAATTGGGATCCTAAACGCAAGATCTTTGGAAATAAACTGAAGTCTTGGATTTACGAAAGCAGAGACCCGTGAAACCCTAAAACAACAAACACCCAGATGCATAAACAAAGTGGGAAGGCATAAACACCGACTACCCAATTTACCCAATTTAACTTAATGGGCACCTAGGTTGGTAATGTTAGAGGGGGTGTTTTAAAAAAGGAAACAAATGTGAGGTTCTACGCATGATTACAAGATTTAATGTTTAAAAGGACCAAATTGTAACCCGTTTAAAATGAATAGTGATAATTGTATCGTCCACCACTTTTTTACTAACGCACCATAGCCGGACCCTTCTTAAACAATATAAGACTCAAAACTCACATTTGAAAACTTAACTACGCACTAAGGTGACACATAAAGTCAATGTAAGGAAGGAGATAAAAAAAATACTCCTAGACCGGGAAGAAGATCCTCTCATGTGAAAATTTTCTCATGCTTTATCATGTTAAGTTTTTATGTCTATCTCCCAAAAGACATCCCCAATACAAGCTTGATTTCAATGACAACTGCTTATACAAGATATACCATCAACCAGATCAGCATACATAGATAAAAATGGTCTAGCCTTGATGTTAGTTTTCAAGGTATGAACTCTAATTGCAATTCTAGCATTGGAGGAGGCTTCATCAGGAATGGAAGTTTATACAATGTGCATTGAAGAAAGAAATATAAAGATATAAATCAAAATTGAACAACACAGTTACAACTACATTGAGACGATTTTCATGCCCATATTGCAAGCGAGGACATTAATCCAGCACCAAGGAAAAGCATGCAATAAGAAACTATCTGCAGCCTAAAATTACAACTCATTCTTTTGCTGAGAAAATCAGCAGCTATCAAGTCCACTAAAGCCATGTACACTAAAATCCCTGCTGACAACGAGTCCAAAATCCCTTCTGCTACAAGGGCGCCAGCGCTGTAAGGGTTATACACTGAAGCAATACCAGTTCCAATGCCTATACCCACCGGGGTAGTCAGTGCAAAGAAACAAGCCATGATTGTTGCTGATGAAGTCTTGAACTGTGCCTGAGAAATGCAGCCTCCAAGTGCAAACCCTTCAAAGAACTGATGGAAAGATAGTGCAGCAATCAGAGGCCTTATGGTACAAGGACTCTGTGAAACTCCCAGAGACAACCCAATTATCACTGAATGTGATACAATCCCAAGCTCCAAGACCTGAAAAACACAAGCATTTAACATGTCATTGTCATCTTCACAAAGCACAGTTGTCAATACTACATAGTACATAGCATCCTTTGAGTATATTTGGATTCAATTACAAGACAAATTTTCTTACTGAGCAAAGTTTTTGATTGAGAATAAACACATTCGCATCTGATTCAGTCTATAAACAAACACATACTTCTTCTTAGAAAAAATGGTACATCTAAATGTGTCTTTGAATAGTAGTGGAGCATAAAGAAACTTTCATCTCAATCACTTGGAAGTGTTGGTTCTTAGTTGAAAGCCAGTTAAACTGACATATTTGGCTGTGTTAGATTTCCAGTTGAAAGCACATTAACCTGTCTAGTCACAAACACATTATTCAACTGACATATTTGGCTTTCAAGCCAATCTTTCCAACCATGCAAAGTTGTTGCATTGAGAAAACTCAAATTCACATCTAAGGCAATGGATAAACAAACACACACTTCATCTTAGAAAAAGTGATAAATCTAAATGCAGTGTTCGAATATCAGTTGAGCTTAAACATGTTTGATTGGCAATGATGTATCAAGCAAAACCATGAAAACTAATAAATAACAAACAGATAGATACCTGTGAAACAACAACGTGTCTGACATCAATTTCTTCGCCGTCATCAGCAACACTTATGAGAGCATGGCCGTGAGCGTGAGCATGGCCGTGCTCCTTGACGCCGCCAATGCCGTGACACGCGTCCTGTCCATGAGGGTGGTTGTGTCTATGATGCGCCGCGTGTGCATGCATCCCCACAATGTGCATTCCACCGCTCTCTTCTTCCCCAAACACCTTCACGGTTTCAGGCTCCGACGACCCGACCCGCGTTTGCTCGTCGGGGACACGGTTCAGCCCCTGCTTCCGCTCGTAGTACTGAGTTCCGACGAAGTCAAGGAGGAGTGTGAATAGCGCCGCCACCATAGCAAAGAAACCGGTGAAGGGAAACTTGGACCATGGAAACTCCGGCAAGCAAGGACTGTTGAGCGCTTTCGTCGCGTCGGAGAGCATGTGGACGAACCCGGTAGCAAGAATCACCCCCGCCGCGAAGGCCTTGGCGGCGACGAAGAGGTTCCCATCGGTGCGGAGGAAGCGGCGGTGTTTCCCGATGAGAGGGATGGCAATTCCGGCCATGCCGGCAAGGAGAATGGACGCCATGGCGACGAACTTGAGAACAAACGCTGCTGAGTCATCTCGACAGAGTTCTTCCCCGGCGCCGCCGCCTCCACAAGCGGTGGAGTTCATCGTTGAATGATGAGAAATCGGTTCTTTCACTAATTTGGGAAAAACAGCAACACCGGCTCAAGAGTTTAGAAGAATTGAAGAAACCCCTTTTGAAAAAAATTGATTCACCTATGATTGCGAGTTGTAAAGATTAGAACTTGCAATCTGGGTGGGTGAGAAAAGGGGAATTGAATTTGATAACTTGTTACATTCAAAATTGGTGAAAAAAACAGAGCAAAACAGGGGAAAACAGAGGAAAACAGGGGAAGAAGAAGAAGAAGCAGTTTGGTTGCAAGAAAAGAATTACCTGTTTTTCCAATGAGAAGCTGAAGCAGTTCCCAGGAATCCTGAGAAAAAAGAGAGGAGAAGAAAGCTATAATAATTCTTCTTGAATACAGAGAAAGTTGCAGAATAAAGAGCAAAGCAAAACAGGGGAAAGTGAGAACAATAACAAACCTCAATAAAAAACATGGGATGAAGAGAATAACAGAGTTGTTATTGGAATGAGCAATGTGGAGAAAACTGAATTTGATAAGAAGTAATATAAATAAGAAAATGGAAGAACTATGGAGAGACAGTGTTTGAGATTGAGATTGGGAAAAGAATGGCATCATGGAGTGTTAGAGAAGAAGAGTGTCGACATTTGAATGACAGAGGAAGTGAGAGAATAGAAAGATGGATGCTTAAGTTGAGTTTTAGGGGGAAAAAAATGGTCATAGTGTCGACATTCTTGCATCACTTCTATGTGATTCTCTTGATTACTAGATGTTTTTGGTTTTTTATTTTTTAAAGAAAGAAACAGAAATTTTTTGTTGTTTATTTATGTCAGTAGAACTGTACAAATATTCTTACTTAATTAGGATTTTACATATCCGGCAAACATGCTACGTAACGTAACTATGACTTTTTCTTCGGTTATGTTTTGCTCTCTCCATCCTTTTTTTGTCACAAATTTAATTTGTTTGCAAGTAGCTCATAAAATACATGGTTTTTTAAATAAATATAATATTCTTACCTATTTATTTTGAATAATTATGTTTAGAGTGGATCACATGACTAATGTTTTTTTTTGTGACTAATGTTAACACTCACATCTAAGTTACATTTATGTGGTTAGCCCCTACCGCTTAGTGCACTGACCGTAAGGCGAGGGATTAGTCTCACGGCTATCGGCTGTGGGGATACCTTGGTCAAGACAAAAAAAAAGTTACATTTATGTAACGTTCAAAATATGGAGCAACAATATTTTCAAAAAAAAAAATGGAGCAACAATTATATATTCACACCTCATTTTTAATACACCTCATTTTCACTCATTTTTATTTTTATTTCTCTCTCCTCTTATCATCTATTACATCTCATACATTCTCTCTCTTACTTTTTCTTTTCTTTCTATTTCTCTCATCCCTCCACCTTCTTCCACCTCAAAATGAGGTGTGAAGAAAACATTTTTGAATATGGAGTAGTAAATTTGCAAGGTGCTCGTTAATGATTTTCCTATATATATATGAGATTTATTTAAAATGAGCTTCCATTAAAAAATTAAGTCGACGTACACGTTAAAATATTTGCGTTCAAAAAAGACCACGAACCTGGAAGACCATCCTCCATCCAAACAAGGTCATCCTCCATCCAAACAACATTGTTAAAGGAGGATGCATTCATCGCCATGAAATCAGCAGCAGTGTTTGTAACACCCTCTAAACCCCGCGTAATTATTATAACATAAATCAGAGTAAAATGCATAACATAGAGGATATCAATTTATTCTCCAGAACATACATCACATTTATTCTCCAATCGTTCCTCCCACTCTCTCGTCCTAAGTCTCAACCTACTCAAACATGTGAGAAAGGAAACACTACTGCAACATGAGTGAAACTGTCCTTGAGAGTCGCAGTTTACAAATAAGATGATGTGTTAAATTCCACTCACATTCATAAGATCCAAGGGGAGAAAAACTCATAAACTCAAGCTCCTTTACATACCGTTTGGTTTAAAGGAGGGGAGGGGAGGGATTTTAATGGAGGGGAGGAGGGGGGAGAGAAAGGGAGGGGAGAGATTTTAATACTTATTACATTTGGTTCATAGGAGGGGAGGGAAAGAAAAATAACTTATTTTTATCTGGTTCATGAGGGGGAAGAAATTTTATAATTAAAATTACTTTTACACCACAAAGTACAACGATTTATTATCCTATAAACAAAACAACGATTTATTATGTTTTACTGCCAATTAGGCCTGTCCACCGATCGGGTTCGGTCGGTTTCGGGCCCAAAAAGCTCCACCGACCGAACCCGCATGACATAAAACTGGGCCCGTAACCGACCATGAGATGTGTCGGTTTGGATCGGTTTCGGGTTGGTCGGGTAACGGGCGGGTCAGGTCGGTTCCATCGGATTTTGCAGAAAATAGAAAGATGAAGAGCAAAGAACCCTAATTTGAGTAATTTCATTCAATTTCATCAAAAAAATTAACCAAAAACAACATAGATCAGATCTGGTCATCTGGATATACCATTACCAACTTACCAAGAAGTCAAGAACAAGTTTTCAATTGCTTATCTCATGCGAAATAGCATGTTCACTTCATCTTGCGATATCAGAATCGATTGAGGCAAAATGAAGATGAACAAGCTATCTCGGACCAGAAAAGCATGGAGGAAGAAGGCAAGAAGCCATGCAGATGCAGTGGTGGAGTGACTAGGGTGGTGGCGGCACAGAGGATGGCGGCGCATGTCATGAGGAGAAGGGTGGTGGCGGCGGAGAGGAGGTAGGGTTTGGGTTTGGGAAAAAGAAGAGGAGAAGGGTGGTGGCGGCGGTGAGGAGGTAGGGATTGAGTTTGGGAAGAAGAAGAGGAGAAGAGAAGAGGAGAAGGGTGGTGGCGGCGGTGAGGAGGTAGGGTTTGGGTTTGGGAAGAAGAAGAGGAGAAGAGAAGAGGAGAAGGGTGGTGGTGGCGGCGGTGAGGAGGTAGGGTTTGGGTTTGGGAAGAAGAAGAGAAGAGAAGAGGAGAAGGTGGCGGCGGTGAGGAGGTAACTGAGGTAGGGTTTGGGTGTGGGGAGAAGAAGAAGAGGAGAAGAGAAGAGGAGAAGGGTGAGATATTAGGGTTTGGCCGGCTTGGGTTTGGGGCCAAAGGGTTTGGGCTTTAAAAACTTGGGCCGGTTGATTTTTTTTTTTTTTATATATTGGGTTCGGTCGGTTCGGTCGGACTGGGCTCCAAACCGTAACCGACCGAACCAAACCATGGGGAGCCGGTTTTTTTCCCAACCCCAACCCGCCACCCGACCCGCCCGAACCGATGAGGCCTTTTTTTGTAGCGGGCCGGTCGGGTTCGGTCGGGTTTCAAATTATTGGACAGGCCTACTGCCAATGTTCTAAATAACCTAGGGCTCATCATTGTGTGGATGAAAATTTCATAACTTGGTTGAAGTCAAAAGTACATGAGCTAGCCAAAAATAAAAAATGAATTTTGGATGGGCTGGGCGACCGAATTTTGAGGTCCCTTTGAGAACTTTTGTTTGTCGCAACACATAAGAAACCCATCCACCAATCCAATCCCAATGCCCATTATCACATTCACACTGCCAAAACTCAAAAGTACTAAGGATATATGGTCCACACACAGCCATATGATCCATAAAAAACTACAGGTGCGATATTACTGTAACATGCGCAAACATGCAAGACGGTAACATCCAGGACGAGATAATGCATCTGCATCATTACTGCAGCAGCCACCAAGAGGAGGCATCGGCGACGGCGAAGAGAGAGACCAGAAAGAGGGGCACCGACGGTTGGTATGAAGAAGGAAATAAAAGACGTGAAATAAAGAAGGGAAACCCTAGGATAAAAAATTGAAATTTGTAGATTTGTGCAGAGTTATTTTTGTCCGAAATTTATTTCCTCACTTTTGGGGAACAAAAGATTGAGGTTGGAGGGATTTTACTCCCCTACCCTCCTAACGTTTGAACCAAACAAAATCAGATTTTAAAAATTCTTCCCCTCCGTTCTCCTCCAACCAAACAATGCGCTCATTTAGGGAGTATGTACATGGTAGCAGTTGGGACACTCCCATAACTCACTATCTCGGTAATTAGCCAAATCGTGTCCACATTAACAATTAATGTGGAAGTTGAGTCAAGCCAAATGTTTGAAGTCCAACAATTTGGAATGGTTGGATACATTCCAAGAATAGGAATGCCTCAAACATATTATTCAAACTTAGTAATGCCTACGATGTTGCCTCGCTCGAGTCAAGTTACACTAATCTTGCGAGGATTTAACAATGTTAAACCCAAAATAACACTAAGGGCTCGTTTGATATGTCGTATTAGACATGATAATATAAGCTTATACAATACATTATGGATTTATCCATTGTTTGATGCTCACATTGTATTGTATAAGCTTATACATCAATCTCCTCTTATACATCAAAATGATGGATTATTTAATCCACCTATAGATAATGGATAAGGCATGATAAGAATACAATGTATAAACTTCTTGAATATATTTAATCAACCGTCATGCACCACAATCACCCTCCACCACCACCGCATCCACCACTACCACCACCACCACCACCGTCACTACTGCCACTACCGTCGCTGCCACCACAACTAC
This sequence comes from Lotus japonicus, assembly GCF_012489685.1. Taxonomy (NCBI): domain Eukaryota; kingdom Viridiplantae; phylum Streptophyta; class Magnoliopsida; order Fabales; family Fabaceae; genus Lotus; species Lotus japonicus. The sequence continues at coordinate 84,477,659 of NC_080041.1, forward strand.
CCTCCACTACCATCACCATCGCTACCACCACCACCACCGTTGCCGCCACCACAACCACCCTCCACCACCACTACCACCACCACCACCACCACCACCCTCTACCACCGTCTCCGCCACTACCGCCACCACCACCACTGTCGCCGCCGCCACCACTATGCTCCACCATTACCATACCACCATTGTCGCCGCCTCCACCCTCCACCACCACAGTGCCACTGCCGCCACCAATACCACCCTTCACCACTGCCACCATTGCCACTACCGCCACTACTACCACCACCACCGCCGCCACCATCATCCACCATCACTGCCACCATCATCACCTTCCAATACCACCACTACCACACCAACATTGTCGTCACCAAATTATATAGTGTATGTCCAAACGCTGTATAATATTAAAATTTTATCAGGTCTTATCCTATCAAGCCTAATACAATCAGACATTATACTATCAGGCCTTATACTACACAGCGTACGAAATGGGCCCTAAGGCTTCCAATTTGAATTTCGGGTAAAGTGTCTTGAGGGACTATGTATCTCTAATATAATTTTGAACACAACTTTATTCTTTAAGACAACAACTTAATGATGATAACTGGTTAATATGCTTACACAATAACTTAGTGTTGTGTCCACTCCTTTTAATTCAAACTATTAATACTTCATCCGTTACATAAAAATTGTTGTTTTAACCCCCTATAATTTTTTCAAAATGTTTGTCGTTTTAGAAAGTCAATGTATTTTCCAACTTTCTTCCATCTATACCCTCATAATCGAATTTTATTTCACCTATCACCTTTTACACTGATCAACTACAACTCTTGTCTATCCACTACATTTTTCTACATCGATTGGAGTATTTATTGTTTCTTGTTATTAGAAAAAGAAAAGTAAGGGTATTTTAGTCCAATACCAATATCAATAATTTTCATCTTCTTCTGTGTCATAGCCTTAAACAACAATATTTATGAAACGAAAGTTCCAAATTCCAATTCAAGAATAGCAGAGGTGTGGGCTCTATCACCTCAAGGATGCATAACTCAAATTCTCTCTCACTTCTTATCTCACCTAGGCTCTGACGAAGACTCTCAATCCCTATACGAGTCATATTTCTGAGTGTAACAATTATGAAAGGTTCGCGTCTAACTACCAAGTTTTTTTTAGCTCAAGACTCACTTTTCATACCTTAAGATTTCAAAGAAGAGAATAAAATTACACCTATTTTGGTATCTATCATCTCAAATAAACTATTCCAAACGCAGTACAGTTTGATTTAATGCAACCCTCTCTTCTTGTAGGTGAATTTGAGGTGAGAAGCCATCATTTTCATCTAGGAGGCACACGTGGGACCTATCGGAATTAATAAAAATCAATCCAAAACACAAGTATTCCATTTTGGGTTCCTTTTGAAGGAACTGACTGTGAAGTCAAGTCAAAATCAAAATCCAAATCGAACACAAAACCTCAAACTTATCAAATTCTGATTCACTTTCACTGCTCTGTTTTCCGACAAAGTCAACCAAAATCATCAAAGCGCGCGCAGAGGAGAATGATGGGTTGGGTGGCGAATCAACGCAGCAGAAGGTGGAAGACCAATCCTCGAGTGTTGGGAGTAGCTTTTCTGTGTTGCATGTGCTTCATCTTCTTCACTCCCACAATTCCTCGCTCTCCAACCCGCCACCAGTTCGTTGACAATCGCAATCTTCTCGGTAAGAATCAATCAATTCTGCTTCGGTTGCTGGATCGATCTTCTGTTTGATTTGATTTTGGATTTTACAGGAGTGCCCAACACGTTGAATGTGATGACAAGTTTTCCATTTTTAGTTGTGGGTGTTCTGGGTTTTGTTCTTGCTCTTGAAGGAGGCGTCTTCAACATCAGGTTTGGGTAGCAAAACTGTGTTTTGTTTTGGAATTTCAACTGTTAAGTGTTAACTTAACTGAGATTGTTTGTTTGTTTGTTGTAGTTCTCAAGGAGAGGTGGTGTCTTGGGCGTTGTTCTATGCTGGAATAGCAGGGGTGGCTTTTGGATCTGCTTATTACCATTTGAAGCCTGATGATCATCGTGTGTTGTGGGACACTTTACCGGTTAGTGTTTGTTTCTTACATGTCCTCTATGTTTAGTATAGTGTTTCATTGACACTCGAAACACACCTACCTATACATGGTGAGGTGCAGGAAGAGAAGAGAAGAGATATGATAGATGATGTGATAGGAGCGAGATAGGAAGAAAATGTGAGTGAAATGAGATTAAAGAGAAAGTGCAGTGTGAATGAATCTACACTCTTTGTTTATTCTGTGATTCTTGTCCTTGTCCATCTTCGATTTGCTTTTTTGTTTTGAATTTATATTAAACCCAATGGAGGGCAATAGGGCATATTCAAACTGTATGATTCATGATTGACTGGGTGGGTGCACTGTGATGTGACTTGTGAGGCTTTGGGGCACCACCAATTTTTTCTTTCTTTCATTAAGAAACTGACCTTTTTTGTCAATGGCAGATGATGGTGGTCGTCTCCTCTCTTTTGTCTAGTTTGGTTGTTGAAAGATTGGGCCACAGGATTGGGTTGTGTTGTATGTTTGCTCTCTTTGTTGCTGCCTTTCTTTGTGTACTTTATGAACGGTTAGTTTTTGTTTTTCAAATTTTTTTGAAGTTCTTGCCTATTTTGTATTGGAATTCTAATACATCAAGCCATGGTTCTGAAAATGTGTGCAAGTTTAATACTGAATTCTGTCTGCTAGTTGGTTGCAGATTTTGTAATGATATTCGGTTCTGCATGATCTTCCAGTTTATTCTGCCTCTAGCTGTTCCAGTAATAGCATTTATGTACCGCTCCAGATATACTCACTCCAGATATTGGTTTTGGTGTACAGGTATGCCATGGTTCTGAAAATGTGTCAATGTTTTATTTTGCTTGACAAGGTCTCTATTTCACTTCCTGTTCCTTAGATACATCTATAATATCAATATGTGAAGCAATTTGTTTTTAGCAACCTGAACAATGCTTTGCTTATTTAGCGCTTTTATGTCAATAATCTCTCTAGACTCGTGCCGTAATTTCTCTAATGAAGTTAGTAACAAGGGTAGAAGACCGTGATAGAAGAAGTAAACCCTTATGCCATTGACAGCTTTTTTGAAATAGATTAAGTTTGGGTGGATATCTCACACAAACTTAGAATGTCTGATGTAGAAAGGACGCTGTAATTTCACTTCTTAGTAGTTAGTTCATTGGCTATAGTTCTGATGGTTAGTAGTGGATGGCTTTAATGATTTTGTATTTGAATGGAAGTTATAGGTGTTTACGTATAAACCAGTTAGAATGGGATAAAGGAAGATTGTCTTCTCCTTGATTGATTCAAGTGACTATTCTGATTAATTATATAGAAAGAAGAAATATAGAATCCTATCAAAGATGATACAAGTCATGACGGGGCTAGTTTTTAGGCTTCATCAACTATTGTGTTTTGGCTTTTAAATATTTTGGTGTGATTTAGAATCTAGTTTCTGATTTGATGTGTATCCTGATTTGAGAAGGTCCAAGGCTTAACAACACCATTTTATTGATCTGTCCACTTTTAGAGTTTAAAGTTAGAGACTTATTTGTACTCAGTTTGTCTTCTCCCTCATAAGCAATGATCAGTTCCGAAGGAACAAGTTCCATTGCCTCACACTTGACTGATATAACTCCTATGTCTTGTGTAAGCCCCCAGTTTCATCGTAACTACTAACTACTATACTTTCATCTTTATTTATGGAAGGCAAGGACATGTTTTGATTACCCTTAAAACCCACTATTTTAGAAGAAGATTAAACAATTTTAGGTTAATGTCTTAAACCATGTTGCAGTTCATGTTTTGTTCTTCATTATTCTATCAAGGACATGTTTTGATTACCCTTAATTTTAGGTGGCCATTACGTTGGGAAAATTTCACCATTCAACTCAAGACATGCGTCTTGTTGTTTGAAGAATAACCCTTACCAGTGACCACCTCTTGCACATTTGCTAGCTTAGACAGTGCCAATGAAGTTTTCAACAAGCACTTATAAGAGAAGAAAAAAACTTTCTGCAAGAGTCAAAACCAGCTTCTACACTTCAATTTTTTTCATTTGACTTCCTCATCTTACTTATCTATAACCACCTTTAAACTGGTATGGACTTTTCATAAGCTAAGAAGCAAATACTTATGTCAGTTGAGAATTTCCCATAAGTTAGAAGCTGATCCAGAGTGGGGCCTAAGCATAGTTATTGTCTATCTTTTGAAAATCACATGGATTATTTTGTGTTTTCATTCCCCCTGTCCACGAATTATGTAAATTTTGAAGAAAGTAAAGCTGCTGTTAACACATGAATTGAGGATATACAAGTTCAGAAATAGCCATGTTATATTAATTTTATGAGTGATGCTATATGGCATGAATTTTTTTTTTAACGAAACCAATGAAATGAGAAAGCGCCAATCAGGAGAAAGATTATGGAGAGTGAATTATTCAGGAAAATGGTTAAAGTTAAAACCATGATATTATAATGGCACGTACATATTGTGTGTTTCGTTCTGCTTACTTTTCGTAACATGAAAACATTTCCCTAATTTTATTTTGGATACGCTTTTAATCAAAAACTTCTTTGGCACAGGGATTTATCTGCTTGCAAAGTTCGAAGGTGTTACTGACAAAAAAATGTTCCATGTAAGTAAGTACGTTATCAGTGGGCATTCTTTGGAACACTTGTGCTTAGCGCTGATTCCAATTTTTCTCAGCATAATGCTCTTTTACAGGGAGCTCAAATTTCAAAGGTATTTCATCAAAATGTCTTGTGGCTCTATTGCTTCCTTGTACAAATTGATGTATCAAACAGTCTTTGTGCATGATTGGATACACTATAGAAAAGCATAGTGAAGCCAAAATCATGGTGGAAAGAAGCAACTTCCCTTGACTTCTGCTTCTGTCCACCATGATTTTGGTTTTACCATGATTTTCTACCTCGCATCCGAACATGCACTTTATTGTGTCTCACCTCTTCTAACTGCTGCCCCCTAAGAAGAGATGGAACTCTTGTTCTTACATATTTATTGACTTGATGATAGGTTAGTTGATCTTAAAGATCGGCTTTGAAAAGGCAGAGAGAATCTATGATTGTTCAACTGCTCGTAGATGCCAGAGATGTTACAGTAATGAGTAAAAATGCCTAACGATTGTGTAAGCCAGCAAACCAAATGAAGTTCTCTTCCCCCCTTTCATCACTACTAATTTTGAAACCCCGGAGCCTTTCCCCAGAATTGATTCGGACTTTAAAATCAATTGTAGAAATGTTTCCAAAGATGTGTCTAATTAGTTTAGCTGTATAGTGGAGCCAAATTCTTTTCTATTATAAGAAGGAATCTCTGTCAACATCAAACTGCACTTGTCTGGTGAGAAGATCATGCATTTCAGATTATATCAGATAGGTATTGCTGAGGACCTCAAGTGACAGACAAAGAGGTTTCTAACTTGAATTGTTTCTTTCTTTGTCATTTATCATCTCACTTGTCAATATTGGAACTACTGTCAGAGCATATTGATCTATACCAACTTGAGGCATTGAGATTTTGTATGTAACACTATTGAATTTTTGTTTTTCTCAAATTTGTTTTTGTTGGATGTGAGAATAACATACCATGATTTACTCAAGATTGTGATCTTCTGCATCTGAAGCATTCTGGACTCACATAAAAAAAAGTTTGACACGTGTTGCCAGTCTTGATGCAACTTGGCAAATTTATGCTTCCTTCACATGCTTCTTGCTTTGTCCTTTTGAATAACTTTGATTTATGACTCTAATATATTCACAATCATGTGGCTGTACCCATGTATACATGATTGTTTATTTGTATTACGTTCGGTGATCTTTCATTTTCTCTGCCCCCCTGACCATCCAACTCCATTATGGATCATATTTGCTGTTTAGACTTTAGAGTTTAATTTCTTTTGAAGACAAAAAGAAAAACACTTTGATTTCTTTTGAAAAATCAGTGAACAGATCAAGTGTCCAATCTGTTTAAACTGAAAAGTAGTTCATCTAATAGTGTATTGAAGTATTGAACAGTAAAAAAACCAATGGTGTAAAGATAAGCCAGCTTTTGTTTTTTATTTAATCAAAAATAATTTTGTCAAATAAAAGATGTAATGCTAAGTTACGTACATCCACACACATATATATCATGTGATTTGATTTATATTTTTGCTATATCATGATATGAGGCCAAAATAAGAATTAAGAATAGGCTACACAAGGTCATTTGCTCTTGATGTCAAAGTGGGCCTTTCCCAAAACTTGAGTTGGTCTAATTAGCTTGGTTTACCAAACATAACCATGGAAGTTGCTTTCATAGCTCTACGCCTTTTACCCTTTTTCAGTTAAGGCATCTTCATTGACCAAAAAAAAAAAGTTAAGGCATCTTTCAAATAGAGATGGCAGAAAAACCCAAACCGCGGGGCCCAACCCGAACCCGACCCGAAATTTCGGGCGAAACCCGATTTCTTTGGGTTTGGGTTCGGGTTTGGGTTTCACCCAAATTTTAAAACATGTTTGGGTTTGGGTGTGAGATTGATTAAACCCGCACCCAAATCCGAAGCCTTATACATGTAATTACCAGCCCTTATATATATTATTAAAGTTACTAAGTAGAGTTTTCTTTAAAGTTAATAAGTTGACTTATGTTCATAATCAGCTTATGTTCATGTTGTTCTCTTATGTACATGTTGCTTCCGGGTCGATATTTTTTATTTTTTGCCGGTTCGGTGCTCACATTGGGTTTTTTGTTTGGGTTCGGGTAACCCGAAACCCAGGGGTCTGGGTTTAGGTTTAACTTTTGCACCCATATTAAATTTGGGTTTGGGTTTGGGTTTGGGTGTTAAGTTTGGGTTTGGGTGTGGGAATTGCCAAACCCGCACCCACGGGGCCCAATGCCAACCCTACTTCCAAACTAATGGATTGATTAGGGTTGTGGCCTGGCAGCCGTTTATAGCCACAAGCAGTAGTGTGTACCAATAAGACTGATTTTTAATTATTTTAATTGTTCTACTCTTGGGTTGAGATTTTATATTCAGTAAGTTATTAGACTTATAATGATGTGGTTAGAATTTCATAGTTTTCAACTCATTTGCTATATTTAACAATTTATAAGCATGATTTTGATAAAAACACCCTAGTGATTTGATCTAATTGTGTGCCTAACCTGATTAATCATGGTGTTCTTTTAGATAACAATATTTATTTTAATATTAATCACAAGATGGCATAATGGTTAGCTTGCTTCGTCCCTTAACCATGAGATCGGAGGTTTGATCATCACCTATGAAAATGAAGCGAATATTGTGGTCAACCGTTACTGCTTAGTATGAGAACCCGGGGCAAGTGAACTAGTCATAGTTGTTGGTGATGGATATCACTTCTTAATATGTGTGTTTTTTCCCTTTCTAAATAGTTAAAGAAAAAATGGAGAGTATTACTACATTGCAGTGCACCAATATTTAAGCTTCGACATAAAATTAAGATAAACCATAGTCTTAAATTAATCATGAACTATTATACTTCAATTAGGTATTTAGTTAATTCCATAAAGTGTATATCCTAAATATTATTGATGTGGTATATTATATATTTAAGCACTCTCTGCCTTACGTACCGGCCTATCGGGTCACTAAGTTAAGTTATTGTGTTGATATCGACCGACCGTAGCCCATAAGATTCTGCACAATTTTAGGAAGACCATTTATGCTCATTAAATGCTGATAAATTCAGTATGACGGTGACAATGCGTTATCTGAGGAAGGTCATTCATGCTCATTAAATGTTGTCAATGTCACATAAACACCTATGGTCATTAAGCATTTAGGCCGAGCTGAGATCCAAACGATGACTAAAATTAAACAATTCTCTAATGCTTCCTTCGTTCCTATTTAACTGTCCACTTTGAAGAAATTGTTTTGTTCCTATTTAACTGTTCACTTAGCATTTCAAGAGAACATTAAATGATGTTTTTACAACAAATGCCCTTGTCAATACAATAAATGAGGAGAGATAACACATACTTTAAATGGTAAAATAGAAAAAAATCCTCACTTTTTCTAAAAATCAACAAAACTAATCACACTCTTAATATGTGTGTCTCAACTCAAAATGGACAGTTAAATAGGAACGGATGGAGTAGTAAAGATCAAATTACTATTTTCTAAGGTTCAAAACTCATTATATTTAGAAGGATAAAAACATATTTAACCCTAATTTCTATTAAAGCATCTAAGATAAGCATATAAGATGGAGTTGTGTGTGATATAAACACCTCCGTAATTAATAAGTAAAAATAATGTGAGTATATGTTGTTATAGGAAAGAGAGAAAAAAAAAAGTGAAAAGTGATAATTTACTATTTTGAGAAAGAAAGTCAGTGTGAAAATACAATAAGAAATAAAATAAAAAATTGAATGGACCCCATGTTCCCGAGAGCTCACTCAAAGTCAATCCCATGTTGCGAAACCGGCAAAACTTCTTGATGGGAATAGAAACATCCCAGCGAGCGAACGACGTGTGTGTCATGCTATATTATACGACACGGCACATTCATTAAAACCATGATTTGGCTTTCAACTCTTATAATATCATCAAATCATTTAATTGCCACGAACCACACCTTAGATACCTTACATTATCATTACACGAAAATTAGATGCACACAACCACAAGATTTCTTATAATAGTTGTCAATGTGGGACTCTAACACACCCTCTCACGCCCAGTGTAGAACATCTGGAGCGTGGAATGAAACGGGTGGCCCAAATATGGAAGGTCTCCACAACAAATGAACCTAGGATAGGGGCACAGACCCATGGTCAAACAACCATTGACTCTGATACCATGAAGGGGGCCTAACTCAACCTAAAAGTTAGCTCAAGAGTTATGGTTTGCACAACCAAATATAAGCAATTGCTTGGCCACATCTCTTGAAGGAGGCCTAACTCAACCCAAAAGCTAGCTCAAGAGTTAAGGTTTGCACAACCATATATAAGCAATTGCTTGGCCACATCTCTAGCCAATGTGAGACTCTAACAATTTTGTCCCTTAATTATAAAGTCGGAGGTTCGATCTTCAGTTTTTCACTCATAAGAATGACGCATATTTTATGACCATCATTGATCACTTCGCGCGAGTACCAATGATAAAGAAATTAATCAATAGACTAAAGAAAGGAAGTTTGTGAGTTTAATTCTCGTTGTCAATATAAGAGTTGTGTTATGATCTCAAATACATGCTTAAACCTATAATTACTTATGATACATCAAAAAGATAAATTACAGCTCTATATAAACCTTCCATTTTTAACTCATATGTCCACCAACTCTCACCATTTAAGTTACATGTTGAGTATTGCTATTTTTGAAATTAGACATGGAGAATAATCTCTGAAATCCAGGTTAAGCAAGTGAAAAAGAAAAAGATATTAAAAAAAACCTAATTATTACAAAGCATAAAAAGAAGTCTTAAGCCAAAAAAAAAAAAAAAAAAAATTGGTGAGGTGGAAGCATCCACTTTTGGTTCTAGGTACCTATCTCTTCCACTCACTCTTCTTCTGTCTTTCATTCCTCTTTTATACTCTCTCTGTTCTCTTCACTCACTCCACTATCAATTTCTGGATCTCATTCCAATTTCCCATTCTATCCCCAAAAATGACTGAACCAACCACCAAACCCAACGGCCTAGTTAACGGCGTCGCCGCCACCAACGGCAACCCCGGCGGCCCTGTGAAAAACCAGCTCTACAACCCCAACCGCCAAATGTACCGTCCCCAGTCGCACTACAACCGCCGCCACCGCTCCAACCGGAGCCTCTGTTGCTGCTGCTGCTTCTGGACAATCCTCATCCTCCTCTTCGCCGCGCTCGCCGCCGCCATTGTCGGCGCGGCACTCTACGTCCTCTACCGCCCTCACCGCCCGGAATTCTCCATCACCAACCTCCGCATTGCCAAGATGAACCTCACCACCTCCGCCGACTCGCCGCCGCACCTCACCACACTCTTCAACCTCACCCTCATCGCGAAGAATCCCAACAACCACCTTATCTTCTTCTACGAGCCGTTCTCCGTCACCGCGTTCTCAGATTCCGTGCAAATCGGTAACGGGTCGCTCACCGCGTTCGGGTCCGACAAGAACAACCAGACGAGCCTCCGTGCGGTGGTTTCCGGGTCGCAGGATCTGGACACGGAGTCGCTGAGTAGCTTGAGATCGGGGTTGAAGGCGAGGAAGGGGTTTCCGGTGACGATTCAGATGGATACGAAGGTGAAGATGAAGATGGAGTGGCTGAAGAGCAAGAAGGTGGGGATTCGAGTGAGGTGTACCGGAATCAGAGGGACGGTGCCCGCCGGAAAGTCGCCGGCGGTGGCTTCCGTTATCAACTCTGAATGTAAGGTGGATCTTCGAATCAAGATCTGGAAATTCTCATTCTAGTTTTTTTTTTGTGAGTCTTTGATTGATTGATTGATTATTATTATTATTATTATTATTGCCTTAATCAAAATATTATTATTAACCAATAATCAATCCAATCATCAACTCTTTCTCTTTTTTTATTATATTTTTTTAAGTTTCATTCTTTTTGGTTTCCATAATTGCCTTTTGATTTGTGATGAGATTTGAGAAGATGAAATTTGTATGGACAGGAAACAATACTGAGAGATTTAGGCCATGGAAGCCCTAAAATTGGGGTTTTGGGTGGTAATTGTTGCTTTAATTTGTTTCAAAGATTTTATAGTAATGCAACTGCATATTATAACTGGTTTGGAATTTTGGTTTGAAATTTAGTCATTCTTTATACTTAATTATCTTCTATGGATCTCTGTTTACTTAATCCTCTAGTTTTTTTTTGTTACACTTAATCCTCTAGTTTAAGCAAAACATTGGATTCTCTACATTGTTCAAACTAAATAGTTTCTTGTAAAAAACCAAAAACTAAAGAATTTCTAACCAAGTGGGTTGACGTAGGTTGAGGATTGTAGTTCAGGGTTCGATTCTCAACTCTTGTGATTAGAAAATCGTAGAACGAGAGATTAGTCTCATTGTTATTGGTTATAGGATACTTTGGTTAAGGAAAAAGAAAAACTAAATTGTTTATAAGTACAAAAGAAAAAGAATTGAAGATGATGAATTTTGCTCTACTTGTTCATGTATTAGTGGGCATAATTGTTTTCCTATATTCTATTTCACAAATTTATCAACACTTATAGAAGTTGCTATTGGTAAGAACAATTCTATAGTAAGATCGATTCTATAAAGGCATATAATTTCATATTTATCTCTCTTCTTACTTCTTAGCGTGTGTTTGGATATGATTTCAAAGTGAAAGCATGCATTTTCATATAATTCATAAGAAAAAAATTGTTCACTTTTTGTTTTGAAGTAAGAGTTCATATCAGCATGGATGCTAACATGTGCCCAAACATACCATCAGACACATATCGAATACTTTAGAAAATATGAGGTTTAAGCAATATTATATGAAAAAGGTATTATTTTAAAAGTAAATTAGTGTGTATGTTTTGTTTTTCGTAATGGAATACCCTAGAATATTGATGGAGTAAAATCAATTATGGACGGAAATATTAATGTTTTGAGAGTTTTTTTTTAAATGGTTTTTAAGAGTTATTTTGAAAAATTGATTTTAGCCCTAAAATTAATTTAAATAAAAGTGAGAGATGATAGTTTACGTCATGAACATAATTAATTGTTAAATTTTATAACTGACATTATAATATAACCCGACAAAAATCACTTTTACGTAAGTGTACTAAACTAAACATAAATCGCTCCACTTTTATCAGATATGATGAACGTTAATTCAAATATGTATGGAAACTAATTCGTGGCCATCTTAAATAAAATATATATACTTCAACCTAACCAATAATGATAATATAAAACTCGTTTGGTTTAATAGATGTCTATGAATATTGAATGTGTATTAATAAGAAAAAATGAAGTGATTGCAAAGTAATCTGTAAATAACCATGCATTAACTCAGTTGACAACTTGTTTTGAGAAGAATGCACCATTTGGTTCAAAGACCGAGTATGATCAGCAAGAGTTACAGAAGAGACTTTTCTTTTTCTTAAGTGGTATGGTCAAAATCTGAAATTGGGGCCAAAGCATAGATCCCAACAAACTTGTGCCCGCGGATCTGAAGGCAAAGTGACGTGGGGTGCTGTACACATCTGTAAATGCTTTCTATTTGCTACCCTTCCTAAGGGTACCTATCTCTACAAGGGAAATCCTATTTTCCTCCAAAACTACATGTGAACTGAAGACTAAATACTAGACAATAATCATACTATCTGATTTAATCACCCTGGGCCTACCAGCTATACGTGTATAAAGACTAAATATGTGAGTTTTTTTTTTGCCGGCTAGGGTGAGGAACTTTTAAAATGGTCAACCGGTGGTCCACTCTTTAAAACCGTCAGATCTTGAAATCAAAGAATATTCTATAGATGAATGGTTATGATTAAAAGGATAATAAAAGGGTAAAAGTGTAATACACTTTCTCCTATTATTAAAAAAAAAACCTTAACATTTCCAGATCCATACTATCTTCTCCTTTCTCCTTTCACCATGATCATCATCATCACCAAGGTTGACAGAATCGCGATTCTACATAGGACGGGAAAGGGGGTGCAGAATTGTAAACTCGTATAAACGTAGCAGGGACGCTACGATTCCACAAATATATAAATATATTATATGCTTATAAATTCATATATATGCATACAAAATACCTTAACATAAAATAAAAATCTCTTTAAGAGCACTAATGTAGGTTAAACAATTCATTCAAATTAACATCCATATAATAATCATTCCATTCAACTTCATCTTCATTTTCTTCATCTTCGTTTTCTTCTTCTTCTTCTTCACATTCACCATGGTTCTATTACTCTAGAATCTCTAGATCCAAACTCTCATTCTCATTTTCATTTAGAGTTTCAAAATTCAAGTTGTCCACATCCAAGTCTTCATTGTTTTCATCAAAATCTTTCTCCATAATCCAGAAAGTAGAATCAGCGACGACTCGTGATTCTACGATTCTACTTGTAACAACGACGATTCTACCCGATTCTACTCGATAGCGATTCTGCTACCGATTCAACACGTAGGGGCCTTGTAACATCATAGAATCGTACGATTCTACGAGTTGACTCGCGATTTTGTCAACCTTGATCATCACACCTTCTTCCCTTCCTCACAGGGTAGCCGCCACCACCACGTGCTACACTACCACCCATGGACGAGTACCGCCGCACCACCACCACCCCCATGGACAACGTAAAACAGAGAACATAGAACCCTAACCACCGCCACCTTCAACTCTCGATTTCCAGCGAATTACTCATCATTTGGAGAAAACAACACCACCATTGCACTCCCCTCATCGTCCTCAACAAAACCCCTCAACCAATTTGCCGTTCCGCCGTCCTCCGCCACCGGAGGTGATTTCCGGCGTGCCCGCAGCACCACATGAGCCACCATCTTCTCTTTTTTCCCTTCCTTGTGCAGTACCACCACTTCTTTTTCCCCTCTCCATGAGACCACCACCGCTGGCCACCCACAAGACAACCACAAGCTTTCTTCCAACGAGTTACCATTCTTCTCTTCATGGCCGTGAAGCCATCACCATCATCATGGTGGGGGCGGGATCATCACTTTCTGTTGATCATCACCACCCAGATAACCCACTTTCTGTTTCTGATCTGGGTGCTTAAAAAATCATATATTTTCAACAAAGTTAAGGCCTTTTTTTTGTTTTCCAATTCAGGGTGTGTTTCATTGTCAATCCTGTACAAGAAGTGTTTGAAATTTTGTGTGTGCCAAGTTTACCTGCTGCTGATTCAGGGTGTGTTTAACTGCTGATTCAGTGTGTGTTTAGGTGCTAATCTGGGTGTTTATTGTTGAAGGTTTTTGAATTGAGATTGTATTCTGGAGAACTTGAAGTGAGAGTTGTTTGGCACTGAAGCGTGAGTGAGAATGAGGAGAGAAGATTCTTTTTTTACAATTTTTTTTATATTTTTATTTGGTAAATTACTACTATGACCCTTGGACCACCGGTGAACCATTTTGAAAGTTCCCCACCCTAGCCGGCACCGTTTTTTTTTTTTTTTGCATATTTATGAATGAAGAGTTTCACATAATAGTGCACCTGATATCATGTGAATATTTCACATGATAGTGTCAGGTTAAACAATGAAGAAAGAATAAAAATGGAGGAGGGAAGTAAAACAAGGAGAGAACAAGCCCTTTATGTACCCTATTTTTTTTCTTCTTTCTTTCATAAATAACATGTTTTTTTTATAGGCTCATAAATAACATGTGAATTTGTAACTTCAAGTGGTTTCTCATTTATGACCAACAAGTGAAGTTCATGATAATGATAGGTCGTCTTAATTTGGGTGCACGTGGTTACTATGGGCACTTGGATCTATGATCTATCTTTCGATTCTTTTTCTCAGTTTGTGTCCCCTCATGTTCCTTGCTCTGTTGCTCATAAGTATTTAATTATTTATATAATATGATACGATTAGGACATAATCATACATGTTAAATGGCTTAACTAATTTCCTTCTTGTCTTACTAGAGAGTGACCCCCTCATTTTATTCAGATACTAAAATGAGATTTTTGTTTCAATTTCATTCAAAAGATTGATGATATATGTATATTGACTAATTCAATCTTGTGCTTCATGATTTTTTTTTCTCTGCTAATATAAAAAATAAATTTAAATTTGTTTGGCCCCTCCAAGTTTTATCTTAAAGCTCCATACTCTACATATTCCCCCTTCCATTTTTTCCTTGTTACTTCATTCTCTCTAGCGTGAAAGTCTAAACCTTCACAATCACTAAGAGAATAGAGGCATTTATATATACTGCCGGTAAATATTATAAATGAGGTGGTCAATTTTTTTCTAATTGAGATGATCATTTCCTATTCATGACTGACATAGGCCGTGATCCATACTAGAGGTGCTCATGGTTTGAAGGGGAAAATTTATCCGATCCATGTCAGACAAGAGATGAGAAGCTAATAAATAATTAAGAACAATTGAAGTTAAATATATAATTGTTTGGCCGTATGAAAAAACTATATAAAAATAATACGGAAATTATTAAAACAAATCAATGGGAGCAACCTACATGGTCTTTAACTCGCTACAATATGGAGTCAACTTGACCCAGGAATACAAGAGTTGAGTTCCACTGATTGAGCTGGAAAACACAGAATAATACTATCTGCACATTCTAATCCGGTAGTAGTTATTTAGCAGCATTTCAGGTTACACAATCTTCTGCTAAGATCCAACTGGGGCAACACCTTGAGCCTTGGCTGCAGCAGTAGCTGCAGCTGCGGCCGCCGCTGCAGCAGCAGCAGCAGCAGGATTGGACCGTGAACTGCCCTGAGTTTCAACTACTTGTGGCTGTTGCTGCTGCTGGGAGTTAACTTTAGCAAGTAAAGCGTTTATCTGACTTCCTGTAAGTGTCTCATGCTCTAGAAGAGCATTTGCAAGTGCCTGAAGCTCCTTATCATGGGTGGTTAGAATAGTTTTTGCATTGGTATAAGCCCTCTCAAGCAAGTTCCTCACCTCTTTCTCAATAAGCAGCCTAGTTTCTGAGCTCATGCTTCTCCCATCGTCATTGTAATTGTGAGTGGCAAGTCCAACTTCACTGCTCATACCATATTGAGTAACCATTGCCCTAGCCAGTTTAGTTGCATGAGAAAGATCTGAGGATGCACCTGAAGTTACTTCACTTTCTCCAAAAATCAACTCTTCAGCAACCCGGCCACCCATGCAGACATCTAGTCGGGCAAGCATCTGTTTGCGGGACGTACTGGTCTGATCAACTTCAGGCAATTGAGTAACCATGCCAAGAGCCATACCCCGGGGAACTATAGTTGCCTTGTGAACAGGAAGCGCTCCATCAGTATGAATTGCCACCAAGGCGTGGCCACCCTCGTGGAAAGCAGTCATCTTTCTCGACTCATCAGATATAACAGCCGACTTGCGTTCACTTCCCATCATAATCTTATCCTTCGCAAACTCTAAATCATGCATGCTCACAGCTTTGGCACCATCCATTGCAGCCTTAAGAGCCGCAATATTAACCATGTTTGCAAGGTCAGCACCAGAGAACCCAGGTGTTCCTCGAGCAATGATCATTAGATCAACATCATCAGCCTTCAGAACCTTCATGGAAAAAGAAAATGAGCATAACAAGTAGATAGGCAAACAGGAATGAACAAAGACAGAGACACACACACACACACATACTTTAATATGCCAACATATTAAAGTTACCTTCTAACAAGTCCATAACCTTGCACAATTATGGCAAGGTATACTAAAGTTACCCAGGTATGTATATATATATATATATATATATATATATATATATATATATATGGCACATTTACATAACTCTCGCATCAAAATAGAAAACAGTGAAAAAAGTAATCTGGGTGTGAGCTCGTGTGAACTGTGAAGTATCCACAGGATACCGAATCATATGTTAAAGAAATATGCTACAGCAAAGTTTTGCATCAATACAGAGTAACCACTGAACTTTGCCTCAAAAGATAGAATTCATAAGGAAACCCATGCCATAAGATTAGATAAATTTTTTCAAAGGATTAAAAGCATACCTTTGACATGTGAGATTCTAGAATCTGACGCCTTCCTTCTACATCTGGATTGGGAACAACGACATGGCGATCAAATCGCCCAGGTCTTACCAAAGCCTTATCTAATGACTCTGGAAAATTAGTAGCTGCAATCACAATTATGCCATCATTTTGCTTGAATCCATCTAGCTCCACAAGCAATTGATTTAAAGTCATCTTCATGTACATTTGGTCCTTTGCATTTCGACTTGCTCCAATGGCATCGATCTCATCAATGAAGATTATACAAGGTGACCGCTTTTTTGCAGCAGTAAAAAGATCCCTCACCCTTCGTGCACCAACACCAACAAACATCTCTTCAAATTCACTTCCACTGCATGAGAAGAAAGGAACCCCAGCCTCTCCAGCAATAGCTCTTGCCAACATTGTTTTACCCGTGCCAGGCGGGCCAACAAGCAAAACCCCTTTGGGGAGCTTGCCACCAAGACGAGTAAAGCGCTGTTGCAAA
This sequence comes from Lotus japonicus, assembly GCF_012489685.1. Taxonomy (NCBI): domain Eukaryota; kingdom Viridiplantae; phylum Streptophyta; class Magnoliopsida; order Fabales; family Fabaceae; genus Lotus; species Lotus japonicus. Next base: position 84,494,860 of record NC_080041.1, read on the forward strand.
GGAAACAAGTCATCCAACATGATAATAAAGGCCTTCAGTCACGAGAGTATATCACCCATGCTTGAGACACATGTTAATAAATATGATGAAATTGCTCTATCTTCATTTACAAGTTATTTAAAATGACCCATGCTTGAGTACTAGAAATGCATGCAAGAGAGAGAGCATGAAATAATGTCAAAGAAGTCTACCTTAGGATCTCGGAGGTAGTGAACAATTTCTTCCAGTTCTGCCTTTGCCTCATCAACACCTTTTACGTCACTAAATTTAGTACTTGTCTCCACACTGGGCTGCACTTCCTCATTCATACCAAGTCCTAGGAAAGGTGAAAAGTATAACAAAGAATGTGCGCATCAAATTCAGATTCAATAATGAATTAGTCTGAGCAGTTCATAAGTTACAACAACATGGCAATACCTTTACTAATTCCTTTATCCTCAATGAGTGCTCCTACACCAGAAATCAAGAGGAAGACCACTACAACAGACCTAATTGTACGCCATAGCTGCTCTTTAAAATTCCCACCTTCTGCAGCCACCATATGAATAGGAGAACCTGGAGTTCCAAGAATTCCATCTTTTGTAGATTTTCCCACATTTCTAAGAGCTGAAAAGGCACCCAAACTGTCTTCCTCTCTCCCTGATTTCGGAATACCTGAAAATTTTCAGACACCTCTTGGTTATAATCTGTAAAATTTGTTAAAGAAATGACTGTCCAAAATAGCTGATTGAAAAAGAAGAGGAATCACACAATTCAACAAGCGCAAGAATGAAATGCCAAATTTGAAATTCACAGACTCAATCAGAGATCTAAATATGATTTTGTTCAGCATCTTCCATCATTAAATTATCTCATTTGAGAAAGCCCTATAAAATCGTACTCGTCCTAGTACTACATGAAAGGTCAAAAGAGGCATCGTGATTGTGATTGCAGAATTGCAGCATAAAGCACAGATTAAAGCAATCCTATTTTGTTTATAATGATTACTACTGGAAGATATTAAGCGAACTTCATAATCCCCAACAAAAGATTATGATGAATGCAACAAGATAAATGAAAAGTTGGAAATAAGTAAACAAACTAATTTACCAATTTACCATAAGAATACTCAGCTCAAAGACTTTACTTGGTTTAAGGTAAACCAAGATCAGAGACCCAAATACATTGCAATTAGCTCTACTATTTCAATAATATAGTGATGCCATAAATTTATTCAAAACAACCACCACGACTAAGTATTTTCCCATTAGGTGAGATCGACTATATAAATCACACGGCGCCACAATGGCCTATTATATATTAAGTTCAAAGATATAATATTTACCTCCAATTCTCTTTTTAATTGTTCAGCTTATAGTTTTCCACTTTTCCCAATCTCCCTCTACCTCTACCTTACCTATTCCATCGGTTCAACCCTCCTTATTGATGCTTCTACAAAATCTTCTTCCCATATGTCCAAAACCATCTAAAACTATGTTAGGATAGGAAGAAGATAGGAAGAAGATATAGAGAGAGAGAGAGAGAGAATTAGAGAGAGAATGAGAGAAAGAACTCTATTATCATCAACATAGCCATTACAGTATATCACAGAGACTATATATACTCTACTAACTAACTAACTGACTGACTCTGCTAACTAACTAACTGAGCAAGTAACTGCTTCTGTTATTCTAACTGCCAGCTATTGCCAGCTAATCAACAACTACCCGTAACATATCCCTCCCCATAACCACTTCCTTGACCTCAAGGAAGAACAGGTAAATCAACTGGAGTAATGTCCACAGAGGTATCAAACAATGGAAACTGCTTCTGCAAAATGTATAAGACTTCCCATGTAGCTTCTTCTGGCATCTCACCATGCCACTGAACCAGGACTTCAGTCACAGCCCTATGCTTCTTCTGAACCATCCTTCTCCGAAGGATCTTGAGTGGAGCCCTTGGCTGATCCAGATTGCCCCAATCTTCAGGGAGAGGTTGCATAGGAACTTGAGGATCAGGACAAGGCTTCAATAGAGACACATGAAAAGTAGGATGAACCCTGGATGTGGGTGGTAGACTCAAAGTATAGGCCACCTTGCCTACCCTGTACAACACCTGATATGGCCCAAAGAATCGAGGAGAAAGTTTTTCAGAGGCCCTGTACTGAGTTGAAGTCTGCCTATAAGGCTGCAGCTTCAAGAACACCCAATCTCCAACCTGAAATTCCCTATCAGACCTGTGCCTATCAGCCATTCTCTTCATCCTAGCTTGAGCTCTAACCAAGTTGCCTTGTAGCTTTCTAATCATCTCCTCCCGAGCCACAAAACTTCTGTCAATGGCCTCCAAATTAGTGCTTTGAGGGAAATAGGGCAGGTGCAATGCAGGTGCTTGACCATACACAACTTCAAATGGGGTTGCTTGTGTGGCTGAATGATATGTGGTATTATACCACCACTCAGCTAAAGGAAACCAGTTAACCCATTCCTTTGGCCTTTGCCACGTCATAGATCTAAGATAGTGCTCCAAGCAGCGATTGAGAACTTCACTTTGGCCATCAGATTGGGGATGATAGGCAGTAGTGAGGCTCTGTGAAATGCCCAGCTGCTGCAAGAAAGTGGACCAAAATTTGCTAGTGAACACAGAATCTCTATCACTAACAATGTTGGCAGGAGCTCCATGCAACTTATAGATTTCCTTCAGAAAAATGTCAGCAAGCTTGGAAGCTGTATAAGGGTGGGACAAAGGAATAAAATGAGCATATTTGCTCAATCTATCCACAATTACCCAAATAGTTTCCTTCCCATGAGACAAAGGAAGTTTATCAATAAAATCCATGGCAATACTTTGCCAAATGCCCCCGGGAATAGGCAAAGGTTGTAGCAGTCCAGGAGTAGCCCTAGTCTCATACTTGCATCGCAAGCAAGTCTCACAAGCTTGAATAAAGAGAGCAACATCCTTACTCATACCTTTCCAATGAAAAAGTGACTTAATTCTATGAATAGAAGCCCTAATGCCAGAGTGACCTCCTTGATGAGAAGAGTGCAACCATTGGAGGATCAACTCCTTAACATGAACATCCGCAGGGATCACTAATTTGTGTTTCCTAAACACTATGTCATCCACCACAGTGTAATGAGGGTGAGCAGTAGGATCCTCCACCACTTGACTCTTCAATTGTTGAAGAGCAACATCTGCACCATAAGCCTTGAGGATACAATCCCATAACTCTGTGGAAATAGAGGAAACTGAAAGCTGAAGTAGTTCCCCATGAGTATCCCTAGAAAGAGCATCTGCCACCACATTCTCCTTGCCTTTCTTGTATTGAATCACATAGGACAGACCCATAAGCTTGGTAACCCATCTGTATTGAGCTGGGGTAGACAATCTTTGTTCTAACAAGAACTTCAAACTTTGTTGGTCAGTAAGAATAGTAAAAGGCTGAATGGACAGATATTGATGCCACTTGGTCACTGCATGTACCAATGCCAACAATTCTCTATCATACACTGACAGCAACCTATTTCTGGGAGACAAAACCTTGCTGATAAAGGCTACTGGGTGAGCATTTTGAAGCAAAACAGCCCCAATACCTGTGTTGGAAGCATCTGTCTCCACCATGAAAGGTTTAGACAAGTCAGGGATAGTTAAAACAGGAGCTTGAATCATAGCTTGTTTAAGTTGAAGGAATGCAGATTGAGCTTCCTCAGTCCAAATAAAGCTGTCTTTCTTAAGTAGATCAGTGAGAGGAGAAGCCACAATACTATAGCCCTTCACAAATCTTCTATAGTAACCAGTAAGGCCCCAAAAACCCCTTAATTGCTTCACTGTAGAGGGCTGGGGCCAGTCTTGTACTGCCTGGACTTTAGCTGGGTCAGTAGACACTCCATTGGCAGTGATAAAATGTCCCAAATATTCAATCCTAGGAGTAAAGAAAGCACACTTGCTTCTTTTAACAAAAAATGAATTAGCCCTGAGAATACTGAACACTTCCCTGAGATGCTGAATATGGGCCTCCACAGATGCACTATAGACAAGAATATCATCAAAGAAAATTAAGACACTCTTCCTTAATTGAGCTGAGAAAATGGAATTCATAGCACCTTGAAATGTAGAAGGAGCATTGGTTAAGCCAAAAGGCATCACCACATACTCAAATTGCCCTGAATGTGTTTGGAAAGCTGTCTTCTCTACATCTTCAGGCTTCATCCTCAATTGGTGATATCCAGCCCTCAAATCCAACTTAGAGAAGACCTTTGCCCCCCCCCCCCCCCAATTCATCTAACAGATCTTCTACCAAAGGAATTGGAAATTTAGCTTTGATAGTCATCTCATTCAACCTCCTATAATCAACACACATCCTCCAACTGCCATCCTTCTTCTTAACTAGCACAACTGGAGATGCAAAAGGAGAGGAACTAGGTTGGATGACCCCTGAATTCAATAAGTCCTTGACCATAGTGTCTATCACATCCTTCTGTGCTGGAGGATATCTATAGGGCCTAAGGGAAACAGGATTAGAGCCCTCCTTCAAAATGATTTTGTGATCATGGATGCCTCTAAATGGTGGTAAAGATTTAGGCTCCTCAAACACATCCTGAAAATCTTGAAGTAACAATTCTTGTTGCTGTGTCAAATCAGTCTCAGCAGTAGTAACATTGCAACAAACTAACCCCTGACAGCAAGGAATTAAGTGCAACATACAGCAAACTTTATCTTCTAACATCATATGATTCAACTTGGTAGTAGATACTACTCGGGGTACTTGTTCCTCCATGGCATGTAAAACAACAGGAATACCTCCCATATTAAATTCCATAACTAAGTTTGCAAAGTCCCAAGAAATCTTACCCCACTGTTTCAGCCATTGCATTCCCAAAATCAAGTCACAACTAGTAAGAGGAATAGCTATAGTGTTGGCAGAGAAGTTGTAACCTTGCATTTTCCAGTGGACATCTTCACACCAACCAGAACTTTGGATTAAACCACCATCTGCTACTGTGATGCTGACAGGTTGCAAGGGCTTCAACTTTACTAAGCTAGCTTTGCACAATTTCTGGTCAATAAAATTGTGTGTGCTACCTGTGTCCATAAGCACAAAAATTTTCCTCTTCCCTATCCAACCAGTCAATCTCATCATAGGTTCATCAGAAGAATCCCCATTCCCATTCAAAGCATTGAGAGAGACTCTGGGAACACCAGAAGCTGTGTCAATTACCTCCATTTCCCCTTCTTGTTCCCCTTCAGGTAGCTCTTCATCATGTACCTCCATCAAAAACACTTGCAACTTCTTCCTCTGTGTGCACTCATGACCAGGAGAATACTTCTCATGGCAAAAGAAACAAAGGTTTTGAGCACGATGCTCATCCAATTCCTTAGGAGTTAACTTCTTTTGAAATGTGTAATTAGGTTTCCCTAAAATGCTTTTCTGTGTAGTATCATTCTGTGCCTTCTTATCAGTTTGAAAAGCTTTCTTTTCAGGAAGAACACTTACATTCTTCTTCTCTGACCAATTTCCATAACCTCTAGAAACAGGCACCATGCGCTTCTGCAGCAATTCGAAGCTTCTCTCCTGTAATTTCGCCATCCTTGTAGCCTCTAACACAGTTCTTGGAGCAAACATCTTGACTCCATTACTAAGCTCTGCATTGAGACCTCCCAAATAACATTGCAATTTCTGGCCCTCTGTTAACTCAGTGCGACCTGTGAGATTGTCAAACGCTTCCTGATACTCATCCAAACTTCCAGTTTGCACCAAACGTTTGAGTTCCTCCATTGGAGACTCAAATTCCAAACCAAAACGAATCTTGACAGCTGTAGCAAATTCCCTCCATGCAAGCCTTCCCACCGTGCTCTGTTCCAAGCTCTGGAACCATTGAAATGAACTTTCATCGAGTGCAATGCTAGCAACAGCAACTCGATCATCTTCTGGTGTTGAATCCAGCGCAAAGAAGCGCTCACACTTCGCGAGCCAAGAATCCACATCTTCGCGGTTGAATTTTGGAAAATCCAAACGCGTCAATCGCGTTGCGACACGATGCTCGCCATCGCCACCTCCACGAGTTCTACGCGCCGTAGAAAGCTCCGCCATCTGCAATCCAACGCCTCTCAACGTCTCCTGGAAGCTATTGAATCGAGACTCCATGCTCAGTTTTATGCGTTCTTCGAATCCACGCATACGCTCATCAATGCTGGGTTCAATCGTCGCTGCGAACCTTTCCTCTGCTTCTCGAATCGCACTCTGCAATCGCGTAGCGTCAGCCATGGCGCTCCAGGAATCGCAAGCTCTGAATACCAATGTTAGGATAGGAAGAAGATAGGAAGAAGATATATATATAGAGAGAGAGAGAGAATTAGAGAGAGAATGAGAGAAAGAACTCTATTATCATCAACATAGCCATTACAGTATATCACAGAGACTATATATACTCTACTAACTAACTGACTGACTCTGCTAACTAACTAACTGAGCAAGTAACTGCTTCTGTTATTCTAACTGCCAGCTAATCAACAACTACCCGTAACAAACTATCCCTTCCTTCCTATCACAGGAGCTACTTCACTTTCTTTCTAATAACTGCATTTCTAATACTATATTGTCTTATGTAACTGCCTGTCCATCCAAACATACCCATCTTTGTGTCATTAGGCTTATTTTCTTGTTGGCTCATAGTCAACATTCAATCCCAGACAATATTGCAGGTCATGTAGCATAATGATTTTCCTCAAAACCTAGATCATCGATAAGTTCACAGTAAATGGAGAAGAAGGCAAAGAATTCTTATTTAAATACATTTCTAATTGAAAAAGAGGCCATACCAAGTACATTCAGAAGAATATTTAACCTCAAATCCCAATATTCAGCAAGTTAGGATGCATAATGGAATACAAAAAAATCCATGCCTTGAGATTTTACAGGACCCAACCACAGTACAGTACTTCCTTAGTTCCTTTAGACAGAGTAGTAATTAACTGAGCTTTCTATTTAAAAATTCATCACTTCAAAGCATATCTCTAGTTTCCTTCTTGTGAAAAAGCACCTTTTTTCTTGAGCAAAGTTAACAAGTCAGCAAGCCAATGTTGACAAGAAGTACAGGTCAAATAGAGCAAGGCACAACATATGGAAATACAGCCAAAAGAAAATAAGCAGTTTTATCCAAATAGTCACCTCTTATCAGAGTCTTCACTAATTCACTTTCATCCAGCCTCCCAGCTCTCACTAGGGCTTTAACATATTCAGAAACCGCTGAAGGATTAGCATGTAGAGATGGCTGACTTTCAAATGCTCTAATCACAGCTTCAGGATCATTTCGATGGTAAAGTTCTTTAAGATGAGCAACTTCACTGGCTTCATCTGCATCACGTGCTCGACGGGCCAGATTACCAACATAGCTTGATTGGAATCTCTCCTGGGAGCGGCAAAGCCTATTCCCTACAAGAACAAGTAAGATAAAAACTTAGTCGTTTCCAGGTCCTTCAAACACAAATGAATAAAACAGACATAACTAATCCTATAAGGAACCAAATACATATATATATCATGAATTCCACAACAACAACAAAAAACATAAGTTAAACCTTAAGCAAAATAGTTGAGAAAAATAATTCTACCCCAAACAAGAGAAACAAAAACAAATGCTCATAGAAACACATAACACAAACTAAATGTGCTGTATGAACAAGAGTTTCATACTTGTAAAGCCTCCAAACTTATTAGCGGACAAATAGCTTCTAGCCAACAAATTTTTGACCATTCCAAATTCTGATTGATGTCTTGTAACCTGTAAAAATAAAGCATAAAATTAAATAACAAATAAAATTAATACAAGATACAGATCATAGTTGGAAACTGACTACATGTAAAAATAAGCACATTTGATCAAAAATTCATACATCAAGTTTATCCGTATATACACAAACCTTTCATAAACAATGGAAATGGGATATAAGCGTTTAATTGTGTGTCAGTTTCAGACGAAACACGCAACTAATTTTGAAAATGTCCTCCACTGCAAGGCAAGGCCCATAATAATATTTGGATATTGTTGGTGTCTTACCTTAAAGCTAATCAATAGCCATTATACATCCAACACCACGTTCTCAACAAATTCTTACCCGCCTAGTGTCTAATACATTGTCCCCAAGAAGCAAAACAAGAAAATATGCACTATAATTAGTAACGACCAGCAGTTCAGCGATTATACCAGTGCGTACATCAAACCAACAACCTTACCTCCATTTTCAATTCAAAGCAAACAATCCCCAACCGAAATGCCCCGATATCCGAAACATGCTATTACATATAGACAGAAATTTTCAGCAGAAATCTCCACTCATAAAAATCTAATTTCTTCATCATAACTATGCTAAGATTAAGGTCAAGCTTATTTGAGCAGGAGGAAAAATTGAGCTTGTAGAAGAAGATGCTAATACTCCTATACCATATTATAGTATCTCGTTCAAATTCGAAACCCTAAAATGAAAATCTTCTCTATATATCTGATCCTAAATCAAAACCCTCGAAAAAATTGAAAATCTAATTTAGGGTTCACGAAATAAACAAAACCAAACAAGTTCGATCGATGATGAATAGCTCACCTGCGTTATCAAGTGCCTCCACGCCATGTCACCAAAATCGGTCAGGTAAAGTTCGCCGGAAGAATCGATACACGGCGGCGCTCGGTGAAAATGAAAGATCGGAAACGCAACACGCGGTGAAGGATCGACGAGGCTCTGTGTTGTTCTCAGCCACCGAAGTGTTAGCGGTGTTGCACCTTGTTGTGCTTCTCTTCTCGTTCTTCTTCTCTTCTGTTATGCGTGTTCTGTTTCTTCATCTTCACCTAATCGGTTTTCAGAGTGCGCTTTAAATGTCATATTTGCCCTTCAATTCCTCGTGATATTTTTCTTTTTTTCTATTTTTTTTATCTATCATACACAATTTTTAATGCGTGGATTTGTTTTGTTCTCTTAAAATCATTATAACTAGTGTTTATTTTACTCGTGCAATATGTTTATTGTATTTGATACATCGATCATATTTTAAATTATAAAAAAATTTAAGATACTAAAAATGTAAGAAAAATCATAATGAAGCAGATGATAAACACATATTAATCATGGAAAAAAAAAGAATGTGTCTATTGTATTTAATACATCGATCAATATTTTAAATTATAAAAAAATTAACATACTAAGAATGTAAGAACAATTATAATAAAGCAGATGATAAACACATATTAATCATGGGAAAAAAAGAATGTGATAGTAGCACAAATTAGGGTTGTGAAAGATAAATCATAAAATATGACATCATTTTGTTTATTTGAAGTCATAAAATACCAATATATCAGACTTTGTACAAAATTTACGAACCTTAAACGGACAAAAATAATTTTGCATAGATTTCAAATTAGCCATCATAGATTTGTTTTGACAATAAATTTTAGGTGCAGAAATTTCTCCTCTCCATTTATAACTGAATGCATTCGGTTGGTATCCCATTTGATTTTATTTGAAATTTAACATAATATCAATCAATTAGTTTAGAATATAATGATTGTTTAAAAAAATATAATGATACTTTTTATATAAAACAAAATCTCACGTTACATATACATAAAGAAATCTCTAAAGTTGAAAAGAAGATTTTAATATTTTATGAAAAAGTTTCTCATATTTAAAATTTTTAAATTAGCCAACATAGATTGTTTTGGTAATAAATTTTTGGTCCGGAAATTTCTCCTCTCCATTTATAACTGAATGCATTCGGTTGGTATCTCATTTGATTGTCTTTGTAATTTAACACAATATCAATCAATTAGTTTAGAGTATAATGATTGTTTAAAAAAAATATAATGATACTTTTTATATAAAACAATATGCCACGTTACATATGCATAAAAAATCTCTAAAGTTAAAAAGAAGATTTTAAAATTTTCAGTGTAAGACGTGTCAAAATAGGAGAAGGATTTACTTATAGATAGGTGGCAACACCTTGAAACATCATTACAACAAACATTGATCTTTGCATTCTCTTTTTTGCCACCATTTATCAAGAAGTGTGATCCTTTAGAGTTGTATAGTAGCCACCAACTGTATTTAGAATAACACATTTTATACTATTCTTGGTGTAGAACTCATGCTCCATTTCTTGCAAATCCATCACATATCATCAATCATCGTCATGCTTCTTTGGTAGTTGGGAGCATCAATGTCTTTCTTTTACTCTACATCATTGTGAATGATCTTAAATTGTGCAAGATGATGCATCTGTTATAGAAAAAAAATACAAAACCAATTTGCAAACCAAGCAAGAGCTTACATTGCACATGTGAGATGGACAAAACAGATTGAGAAGAACAATGAAATAATGTTTAGGTAGTGGAAAACAATTGAATTACCAAAAAAAAAGGTGAGCAGCAGACATGCAAGTCCATAAAACCCGGATAAGAGTTAATAATCTTTTTATACAAAGCAATCAGAATGTGTGAAGGCTATAATAAATTTCTTCCCTTACCTAAGATTGGGATGAGAAGTGATGTCCATAGAGCTCAACAAAGTCCCTATCCTCATTATATGAACTAAGAACTGTTCATTCTGCCACCAATCTTATATCCTAACCCCATTCCACATCAGATCAAGAATTGCAGTAAAAAAATGGAGACGAAAAGGAGAATGAACCACATGCTGGAAAAGTTACTTATTTGATCATATTCATAATTCTAAGATCCAAAATCAACACAAATCAGTAGCTATAAATTTTTCAGCAAGAAATGAGATAGCAAGAGCAAAGGCCATACATTGGTGAATGAAAATAAGGAAATTTTATATGATTCATTCTCCATACCCACATTCCCTTTCCATTCAGCTCACTAACTGTGTTAAGTCTTGCTAAGTATTTTCTGGATTTAAAATAAATAATAAGATAAATTAAAATAAATTTAAGAAATAAACAACCTAAATCTCAATCAAATCTAATATTAAAAATGGTATTAAATAAAGATAGATAAAAATTAACAAAATCTAGCAAATCACAATAAAAACTCATAAAATCCCGAATTAATAAAAAATTCAAAAATTCAATAAAAATTAATCAATATATTCTAAATAGAAATTTAAAATAAATTAACAGACCAAATCTTATCTTTTAAAATAATATCAATAAATTATTTTAGAATATATAAAATTAAAACATATATCAATTAAAAATTATATCTTCTAAAATAATATCAATTAATTAGGTTAGAATATATAAAATTAAAACATTTATCAATTGAAAATTATATCCTCTAACAAATTGACACGTGGAATAATTTTTATGAGAATTAATCTGGTGCTGACACGTCACTAAGAATTAATTTGGTGCTGACACGTCACTATGAAAGTTCTTCTTTTCTAATATACTAGTGTTTTTTACCCGCGCGTTGCACGGGAAATACATCTATTATATTTGATAGGTCAATTAATACCTTGATCATTAAAAATATAATAAACAACTGATGAAATAGAAGAGTATGAAATGATGAGCAAAAAGGACAAAAAGTCTTAAATTAAAACCCTTGTTGCATAGATTGAACTTCGTACAATTGAATGACTAATAAAAAAATTGGTTAATCAAATCTCAAATTATGCAAAACATATTAGGGGATGTGGTTTAATGATGGCTAATAAACAATAGCTGATTTAATCTACAATGAAAAAAAGAGAAAAGATTCTTTATGTACGTGATTATGCGAGTTCATTTTTTACACAATAAAATAAACTAAGTTTGACTCATATCAACATGAAGTCGTTTCACATTCTTCATGAGCCTAAAGACAATAACACAAATTATAGATATGAAGAATCACCAATAAAGCATTCAGAACACATTTTAATCTTAGAAAAAAAAGAATGTACCGCGAAATTTGTTATTGTATTTGATACATTAATTAATACTTAATGAAGGTACTTTCTTGTTAAAATATATTTCTTCCCGTAGGAGAATTTAACTCCTATAATAATTTGTACAAAAAAATTAAAGTGGACTATATTATTATGTAGTAAAAAATTAACATCAAACTATATTATATTATGTTTTTCTTGTAACAAAAAAAAATTCCGATGAAATCTTATTAACATTTATTTTTATGTAGAAGTATTTTCATGTAAAATATTATTCCTATATATAAAAGCTTTTAGGCTCTTTCTAATACATTTAGATCCAGCTTCTCCTTACTCTCAGGATGCCTGAAAGTCTTTTCTCAAGTCTATCTGGTGGGTAATATCGATGAAGATGATGACACCCACCATACCTTGCTTGCTTCAAGGTCGATCTCTTGTATCCTCCTCCTGCCGAAGACTTTAACGACTCGTTTGGTGACCAGGACAAGATAGGATAGGACAGGATAATAATCATATCCTGTTGTTATCTGTTGTTTGTTGCGCCAGCAGGATATGATAACACTATCCTGTCTCTTATCCTATCCTGTCAATCATGTGTAAAAGTTATCCTGAGGGGGGAGCTAGGATAGAGTAGGATAGGATACCAGTTATATATTTTCTTTCAGTATCCTAACTCCAAATTAATTTATTTTAATATTATATAATTTATAATTTATAATTTATAATAATATTAATTATTAAATATAAAAATATTAATTTAACTAAAATAAATAAAATTATTATTCATAAATAGTAAAATAGACTACTCACTTACAAATATTGATTTATTAATAATAATAGACTAATTCAATATTTTCATCTCCTATTATTTAAAAATTATTTATCTACTTATATAATAATTTAAATATAAAGTATTTTTGAAATAATAATATTTTTAATTTAGTTAATTTTTATTGTTTATCACGTGTCACAACTAAGTGAAAAACATTGATTACAAATATTGATTTTTTTAATAGTAATAGATTAATTTTTTATTTTCATCTCCTATTATTTAAAACTACTTATCTACTTATATAATAATTTATAATTCAAATATAAAGTACTTTTGAAATAATAATATTCTTAATTTAGTTAACTTTTATTGTTAATTATCACGTGTCACAACTAAGTGAAAACCAATCGGTTAACTGCATAGTTTTATTTAAAATATAGGGCATCTTCAAAACAATAAAATAGGCTAATTAATAAAATTTAAATTAATTTTATTTATTTTAAAATATAGACTCATTCATGAAAATGTAAAGAAATAAATTTAATAGAATGATCAATTTTAAATGTATTTTTTATTCAAATATAAATCTGATACATTTTTCCTTATCATATCCTATTCTTATCATGTGCACCTCAAACACAGGATATGATAAGAGTCTATCCTGCTCTTATCCTATCCTGTTGATATCCTGTTCACATATCATATCCTATCATATCCTATCCTGACCACCAAACGAGCCCTAAGAGTAAACCTTGTCATTCCAACTTTCATCGATCGAGTTTCAGTTGCTTTTTCTGTTGATCCAGGTGATAAAGCTTACTAAGGCAACCTCTGCTTTTGTCTATCTCCCAATATAAGAAGCATGTTGCTTTGCTCTTATAGTAGTACTAATGGGCGTACTTTAGAACAAATTTCTAGCGAAGGTCTTGACAGTTTGGAACTGAAAGGTTTGGTTCATTAATAATATCTAGTAGTTTCATCATGCTATTCTGCTTTTGAGCTTGTTGTACTTATCGAAGCATTTCTGCGATAAAAAAATTCAGAATAGTAAAGCAGTTGTAGTATGCTCCCTTTACTTGCTCTAGTGCTCAAGTGATAGTTGAGTGCATACTGTTTGCATCTGAATTATATATAAAAGACTCTTAAAAATAACTACTTAATTCTCCATTACAAAGAATATACATTACATCAGAACCTAATTATTATTTGTCAGTGACGTAAGTGTCGAAAATAATAGTAATGGAAATTTCGAATGGTGTGGATAAGGGTTAAAAGTCCAATCTCATAAGAAAGAAAAATCTCCATTTACATCAAAATCTCTCTCAGATTTCTCTACCTCACTATCACCACCGTTTTTCTTATAAATTATCCACAAACACACTCACAAATTCAACACAGTACCTAACATCATATGCAAATTTTGTTTTCACTGCAACCGGAGTCTGTTCTCTGGCATAAAAAAACACTTCATAAAGTAAGAAGGTATCACATTTTGAATTTAAATCATTAAAATATTTATTTCTAATAAAAAAATCAAATGAAACTTGCTTTCAAATCAGCAACAATCCTAGGTGCTATTCCTGATTGTTGTCCAACTTTAACATGAATTAATATGAACTCATGCTAATTCAAATGAAACTTGCTTCCAAGTCAGCAGCTTCCAGCCGTATCTGCATTCTAAGTAACAGAAAATCAAGAACTCATGAAGTGAGATTGATAGACATGTTAGAGTAGGATAGACTAAAGACCACCAAACATAATAGAAATATGTGCAACATCAATCTAGCTATGATAGTGCAAAGATAGCAATTAAATTTGCAGATAGATATGAAAGCCAAAGAATGAATTGAAGCCACTTTTTGGCTATGGCCTTCCAGTGGTTTCCATAACCAATCAGATTTATTTGTAAGGGGAAACTAATCACATGCTACTAAAGAAGATGAATGGAAGAAAACCCCTCTAGAAATTTTAGACCCATTATATTTGTTGAACGGCTAAAACAACTCTTTGCTTTATGTAGCACTGTTGTTGAAAGTACAGTAACCAAATCAAAACATATGCTGATACTAAATCGTAATGTGATAATTACACACTCATGCAAGCAAGACTTCCAATCACACTAAAGTTTGATTAATTGAACCATAGTAGAACAATGATTAATTATAAAATCTAATATTGCCTTCGAAAAGTGACTTTTAATATATGTAATGATGATCGATAGATGTAAAATTGATGAACTAAGTCAGTAAAACTATATATGCATCACAGTAGTGCAACACCAAACACACATCTCTATCTCTTATCTGGTGAATATATACATATGCATCACAGTAGTGCAACACCAAACACACATCTCTATCTCTTATCTGGTGAATATATACATATAATGGACTGAGAAAAACCTCCATGAGTACTGGTCTCACATGTATCGTGGCGTACTTGAAATGAGAGCAAGAT